>NW_005356259.1:5645422-5683701 GCF_000412655.1 Myotis brandtii
CCCTCCTCCTGCGGGTGACCACTCGCCGGCGGTGGGGCGCGATCTTCACTCCCCTCGCGTGCCTCGGTGTGGACCCCGCGGGGAGCCCCGGAGCGGATCGGGAGTAGCCCCCTTTCTTTGAAGTTAGCTCAGCTTCATCAAGATGAAAGGGATTTCATGGGTGACAAGAACATGAAAGCCCTGACACCCTCCACCCCGAAACCCTTCTTCCAAGGTGTCGGTGTCGCGGCTGTGATTTTCCCACGTCCAGGGCGCCACGTTTTGTGAACTGAGGGCACCATTTGTGGGGCCTCCGTGGGATTGAAATGTACCTTTCCTTTTAACTTCCCATGGCGACCCAGTAAGTGTTAAAGGAGCACTGATTATATTTACCTGATCGTATTTGCGTAAGGAAGTGTAGGCAGCGCTGGATGCTCCATTTTTATGACTTGGGGGGGCGGGGGCGAGACATGGAAACCACCAAAGTTGGGTAACATTTGCTCCAATAAGATACTCGAGCGATGAAGACCGATGTGAAGGTACCAGAGGGTCTCGCTGGACACCTGGGTTCTCTCTCCGCTGCCAGGGTTTCGGATGAATGAGATTTGCCAGGTACAACGCCAAGGCTTGTATTTGTTCTCAGTGTTGTTCTCCTGGGGAAACGCTGTGTGGAGGTCTTTTCCGGTTGTTTCAAGGGAGATAACATGAGAAGAGTAAGCGAGGGTTTTGACTGAGGGCATAAGATGTGTAGGTATCTGTGTTAGGGTTTTCTTGTTTAACCCCCATAGCCAGTAGTTTTTAGGTGGCTGATAGATTTCTCAGAATCATTTGTACTCCCAGAGATGGCTTTTATTTTTATGTTATATATAAAAAAGAAATACTGCACAAGCCTGTTTTCAGTAAGCTTCTATTTCATTGGTTTAATGACTGCAGGAAAAATGGTGGTGTTTTTTTTCTCCATTACTAGTAGTCTTAGAAGCAGCAAACTTGGCATGACTAAAAGTAATAACGATCTGAGTCATTTTGCAAGCCAACTGTGAAATAACTTTGCATTTTAAAGACCTGGGTGTCTTTCTTGACACTCGCCCCCAACATAAATCTCAGTTAATACTGTTTACCAAAGTTTTTACATTTATGAGAAATACTGAAATTTGCCAACGTCAGCGATTTTTTAGTGAATTGAGCAAGAAGAGAAACACCTTGATATGGAAACGTGTAGGTTCTTTTATGAATTAAATGCGCTTGACTCAAAAGTGAAACAAAAGGACTTTAAAAAGTTCTTTCCCTGCATTTCTGCACTCCTGCTCTGATCACATTGTTTCCGTACATTGTAGTGTGACTCTTAGTTGGAGCCAGCCATCCACCATGTTTAAAGCAATTGAAAAATGAGTCCCCGGGTGTTGCTTCATGCTTTAATTCGATGTCTGTTAGAGAAAGATGCCTAGGTTAAAGGTCCAGGGAGTTGGTTTTTGCTTGCATTCTGAAGAGATCAGTGATTCTCCACCTTAGCACTATTGGCGTTTTGTGCGGGGTAATTCTTTGTTTTGCAAGCTGTCTCGTGAATTGTAGTTTGTTTAGCAGCATCTTTGGCCTCTGCCCCATTAGATGCCAGCATTAGCCCCCTCAACCTGGGACCCTCGCCAGTGTCTCCAGATATCTCCAAATGTCGCCTCTGGGCAAAAATTAACCTCTGGCAGAGATCTGCTGTTCTAGATGAACAATTAAATATAGTTGAATGTGTAATGTGGAACCAAAAGTTGCATCTCTACAGCCAACTATAGTGAGAATTATGAGTGAGGTGTAGCCGAGTCGCAATTTTCAGAGGAAATCATGGAATTTATTGTCTTCATACCAGTAATGTTAGAAAGATTTCAAAATGATTTTTAAAAATCTTTAGTAACTGAATTCCTTTAGCTGTCTTTTCTAGCTTTGATCTCTTGCTTTTCCCCGCATCTCTCTGTAGAAATTCTGTCTCGTTGGCCCAGTGCTCCTCCTTCCTTCCTTATCTTACTCCCACTCTACCGTTTTGTTTGTTTTTGCCCAGAATTCCAGCACCCTGGTTCCTGTAAACAGAATGCTGGCTTACTTATTTCATAAATATTAATTCTTGGAATCTTTGAAACGATTTTTCCCCCTAATTTGATGTTAACAGTGAAGTGTTGACCTCTGGTTCTGGGATGTTTAAAGCGTGTTAGCAGCTCAGTGAAATCACTCCCTGTAAAGCACAGCAACTGAATCAACTAAAAATATAAAATGGTTCCTAGGGAACCTATAACCAATGTCAGTTCCACTTACGTTAGGTCTTCTTCCTCTTCAATTATTTTGTTTTTCTCATCAAATGATTTTTTTAATTTAAAGCAGAAAGCCTCCAAAGGGCATTTAAAGCAGTGTATTAAAAAAATAATAAAACAGTGTATGAAATAGTTCATTATATTGCATTTTTTTCTCAAGACATGCATTATGTTTTCAGACATCTGGGTTGAGAGGTTCAGGTATGAGATGCACAATATTAGTAAAAAGATTTTGGTACTGCGTGTGTACTATAATTTTTTTTTTTTATCAGAGGTATTTCACTATCCTTGTTAGGAGCAATGAATGAGGCATTTAAAACGAGAGGACTAGTCTAACCAATTGACCTAAAGGAAATTAAGTCAGGGTTTGGTGTTTCCCGTCTCTAGGTTTAGTTTTCAGATTTTAGTATTAGAATAGCACTACTAAATAGATAAATGTATTTAAAATAAGGAGAGTTTTCCTTCCATTATATGTGGCTCATTGTCTCAGGGAAAACTTTGTTTTTATTATTATATCTTTGAGGATAACTTGTTTTGCATCCAAGGGCAGTATCACTAGGCCAAGACTGTTTCAGTGAAGCTGTATTGTACATATCGATACTTACTGAATATTAGTTTATAGTTTTTAAAGCTATAAGGAATTAGATTATATAAGAGTAAAGTTTACATGAGTTAATTCTTCATAAGTTATTTCACTTTAAAGCTCTTGAGTTTTTATTCAAAAACCCAAATACAAATCCACACCCTTACCTCCTTTTCTTTTGGCTTGGTTTAAATATTATAGGTGGAGTAAAAACGAGAGGAGGGGTTAGATTCCTTCTGCTTGGTGAATATTTTTCCATTGCTACCATCAACCAGCTGTTTGAAAAGCTACATCGTTAATCCTTTCTGCTCGCTTTAAACTTGCCCTATGGCTTCCTTAGTTGAGAAATTCTGGTATTGCAGAACTTTTGGATTTTTCATTGCTTTAGCTATTTCCTTAGAATTGGCTCAGGATCTTAGATGTCAGAAAGCATATCCTTGAATAAATGGGCCTGGTGTTTCAACATGGGTTATGTGCTTCTTGCTCACTCACCTGCCTTGTGTTAGCAATGAGCAATTACTTTGATGGGAGCTACAGGTGGTATTAAAGTGTGTTTTAAAAGGGTTGATTTTTCTGTATCTTCTGTTTTTCATTCTCACATTTTTAATTCAAGTTCTCCTCTGCCTCTGGCAGCCTAATTAATTCCAAGTTGGCTTCCCTGCTTCTAGTCTTTGCTTCTAGCTCTTCTTCCGACCGTAGTTACCATGCAGACTCCTTGCTCAGAAATCTTTGTTGCCTGCAGAATAAAAACCTTCTTCTATACCTGGCTTCCTTCTGTCCTTGTACTCTTTTCTTCAGGGCACTCTCCCCCCTCCAATCAGAGACAGTTGGCATATGGTAAAGCATATTGGCACTCTGGTTTCTAGTGTTGGTTAGCCTTATGCCCTGCCTGTTTCTCTCACTAATGTGAGCACTTTAGGAGCAGAATCTTAGTAAGTCATCCTGTGCATAATTATTTCTTAATTGTTTTAAATTGATATCTTGTGTGGGATTAGGATTTACCTAGATTATCAACTTTATACATTTCCATTTTCAGTGTCCATGGGAATAAATAACTACCCAGACAAACAATGTAAACAAAAAAGGAGTAGTAATAGTATTTGAAGAACAAAATAATGCATGTTATCTAAAAGCAAATTGTTTGGTTTAAGAATTTTTATCCATATTTATAAGACCTTTAACAGTCATTACATTATTTGATAAATTAAAGAAAACAACAATGGATATTCCTTGGTGGAAGGTCTACTTTGTTGCACTTGGAGTGCTAGTCTTTAAAAACATTTTTTTTGTTATGATAAATATCATCTTCTAATCTCTATATTTTGGCTTCTTTTAAACATAATAAAGAGCATGAGTCTTGCAAAATTTATCAATGATGGGAAATATAATGCTTATGTTAGAGGTTTTAGTGGAAGATATTAGGATTAATATCTTAGGATATTAGGATATAATGCCGGTCATAGGATTTAGTGGGAGATATCATTTAAACCTGAAAAAGATTGCTATAATTTTTTAAAAGAAAAATTGAATTTTCAATCACAGTCCTAATTTTTACTTTGTTATACATGTCTCTGCGTTGGAAAATTCAAGATACCACAGATTCACATGGAGGGGCCTGAATGAATCTGTTACCTTTCTAGGTCACATATTTCTTGGTCACATGTTCTGGAATGCAGTTACCCAATGTGTGACTTCCCAGAGTGTGATGTTGGTGAAGCTCAGATCCCAGATGGCATTTGAGCCATATGAAATAACGTCAATTGTACCTAATTTTGTAGCGGTTGGGCTGCTTTCTGTCATAACTTATTAAATACTAATTAAGAACCTTAACAGAAATAGGGCAAAAGTAATTTTAAAATGAGTGTTCATTACCATAAACTTCGTGGCTTAAAATAATGCCACATGTATTAATTTTACATTTCTGGGGGCCAGAAGTCCAAAATAGGTTTCACAGGGTCAAAATCAGGATGTCAGCAGGGTTTCTTTCATCTGGCGTTCCCAGGGGAGAGTCCATTCTTTTGCCTTTTCCAGCCTCTGAGGCTACCAGGTTTCCTTGGCTCATGGCACCTTTCTCCATGTCAAAGCCAACAATGGCTGGTGGAGTCTTCCTCATTCACTTAGAACAGGGGTCCTCAAACTACGGCCCGTGGGCCACATGCAAATACAAATATTGTATTTGTTCCCGTTTTGTTTTTTTACTTCAAAATAAGATATGTGCAGTGTGCATAGGAATTTGTTCATAGTTTCTTTTTAAACTATAGTCCGGCCCTCCAACGGTCTGAGGGACAGTGAACTGGCCCCCTGTTTAAAAAGTTTGAGGACCCCTGACTTAGAAGGACCCTGAGACAACATTGGGGCCACCCAGATAATCCCGGATCATGGTCTCCTCTCAGGATCCTTGTGTCTGATCACATCTGCAAAGTTCCCTTTGCCATTAGGGTGACAGGTTCCAGGGGTTGGTACCTGGGCATCTTTGAGGGCTGTTACTCTGCCTACCACAGCCTGCCCTTCTGGTTCCCCAAGATTCATGTCTATCCTGCATGCAAAAAGCATTTACCTTGTCTCAACCTCTCCGTAAATCTCAACCTATTACAGCATCATGTCAACATCCAGATCTCATGATTGCACTCGGGTATGAGTGAGATTCTGGGTATAATCCACACTGGGACAAAATTCCTTTTCATCCGTGACCCTCTGAAACTAGAAAACGCAATATCTGCTTCTCGAATGTAATGGTGGGACAGGAAGAGGACACCCGTCGTAGGCATTCCTGTTCAAAAGAGGAGAAAGTGGGAATTAAAAAAGGAGTCATCAGTCCCACGCACTTTCCAAAGTACCTTAGGTTTCAAGGCCTCCGGATAATCCTCCGCGACTCTTCTCAGCTTTCCGGGCCCTGGACTCCGCCCTGGGAGTCATTCTTTCTTTTTAAAGAAAGTTAGCACATGTTTGCAGCTGAGTCATTTTGTCGGCCTGTTTCTTGCCTGTAGAATTATGGTGATCTGACAGCATTCTTTTGTTTTGTTCTCTCTTAATTGGTCTTTTTCCTTCCTATTCTATAACCAGCAAGAAAAACAACAACAGGTTGCACCTTCTACAAGGTTCCTGGAAATCTCATTTAAATATCCAAGTCCATAGCGTAGAAGTTCTGCTCCACAAAACTGCAGGACATAATTCACTTAAGATCGCTGCCACTAAATCCAAGGACCCTCTTTCCTCTAGTCCAGTGATGGCGAACCTATGACACGCGTGTCAGAGGTGACACGCGAACTCATTTTTTTGGTTGATTTTTCTTTGTTAAATGGCATTTAAGTATATAAAATAAATATCAAAACTATAAGTCTTTGTTTGACTATGGTTGCAAATATCAAAACATTTCTATATGTGACACGGCACCAGAGTTAAGTTAGGGTTTTTCAAAATGCTGACACGCCGAGCTCAAAAGGTTCGCCATCACTGCTAGTCTCTAATCACATGTTCCGCCTTTCCATCCAAGTTCTCACCGGTAGCACATTTACAGTTTATGAATCTATCCACAGTCGGTCTGTTCATGACAACTTGGGTGCTTTCTAGGAGCAAATATGTTTTCTCTCCCAGGGTCCTCACTTCCTTCTGAGCCCTCCCTGGGAGTGATGCTGATGTCTGTATCTCTGAGTGTGGCAAGGCACGCTAGGCTTTTCCTAGTGTGCTCCTCAGTGGCCTCTGTCTACTGCCTCATTCCAAAGCCATTTTCACATTTTTCTATTTGTTGCAGAAGCACTGCACTTCCAGATATCCTTACTGATGTCTCATGTGTAACTTCAGGGAATGCATAATGACTGTAATTTTAGACTCTTCATTCCTTTGTAATGTGTGTGACAGTCACAGTAAGAGCAGAACTACCAGTCTCTGGTGCTTCAAATGCTATTCCACTTGAGACATAGTGTGAAAGAATAAGACTTTTCTTTATTTGCTTCCTCTTCAATGAAGTTTTTCCTGACCGTCCAGTCTAAATCAGTCTTCCTACCTCTCCCTTCATAATTACCCCATTTTGAAATCCCCTTGTGCATTTACATCTTCATTGTCTGTGATGTCTATGGGGTTGGCACCATCAGAGCGTGAATCTGTCCAACTTGTTTATCACCTAATGGAGTGGTACATAGTCCTTTCATAAATGTTGACTAAGTGAGTGACAAGTTCAGTGATTGAATATTAATTTTGACTAGTAGTTCTTTAAAGTGCCTTGGGTAATTTTAGTGAATTTTGATCCAGTATATCCACAGTATCTCTTTTATATTTTGCTGGTTAGTGGAATGAAAGCTTACAGCATCATTCCTAACACAGTTCTAAGAAATGAAATTAATTGAGAGGACCAAATTCTTATTGCATAATCAGAAAAATATTGTGATTCTTAAAAGGTAAAGTGAAATGTGATTTTATATTTGAATATTCGGGACATTTTGTTTTCAACAAGATTGTTGCATTGCTACTTCACATGTTATTTGATTGCTTTCTTTTTTTAAATTGTAAATATTTTTAATTGATGAGAGAGAGAGAGAGAGAGAGAGAGAAAGAGAGAGAGAGAGAGAGAGAAGCATGGTTGTGAAAGGGAAACATAGAAGATCAGTTGCCTGTAACCTGGGTATGTTCCCTGATTGGGATTGAACCTGCCACCTTTTGGTATACGGGACAATGTTCCAACACCAGCCAGGGCTCCACTGCTTTCTTAAAATGCATGCAATGAGGCATTAAATATATTCTCACAGTCATTTCTGTCACATGGGATGATGTGGTGCTCACAAGCTTACCACAGTCTATTCTTTATGTCTTGCTTGTCCTTAGGTGGTAAGAGTTACCATTGGTGGCATTTGTAAAGGTTGTTTTGTGTCCTTGGTGTCAAGTTATGTCTTAGTTTACCACATCCTTAAGAGAATTTATAATCTACTTAGGGAAATAAAATCTATATATATAAAAGCCAAGGGATCGGAATGATGGAATGACCTGGACGACTGGTCCCTATGACACGCACTGCGGCAGCCAACCGGCCCGATCAGGGCTCTGATCGGTCCCTCTTCACCCCAATCAGGGGTGGGGCTGGCTGGCCAACCGTCCACAGCCCCTCCCCCTGGCTGGCCCCGCCCATGATCACCCCCACAATTGGGGACAGGGCCCTTTCCCCCAGCTGGCCCCGACCCCAATCGCTCCCCCCATCGGGGGCAGGGCCAGCTGACCTGCGGTCCCCCACCCCACAGCCCAGCCCCAATAGGAACCCCCACCCCAATTGGGGGCGGGGCTGGACGGCCAACCTCCTGCATCCCCTCCCCTCTGGTAGCCGGGCCCCGTTGGCCCCCATTGGGGTGGGCTGGCCAGACCCCACCCATGCACAAATTCATGCACTGGGCCTCTAGTATATACATAAAAACAATTCCTCAAAATGGCAAGTAGGAAAGGAATGGTATTACAACAGAGACTAGGGAGGTGAGCTTTAAGATTGAGGTCTTAGTTGTTGATCTTGTGGAATGAAGGTATAGGTAGCATGTCTTTCAGAAATTACTATGGTTATAAATTTGTCCATTTCCTTCATGTATTTCTGAGCTTATTTTTTGATCCTGATTGGCCTTAGGCTCTGTATTGTGTGGTCATTTACAGTTTAGGAGTTATACATGTCATCTTTGAATCTAGCTTTCTTATACTATGTATAAGGAATTTTATCCTTCCAAAATTTATTTAGCTCTGTAAGGAGACTCTCTAGAGAGGGAAAGGCGGTTGACCCAGAACTCTGGCAGTAAAATGTTTTCCTTGAGACTTTGGGCAAGTTACCACAGTTCTTTAAGCCTCAGTTTTCTTTTCTATAAATGTCAGGCAGTGTGCCTATCTCATAGTGCTGGGGGAAAAGTAAGCTAATCCTTCTAATGTACTTAGAAACAGGAAGGGCATGGCACATAAGTTCTTATAAATACCAGCTGTTTTAAATACTTTAGAGACTCTTTGGGGTCAGCCCTCCTTTTCTGCCTCCTTGCAGTTTGATCCATTTATGGTCATAGACATTCTTTTGTTGGCTCTTCTTAGCAAAGAGTGTGCTACATAGCAGAGGATTCAATAAATATAAAATCAGTCTTAATCCCTAGTTTCTGATCCCACCAAAACTTCCTCATGGGACTTGGATTTCTGTTAGCAGAATGCCCACTGGGAATAGACCAGGTAAATATCTGTGCTGTGTCAAGAATTCTATAGGGAGTGAATCTTAAGTAACTGCACATTTAAAAGTAGCTTTCTATATGTTTTATGACCAATTTTAAAACAAATGCAGTAATTTTCTACGGACTTTTTTTTTCTTGAAAATAAAACAAAGCTGTTGGTGTAAATTATGAAACATTATTTGAGTTGATTGAAATGAATGTGAATTTCTCAGGGGAGTTTATGATTACGTTCTACAAATTTTAAAACCTTTTTGAAATTCCCTGTACTGATGACTCACAGAGATTCCTAATAAAACTCCAGAATTACCATGAATTTATTTTTACAAGAGAAACAATATCTCTTGAAAAGTGGCAGTAACCTTGATATACAAACAAGGAAAGGCTGAATCTGTGATAGTATTTATGACTTTTAATGACTTTTCAAAGGAGTCCCTAAGATTTAGCCTTGAATTACCTAGAATTCCTTCTGTGTACCTTGCCTTTCTAGGGAAACAGTTCAGATTTTACTTATCTAATGTACATATTTTTTCTTGGTTGGGCACATGCCTTTTATTTGACAGCCTTTCTTGGTATTTTAGAGCCATGGAACCTGTACGTAAACTGCTCTTAAGATCAATATACTATAACAGGAGTTAGAAGAAAACTGCCTTCTTACTGGTATTTCTAAGGTGATTTAATTTCAATAATTACATTTATTTATATTCAATTTAAAATTGATCTCCTGAGTTTTCACACACTGAGCACATCAATGTCACCAGCAGCCAGATCAGGAAATGCATGTAAGAGATTTGTTGTGTTTGTAAAAAGTCCTAATGCTCATCAGTCAAGTTGTCAGAACTGATGAAGTGGTGCTCCCCTACCTCAAGGCCTGCACCCTGCACTTGCTCACTCATTCATCTCTCTTGCCTCCGGGCCCTTCCCATCTATCCTGATTCTCTCTGCCGTCTTCACCCTTCTTAAGACTCCTGTGTCCTGCTTCATAAACATTCTCACCTCATGCCCAGCATTAAAACTAATAAAACCCAGTACACGCTCTATAGTTCCATTTACAGGAGGGCCTAGGACGGGCTAGAGAAATCAGAGCAGTGGTGGCCTTCCAGGTGCTCATGGACTGAGGGAGGGCACAGGGAACCTTCTATGATACAGCCAGTGTTATAGGTCTTGCTATGGTGAATGCTTACCCAGATGTAAACATGTGGAAAAATTACTTAACCTGTACACTTAAGATGTGTGCATTTTACTCTCTGTAGATGATCTTCCAGTTAAAAATGTAAGAAATTCACTTTCCACTGTAACCACTTACATAAGAATGCAGGTATGCCTGGATATCTGAACCCTCACTGCAACTAGTCCCAATAATGACTTGCTCTTTCTTTTAATCCAAAACTTGCTATTTAAATTAAAAAACCTGCTGTGCAGTGAAACAAACAAACTTAATAAAACCCAAGCAAAACTGCTCATACCCTCCTTAAATATGGTCTCTGCTTAGGATGAGAGGTGAGTGAGAGGTGTGTGAAGGGGGTGTGGGGGGAGGGTCTCCCAGTACTGCCATTGTGCCCTGGTCCCTGGTAGTCAGCTTGTTTCTTGTCTGCTGGCACCTACCGCTTAAGTGTGAATATCCTTCTTGGTCCATTGTATCTCATTTTAGTCACCGTCAGAGTCATCTCTCTTGTTATCTCGACTCTCCCTTGTCTCTCATGGATGCTGTGCACCTCCCAATCTCTTTCTTTCCTGGGCAGCCCTTTGCTGCCGAACCAGTACGTGTAGCTAAGCTCTTAGCTATCTTGAGTGTTCTGCCTCTTCCTGTCGCCTCAAGCATGAGGAAGATTATATGTTGCATCTATTCTGCAGTGGTGCCCAGGTGCAGGGGAGAGATGGGCTCGGTGTTCCCTCTGCTTACCCACACTTCTCTACCAGGCTGCTTAGATGTGTGGCTGCCCAGGTGACTTTCTCCTCCCAGGACCCCAAATAGGCCTCTTTTCATCTTCTCTGACATACCATTCACCTCTGAAACGTTGGCACACAGAGGAGAAGAGAGTGGTGACTCCCTGCCCCCTTATCCTCATCTGCCTTCTGCAGTTTCTAGCAGGTAACCGATTACCCCGTGGCTGCCAGGTTTATGGTCTCTACCTTGGGATACCTGGTGGGAAGTAAGCCACTTGTACTTATCCATTTCTATCTGGACGGCACTAATTCACCCTGTCTGCCTCTTCTCCCATTTTTCATGTTTATGTAAAAGATAAAAAGCACATTAATAATTTTCAAAGTATCCCCTGCATTACATTCTCTGTTGTCTACATTCTTGCTCTGAAGTTAGGTTTTTGTCACAATGATCCTTTTTGTATATTCTTGATGTTTCATGTGTGCTCATCTTACTCTCATAAAGCAGCTCTTCTGAAGCTTTAATATGCATAGAAATAAGTCAGAGTCTTATAAAATGCAGGTTCTCATTCAGTAGGTCTGGGGCGGGGCCCGAGGTCCTGCATTTCTCACAAGCTCTCAGGGGATGCCTTTGCTGATGACCCACAGTCCAGTCCATACTTCGAGACGCCAAGCCCTGGGGTCCTAGAGTTCTTCCTGGATCTTTTCCATGTATCCCTCTCAGGAGCGTTTTCCAAGACTTATCCCTTTGCTACATCATGAAGCCTCCCCTGAGCTTATCAATCAACTGTTTAAAACGGTGTCTCGCACAAAGTAAGCACTCATTATGTTTCATGCATTCACATTTATGTACACACACATATATAATGCCTATTAAACTTATTATATAGTTAAACTTCCAATGTTAATCTGGAGCCTTGTTTTAGAGTGCGTTTTGAGAAAAACTATTTGATATTATCTTGCATGGAAACATGTGCTTCCTGGAGAGTGATCAAAAACTGTAATTAGTGATAATGAGTCTTCTGTGTATTTAAGCAAGAATTTTTAAAGTGAATTTCTTCTTTTGATGACATGATTATTCAGGTTAGGTTGAATGTGACCTTATAATAATGACTTTATGAACATTTTCATCTGATAATGTTCATGATGAAATTCCTTTGTGAGAAGTAAATTTAAAAAGTGACTTCAAATTCTGAGAAAGTTTATAGTCATTGGACTTGAAATAATTGATCATGCTATTTCTGTATAATTTCAGTTCTCCTAATCTGTATGCACATACAACAGAATTTCCATTGCCTTTAAAGGGAATTTTCATCTTAGAAAACTGTCCTTCACAATAATATTTACTGACAAGTACCCACAGAATACGAAATATTTTGTGATTAAATATAGCATAAATGTTCTGTAACTTTTGCTTTTATTGTAGTATCATTTGCTGCTTGGGTTTACTTTAAGGTAGTTATAACATCTGGTTCTTATGAAACGTGCGTAAATTCATTCAACAAATATTTGTAGCATGCCATTCCTATGGTCTGCATTATCTAGGTGTCTGGGAATGAAATAAACTTTGGGAAGCTGATGTTAATTAAAGTAGAAAAAATGTTCTTTAAGAATATAAGCATTAGATAAAAACAATATGGTTATTTTGGCTTGTTTAGTTGTAAGTTTAAGTATAAAAAAAAATGGGTTCTGGGTTTCTTCTCTCTCCCATTGTCTTAGTATGCCTTCGGAGTATATCATTTTAACTTTGTTTTGGATGATTGCATTTTATACATCAGGTTGAATTTTACTGCTTTTTGCCAAAAGCTATTCAAAAACTTTCAGAGCAAAGAATAAGTAATGAGCTGCACAGTAATTTATACTGTGCACATAGTGATGTGATGCCTAATAGTTCAGAACTATACCAAAAAATGTGGTCCATTGTAGTTTTAGCAGTCACATCTGAAATAACTTAAGCTCTAATGTAACAGTAACTAGTATAAAAACAGTGATTCTGAAAAATATAAAACTTTTAGCAGACTCTTAATAGTGACCACCTTTGGAGACCACCTTTGGAGACTCAGTCAGCAAGACTGATGCTTTTATAATTCATAGAATTGTGTAGATTTTGAATTATATGTTTATGTGTCTGGATGTTTTTGTTCATCAGTGAGCAAATGTTATTTAAATAAAAAAAATGTTAGAAAATTCAAGCATTAGAATGGGTCAGATAAGCAACTTATATTTTGTAATAAAGGTAGGAAATGCCGTAAGGAACTTCTACAAAGGATCTAATGGGGGAATAAGTTGAGTTGAACTTTAATATTTTTAGAATTATGTAATAGTAGAGAATTTATTTGTCATAATGGTGTGTCCAGATTTCTGGAAGTTAAAATTAGCTATTTAGATTTATGATAGGTTTAATCAATAAATATTATGTGGGCAAGTACGCAGCCAAGATCATCATCTTATTTGATAGAACATTTTGAGTAAAAATATAGAGGTGTAACTTACTTGTCATTTTCCCCATATAGTAATCTGTGATTGAGGAAAGGTTAGTTTTTTTTTTTTAATGTATTTTTATTGATTTCAGAGAGGAAGGGAAAGGGAGAAAGAGATAGAAGCATCAATGATGAGAGAGAATCATTGATCGGCTGCCTCGTACACGCCCTGCACTGGGGATCGAGCCCACAACTTGGGCATGTGCCCTGACCGGGAATCAAACCATGACCTCCTGGTTCATAGGTCAAAGCTCGATCACTGAGCCAAGCTGGCCAGGCAAGGAAAGGGTAGTTTTTACTAATGTTATATATCATTCACATTTGTTGCATTTTCAAGGTTTAGTTTACTATAATTAAGTTTCCAAAACTTGATATGTATGTGCCCTAAGTTGAAACATTCAGTCAGAGCATTTCCGTTATTATAGTAACCTTCCGAATACATTCCTTCTAATAATGGATTATGTAATAGAGAGCCAGGATTGTTTCACCATCTAAATCAGTCTACTGTTACAACTTCACAATGGAAACTTTATAAATAACACCTTTTTTTTGCAACTTACTTGGGCATAAAATAGAAACTATTTTTTCTTCCATTCTAGGTATCTGTTTCTCTACTTTCACATTTAATTTTTTATATATCATTCTCTTATAAAAAATAAATTGTCATCTGTGCTGATAGATAGATAAATAATGTTCAGTGTGTGAAGAACACTTCCGTTTTTAGGGAGGGCTCTTCCCCTACGAGGAAGAGATGCTCCTCAAGCTAGCTCTAGCCAAGGGCAGTGTTACAGAGAAGGTTTGGAGGAAACCTGAGGCGGACACTCCCCATGAAGCAGTGGGTCCAGGACCCCGTGTGGTGTCTTTGGCTCCGGGGCTGCAGCGATTTCCTTCTGGCTTCCTGGTGTCCTCGCTTCATGAGATTTAAGCTCAGGTCACACCTCTCACTGCCTCAAATACTTAGTTTTGCAGAATTAGATAAATCTGATCTTCCCATCTCACGCTGTGGAGGCCTGGGCCTTCGGCAAATGAAGGGTTGGGCTACCTTTTGATCAAGTACTCCTCTCTGACTCAGTGTCAGTGAACTTGCTCCTCAGAAAAGCCGGGAAAAGGCTGTGAGACTGTTAAAAAAAAAAAAAAGAAAAGAAAAAATATATATTGCTACTTCCGAATCCTTTATATATACAGTATCAGAAAATAGTTTTATTGACTTTTAGACAACAAAGAAGTAGCATTTTATGAAACTATTCCATCAGTGATGACATACACATATATGTACATTGTCTCATCTATTTTGTGTTGTTCAGTCTCGAGTCTGACACCAGATATTATTAATGTCTCAGTGTGACTTGAAAATCCTCAGTCATATGCAGCATTATTTTGTTATAAGAACAAAGTATAGGCATTGCTCTATTTTTTCTTGTATTTCATTATTTTCAAATGTTAATTCTCTAGTTATAAAGCATAGGTGTACACTTTGCACATTTGGAAAAATAAATCTTTGAGTAAGTTTCTTTTTTCTGCATTTTGAATAGTTAACATGATACTGTCTATGCCTGTAACTGCACCCTTTTTGGCTTAAATGTTTACCTATTATTAAACATTTTCAGTACATCTTGTTTAGTGGTTACATAATAATCCATTTTATAGATCTGTCACAATTTATTTAATCATACTGATGTTGAAAATTGAGCCCTAGCCGGTTTGGCTCAGTGGATAGAGCCTCGGCCTGCTGACTGAAGGGTCCCTGGTTCTATTCCAGTCAAGGGCACATGCCCAGATTGCAGACTCGATCCCCAGTAGGGCACGTGCAGGAGGCAGCCAATCAATGTTTCTTTCTCATCACTGAGGTTTCTCTATCTCCCTCTCTTTCCTCTCTGAAATGAATAAAAACATTTTTTAAAAAAGAAAGAAAATTGAGATCTTCCAGTTTTATAATCTGAAATAATGCTGTGATGGTCATATTTTATGCATTTATCACTGCCTGTATTCCATTATTTCCTGAAATTACTGGGTTAAAAGGTTTGAGATGTTTTAAAGCTTATGACATGTACAGGTAGATCGCTTTCCCCAAATGCACGTTTTCCACTGAGACAGGTGGTATGTGAGGCTGCTGTTTCACCTCACCCTCATTAGCTTTGAGAATTTTTGTAATTATATGTACTAAATTTATGGGTGAAAATGACTTCACATTGTTACTCTAATCTGCCATCTTGGATTTAAGGGGTAATATAAAGACTCTCTTTTAAAAATAGTTAGTCTGGTCTATTATAGAACCTGTCCTGTAATACTTTGCGTACTTGTATGTATTTTCTCCACTGTGTGTTTCTTGGTCTTATTACTTTTTGACAAAGATCACTTGCTTTACTTCAAGTTAAATAAGAATATTTAGAATTGTTTAAATTGTTAACCTTATAACTATGCTTTCAGTGATCTTAACAAATGATGATTTTATATTGACTTACTTTATTTGCCTTAAGGGTATACAACCTAAGAACTTTTTCATCAGAAGTTGACACTTTCTTAAACCAGAAACAAACAAACAAAAAAAAAATGCAAACTATAATAGACAAGATTAATTTATTCATGTTAACATTGCCTATGCACCACATACCCCCTATTATCATGGAAGTGCAAATTAAAATGAGTTATAATTTCTCACATACAAGAATTAGACAGTTGAAATTTTGACTTGGACAACTTTAATACAATACTGGTGGGAGCGTCAGTTGGTGGAACCATTTTGGATAACGTTTTGTCCATATCTAGTAAAGGTACACGTCCCTTGAACCCCATAATCCCACTCATCGGTGCCAACTCCAGAGAAAGTGTTGCACTCATACCAAGAAAAATGTTTCCTGCAATATTGCTAAATAGCAAAATTTGGAAATACCTAAATCATTAATCATCAGTAGTTAATAAATAAATGAACAGAAACGAATAAATAAATGAGAGTATATATTAAAAATGAAATGCTATATACAACTCTACAAGTGAAATATTGTATAGAGAAGGTGAATGCATGCTAAATCTCACTAACAATGTTAAATTTTCATTCTGCAGAATGATACACTCTATGACACAGCCATATAAAATTACAAAATCTTCAAAACTATACCAGATGTTTATAGGTACACACATACATAGCAAAATAGAAAGAAATGCATGGAGAGGATAAACATCAAAGTTAAAATGCTGGTTATTTCTGAGAAGGGGGAGAGAAGTGGATGAGGGGGAGGGGTACCAGGGTGCCGAATTTTTTCATTCTTAACCAGGGTGCTAGACAAACAGATGTTTATTCTCTTATTTTCCGGATTTTTTTAATGACTGTTACTGTAGGCTAATTCATGTCAATTTGGGATCTTCTTTTGCTGTGCTTTCACATCCGGGTATTTCCAAGCCTTGTTTACTCTCATTTCCCTCGCCTTGTCCATCATCCTCTTTCTTCAGTTTTCACATAGTCAATCTGTTGTAATGCCCTCCTCCCTAGTCTTCCAACCTACAGGCTTGGTGCTCTTCATTCTCAATTAATGACAGCTTTGATCTTATCAGTAACAGCTCAGAGATCTTTGTAGTTCCCATTTTTACAGAGTATCACACTGTTGGTTAGCATGGTATTCAAGAGCCTCTGTGGTTTGGCTTTCGCCCTTCCTTTCCCTGGTTTTCTTGGCTGACCCTTGTGCCTCTGAGTACTTCCCTGCTTTTCCATCTTGATACCCTTGCTCTTGTTTCTCTCTGCAGGAATACCCTTCCCTTCTCATTTATCTCCAGTTCTGCCCATGGGAGAATTTTTACCAAAATTGAATAATATATGGATTCTTAATAAAGTGGAAAGATTTTTTATAGGTTCCTGCTATTGATTTAAATATATCACAGTATCACTTAAATGTATACAATTAGGCAAACAGATAATTAGGTATAGAAATCACATATCTTACTCCTAAGCAACCACAAAGCCCAAAATACTACAAACTATGCAGTTCTCATTAACATTACTTGTTCTGTGCTGATTATAATACGAATCAGATATAGACTGCTTCTGCATTTGGCATGCCTATACTACCAAATGCCATAGATGTCTCAATTCTCTCCTCCCTTTTCTCTAATTGAATTATTGCAAAACCCTCATTCCTGTGGTGTTCCCACCTTCATTGGAGTAAATGTGTCATTGAGGCATCATCTGTGATATCATGAATCATAAGGCTCAATAATTTTCCACCAAGTAGCCTGATTTTATATGTGGGAAAAATATTTGTGGACCTAAATGCAGATATCATTCAGTGCCCATTAAATTAGCTACTATCTGCTATGGGCTGTGTCAAGTATGTGGATCCAACATGCATCACCATGGATCCTGCCCTTGGGAAGTTTAGTGACAAAATAACACAAACGGAAACGTCTTTTACGGGAAGGATAAATGCTGGGGGTGGAATTTGAATTTACACAGGGAGGCCGGTTCCAATTCAGAGCTGTTAACTGTTCAGCCCTGTGGCCTACACATGAGCACAAGCAATAATATTATTAGGTTGATCTGTTTGAGTTGATTTCTCTACTTTTTTATTTATGATGTTCTTTCTCCTTTCATTACCTCTCCCATTTCTTTTTCAGGGGCCCTATTTCCATAAATTTTCTAGAACTAAGGTAGACAATATTAATCTTATGTTACAAACTAGGAAATACTAAGTAATTTGCCCAAGGATATACAACTAGTAAGTGGCCAGGCTGGATTTTTTATATCTCCTCTCCTAATTCCAGGTTGGTAACCCCTGCGGTATACTGCCTGCCAGTACTTTCTTATGCTTGGATCTAAAATAAGCATCTATCCTTGTGTTATTTCATGTGGCTTTTGCATTTGTGAAATTAAAGGGTATTTTCCCCTATTAAGGTGACAAGGCCAGATAAGCAGTGGACATTCAGTAAGTATTAGTTGACTAAATTAATAAATATGTCTTATGTTGAAAGAATTAATAACTATAACTTAAAACACCAAATGTTACTTGATATACATAATCAACTATTTTAACTAGATTTTTTTAAACGGAGACAAAATCATACATATACATTAAAATAGTGTTTTGGTTTTTAAAAAATGAGTAGGAGAAACCAACTTCAGGATATATATAATGTGGGCTTAGTATTACTATATTCATTCTCATCTCAGATCTTTGATATCTAGGGATGAAGTATATCAAATGAAAAAAGGAATTCATGATTTAAATAAAAAACTGATGTAATTAAATTCCCTGAATCTTTGAAGAAAGAGTTCATTATACTTGCTAGACTATATTTACCAAAGAAAAAAATGTGGACTGTTATATTTTAGAGAGACTTTAGTCTGCATCGATGACTTTCTCATTAGCCAAGGTAATTAAAATAATACATTTTTAAGAATATGCCACCATGTAAAAATGTCCCTGTCACTGACAAGCTGGCCCTGCATGATGATAGCCAGCTGGCCTGACTCGATAGCGAGGGCAGATTAGTCAAGCCTGTCATGTCCAATGTGCTCTTCAAGAAACATAACAGTTTTCATTTTAATGTAGAATTTACCTTTCATATGGGTAGAATGCATGGTTTTACAACTATGGATTAAAGTTTTGGTTATAAAATGTGTATCTTAAAAATTGGTAAGCTGTAGTTAATGCTTGTATTTTTAAATAACTTTATATACATATATTTGAACACTGATGTCTAGTTATTGAATTGGAATTGAAACCATTTCCATTTCTACAGGATAATTAGAAATATTTTGGGGGTCATCTTGCCCTGAGACTGTACGAGAAAAACAGCGAGATGGTTTATAAACAAGTCAGAGGTGCCTGGGTGCCTGCGATCGGGTGCTTGCTTGTTCCATCTCAGATGCTGAAATACTGAGACTATCCAAAGAAATGTTTCTGGTCATGTTTTTTGAGGGTTCATATTAGTAAATGCTCTTAACATTCTGAAATAGGGCCCTAGGTATTTTACTCAGGATCATCTAAAAAAGATACATCCTTTGTGCCATGACCAAGAAGGAGAGGAAAAAAAAAAATTAGTGAACTGAAAGTAATACGTTTCTTTCTTGCATTTAGAAGATTGTATAGCTTTCTTAATCTTTTCTGACTTCTATTTTGTTTTATTTCCTTTAGTATAATTTCTAGAAATGTTTCAGGTAAGCAACTTATGCAAGTCTCTATAGAAATCGTTTTTCTATACTCACTAGACGGAAAAAAAGTAGAGGTCACACCTTTATTTTGTTATCTTTATAATTATAATGTCTTATGTTTGGGTTCTGGGTTGCTAATGTTTTGTTAAGGGTGTGTTTTTAATCCTCTGTGCAAATATGGTGAGTTTTGTATTTGGTACAGTTATGATAAGCTAGGATTGAACTTGGTGTCCAGGGACTTTGAAATACAGTCCAAATCTTCCCCAAACCTTTGGGCGTTTGCCCTGGGAAGAATGGCAGGGATAGGATGACAGAACTCGATGCTGTGAACCCTTGTGTATACATTCATTCCAGACTGGAATTATGTTGGGCTTTTGTTTTTTATTTGGATAATTAGATAGACAAGCTTTTACTGTAATTTATGTTCTTTACTGGAGTAACTTTATTTAGGTTCATGGTTGACATATCACACAGCTCAATTATTAGATCACTTTTAGGTTTGCTTTATTTATAGTTCAAGCAAATGATGGTCATATTTACATTAAGAGAAAACTATAAATATCTCTTGAAAATGGTATTTTCTCCAAGTTGCAAAGACTGAGAAAGATTTTGATGATTGTAACTAGAGCTTTTGGCCTCAGGAATAGCTTTCTGGGCTGTGCTCCATAATTATATGTGGGGTCTAATTATGACAGACTTGCATTTGCAGTTTACTAGGTTACAGATAAAATTTTTAAGTAGGTTATTTTTTATAAAATAGAGTTTTGTCTTTAATGAGAACTATCACTGCAGCAAAAATTCCTTTTGCATGTTATGGAAAAATGAAATAATACATGTTATTCTTCCATTTTTGCCTTGAATTCATTTTTAAGAGGATTGTCTATAAAAGGTTGTATTTCAACTAAAGTGCAGAGAATTTTCAAAATTATTGACTCTCTAAGTAGGATTATGCAACTGTTAAAATTATTGAGCTGTTCTTGGTAAAAGGAAAAGTTTAATGATTTTAATAGTCTCCTTACATGAATAAGGACAAACCATTTAGAGTTGATATTAACCAAACACATGAATTATTTTGTTTTGTTTTTTTTTGATATTTTAACCATGATTGTTTTTTAAAAGGAAGCAAAATTTTATTTGATAGTATTATCCATCGCAGAGAATTTCTAATTCTGTATTTCTATCAGACAGTACATGTATAAAACATAGAAATGATTTTTTGGGATATGTGCCCGGTCTGTAAGGTTTTAGTGATTTCAGAATTTGGTTCTAGGGGTGTTGATTTTATTCTGAAATCAAACAATTTCATCATGCTTAAACAAAAACTCCTGTGTGCTTACCTTCTTTATGTTTTATGTAGTCTAGTTTTAAAGACTTTGCTCTCTTAGTCATTAAGGTGTCAAAGTCATTGAGTAGGCTGATCAGTGATTATAATTGAGGTTTTGAAATTTTAAGTAGCGATGGCATTCCGTAAAGAATGATAACAGAGCTATGCAGGTAGATGTTTAAGGAAAAAATTTAATGTGTCACTGATCAGACTATTAGAAAGCTAATGTACATACGAGCAGGCAAGTATGCCTGTCTTCCTGGTGACATTAAAAGGAAAAGAGCTGTTGGAGCAGGCATTTGTGGCGGAGGATGTCATGTTCATTTGCATAATTCTCCCAAACACTTTCCCCGTCTTAAATAAATGTATTGTATTCAGTAAGCACTTACTGTGTGCTTATCACGTACCATGCATCTTGTAAGATACATGTTGGAAGAAGTGAAAGAAAACAAGGAAAGGGAAGGTTCTTGTACCCCAGATCTAGTGGTGACAGATGTAAGATATCCTTCTGTAAGGGGAAACAAACCCCCAAAATATGTAAGTGCACTTACTCCAAAGGAGGGCTTTTGAAGTACTGAAATGAAATCATATTTTTTCTCTTTCTAAAATTCTTAGTGAAGTGTTTGTATCCTAAATCAGTATGCTCACATTTAAGACTGTTTCTAGATAATTACATTTTTTCTTTACCAAAGAATGTGACCTTTACATGAAGTCACATGGCAAATGGTGAAAGAATATTTTCTCAGTGTGTGCATCGACCTACTCTTGCCAGCCTCAGGAAACCCATCTCTTTCCATTTATTTTCCCAGTCCATCCTGGGATTTGTCAGGAAGAACCTCTCAGCTGTCTTTGCTCTTGGCTTCCACATGGACTCCATCATTATCCTCCACTCTTGCTGTGGCTCACGGGGGTGGTGTCGTCCAGAGCCGTTGAAGTCAGGTGGCCTAGCTTCTGCCACTTTTCACTGAGCACCGCGGATACGCTGGGACTGCCAGTGCGCATAGCTGCATTTGTTGCGTTCTGTCTCATGGCCTCACCAAGTCTCCTGTGCCTTGTGCTCTCACAGTCCACAGAGACTTTTGAGAAACAGTTCTTTTTAGGTTTTATTTGCTTGCTTATTGCAGTGCCCTTGTGCCCTATTTCGGCACAAGTCCAGATGGGCTTGCCTGAGTGACACCATGCTAAGAACCATAGCTCTGTGGCTGGTCCTTTGTTTTTGAGCCAGGCTATGTGGATTGACTCCTCCTCATCCCCCTATTTCTTTTGAAATGTTGTCTTCTAATGTCTAGAAAAACCTAAGTTCTGCCCTAACTGGTTTGGCTCAGTAGATAGAGCATCGGCCTGCGGACTGAAGGGTCCCAGGTTTGATTCTGGTCAAGGGCGTGTACCTTGGTTGCGGGCACATCCCCAGTAGGGAGTGTGCAGGAGGCAGCTGATCAATGTTTCTCTCTCATCAGTGTTTCTAACTCTCTATCCCTCTCCCCTCCTCTCTGTAAAAAATCAATAAAATATATTAAAAAAAAAAAAGAAAAACCTAAGTTCTAGGTGACCACAACTCAAGTTCAAGCAGTAACACTCAGTGTGTGGTCCATAGCAGACACTTGAGACATTGCTACTTACTGTCTTGTTTTTGAGCTAACTGCTAACATTTTGAAATATGCTTGGTTTCCTATTTGGATGGCCAGGGATCTTTAGGTGCGGTTGCCTCGGGGTAGATTTTTCTCTGGTTCACTCCTCTATGCTAAAAGACTTTGGTCTTCCAGCAGGCAGAATTCAGTTTGAATCTCACTTTAACACTTTAACTGGTGGGGTGACCATGGCACATTTCTAAATTTCTGGGGAACCGAATCTCCTCATCTGTGAAATTGGCAGACAACCTCTGTCTCATAGGGATTGTTGTGAGGTTAGATATGTGTCAAGTGCTGGGCACATGCTAGATGCTCCTTATGTGATAGCTGATGTTGACCTCCCTGAGTTGGTTGGATCACTCATTAACCCCGAGTAAATAAATGAGTCCCTTCATGGATCTGTGCTTAGAGGCAGAGTCATTTCCCTGCAGCCTCTCTGGGAGATGATTGCTTCTCTGTTAAATGATTCCACCAACACCTCACAAGTGACTTTTACAAATAATAGGTAGCCCCTCTTTTAGATTAGCTGACTGCGGACAGTTTTTCTTAAAATGTGGGGAGTGGGGGCGCAGAACTGTTGGCACATGATGTGCGCATGTGACAGTCATCAGGGTGTAGATTAAAACACAACAGTGCACAGAGCCCAACCTCTCTGTAGTCCTCTGGACCTCAATTTGATTATTAAGAAAAATGAGAGGAATGAACTAGATGATCTTTTAAGAACTTTTCAGGTTAAAAAAGTCTTATTCTATAAGACAAGATCTACTGTGCTCAACTTAGTATTTTAGACAGGCGGTTTGCATATAAGTAGGATTTATTCTGGTATTCCCATCATGGAATAAGTATGTGTCCAGGAGAAACTCAGTACAAGTCAGAGTTTGGAAATTGATCAGACAACTCCCAGCTCCTTTTCGTTGTGGCCTTCAAAGATTTTCATTCATATGTAGTGCATTGCAGTTTACAAAGTACTGTTGCATTATTACTTTATTTGATTCTCACCACCTAGTTAGGCATTGTTTTATTGGTCAGATACAAGAGTGTTGGGAGACACTGGCTATATTATGAAGGCACATGTTCATTACCTAGTTGAAGATTAGTTTATGTTGAGAAGGAAATTAGATCTTAAACCAGCGACAGTATGTTTTGAGAAGTATTTGAGTAGTTAATTGAGTCCAGCGCTGGTGATAAAAGAGAAATCTGTTAGAAGACATTGATTTAGAGAATGAGAGTATAAGAATGCCAACTATTTACCACTGGGCATGCTCGTGAAATTTTCCGCTCCTTAATTACGTTTGTGCTAACGAGAATGAATTTCTTTAAAATGTCATATGTTTTTAGAAGTGCATTATGGCTCTGCAATATAAACGAATGTGCCAGGTAGTTTGGCTGGCTCCTTAAGGTATTTTATTAAATCCTACAGCAACTTGCTGAGGAAGTTTCTGTATTATTATATTTGTTTTATACATGAGGAAACAGATACTTTTCTTACAGGACTCAAACCGAGGGTACACACCTGAATGCTCAGGTTAATGCAGTATAACAGCAGGAAAAGAACGAGGTGATATCTTCCAGAGTTGGCGATGCAAGATCAGCAGAATTCTCTTCAATTTCATGTTTTCAAAGAGGTGTTCCCCTTGGAGCTAGCGGTGGGGAATCTCTCCACCTAGAAAGAAACCCTTCTTGGGTTGAAGGGATACTTGAACAGCTCCCAGAGGTTGTGGGAGGAATGTTTAAGATACCTGGGAGAAATAATAAATGGCCCTTATTCAGCTACATCCTAGGGTTTAGTGTGGCTGAGCATGGCTGGTGGTTTTTGAGACCCCGTGTGGGAGGAGAATGGAAGAGAGTTGGGGTGGCGTTCAGGGAAAGAAGAATGGATGTGTGTGGGTAATCTTGTTGGTTTCTAGTCTGCATAGTGTGATGTAAAACTTACTCCTTGTCTTCCCACAAAATATTAAACCGTAAAAAGATAATTTGTGAAGCTGGATTTATTTTAGAGATCGTGACCGAATACTGACTTGGCTTCGAGGGAGACTCAGAGCTGACTTTTGGGGACCACCCAAGGGAGGCTGACACTTGGTTGTGTTTGTCTCTGTGGTCCCTAGAGTCATTTCCCTCCAGGCTGTGTATGTGTCAGTTCTCTTTTAGAGAGCATCTGAAAGGGTTTTAGATATTTAAAGTAAAGAATAGTCCCTATCCTAGAATCTCTCACTCTTATTTAAGCTAAATAATTTTAGTTCTGTAATCACCTTTATCACATTACCCCCAGATACCACCTTCGTGTCCTAGTAGCCCTTCTGTGGGTGGGCCAATACCTATTTCCAAAACCCAGATATATTTTCACAGTAGCCAGTACTTAGACCTTGACTGAACTCTACATGAGCCAGTTCTTAGGCCTCGATTGAACTCTCCATGCCCTCCAGTATTAGGTCTGTTTAAGGTAGATTCTCCATCACTCAGTTTTGTGTTTAGCAAACGCTTCACTGTTGGCACTTTAATTCTGTTTCACTGGAATTCTTTGTATAACGACTTAGTGCAAACCAATACATATGTATCTCAAAGGTGTGTTACTTTTTTTAAACCCATTTTAACATATGTAAAGATAATTTGTTCTTGCCCATTATTACTGAATTTTGAGATATTTAGAGGTAGTTGTTTTGCCCACTTCATGATTAAAATATGTATTTGGTAGCATATTATTCACACATTGATAGTAATTCATTTATTAACATTCTTTAAATAGATTCCAGATACATACCCATCTAAATGAACTAGCGTCTAGCATTGTATTCTCATATTGAGCATGGAATATATTGGACATATTTTTAAAGTCTTGCTGAAATTAAGCTACTCTAGGTCTCAGGTAGAGCCATGCCTTTTTCTTTAACAGTGTTTTCAAAACCAGGCTGACCTTTTTTAGTGAACCTATGCTACTTCCTCATGCCAGTGATTTCTTTTCTGAATGCTCACAATTTACCTTTTAATGAGCTGTATTCAGAATTGTCAGAAGTTGATTTTATGCATATCTAATTTTCCCACTCTTCCTTGGCCATCTCCCCTTCTAACCTTCTCCATGATTTCTCAGCTTTCATTGGATGGCTTTACAAAGATACCAGCACTTGGAGAAGCAAGAATAAAGACAGTGCTAGCTGGTTGACAGTTCAGAGCATGAGAATACCACCCACTTCTTCTCTTGGCCTTATAACAGTAATAGAGGTGCATTAGATAAAAGGATTTATAATGAGTAGAAAATAAAGCCTATGAGAAAAGCTAAAGGTGGCATATTTGTCCCCGCAAAAGAGAAAGCTGAAGACTTTCTATGTGAGGCTGTATTGTAGTGGTCAGCTGTTTTGCACCTTCCACAAAGACCGAACAAGAGGAAGTAGATTTAAGCTGGACTATTTGAGGGTTTGTATTGAGTATAAATAGGAATTTTATTATTCTAAATATTGTTTGTCTCTGAAATGACTTTTTAAAGGAAGTTGGATTTTTTTTTCCTCCCCTCTAAAATCTAAAAATAACAGATTTTCATCTGTCAGCAATGATGTGTGTAGTTTTAGTGCTCCCATAGGCTAACAGAGGTGCTAGATGACTTTTAGAAGTCCTTTCTTGCTGAGTGCTTCGGTCTTTTCACAGATCTCACCTCACATCCACAGATCTGTTGCATTAGAGCCACTCTTATTATTTCTCTTTTCTTCATTTAGAGTGCTGTTAACATCATGAATCTGCTAATGGAAAAGTGACTTTGCAATTTAGTGTGCTAGTCTGTATAAAAATAAAACTCTGTCTATTTAAAACATAAATTCTTCATATAATATTTCAGTAATTTTAATGGCAGGAGATACTTGATAAATTATTCTTAATGACAGTCATTTTTTAGTTTACTTTGTTTTGACAGAGTTTTTTTTTACTGTTTATTGTGAAATTGAATATGCCATGTATTTATTTTTACTTTCTCTTTCAAATATTTCATTACTAGTTAGTTCTTTTAGCTAAATTATTCTATAACTGCAGGTATTTTTCACTATAGTACTTTTTGAAACCTAGAATACTGTTAAGCAGGTCATATTTTCTATCCCGAAAGAACAAATGCTATTTGAGAATTTCATACCTTTTTTTTTCTGATTTGGAAATAAAATAAATCATTGGTATAATCAAACTATTAAATTAAATATGTAAAATATCTCCATAACAGTTTCTTTACCGTTTGAACAGTGTCATTCCCTTTGACTGGTGGTAAAATATACATAACATAGAATTCACCATTTTAACCAATTTTAAGTATATGATTCAGTGGCATTAAGTACATTCACATTGTTGTTCTACCGTCACCACTATCTATCATTGGTACTTTCATATCCTCCCAAACTGTAACTCTGTACCATTAAACAATAACTCCTTATTTCCAGCCCCTGCAACCACCATTCTACTTTCTGTCTGTATGCACTTGACTATTCTGTATAGCCCATATAAGTGGAATGATACAATATTTGTCTTTTGGGTCTGGTTTATTTTGCTTAGCATGCTTCTGGTTCCATTTTGTTCATTAGTCCGTCTTCAAGATTCATTCATATTATTGCATGTATCAGAATTTCCTTCCTTTTTAAAGCTAAATAGTATTCCTTTGTATGTATATACCACAGTTTGTTTATCCATTCACCCATTGATACACCTTTCAGTTGTTTCCCTCTTTTGGCTACTGTTAATAATGCTGCTTTGGACATGGGTGTATAAATATCTCTTTGAGACTTTGCTTTCAGTCCCTTTGGTCAGCTGTTCGCACGTTCCACAAAATAGATTTTTGAAATGAACCCTTTGGGTATATAGTAATTCTATTTTTTAATTTAATTTTTTAGAATAAAAAATTCTATTTATTAACATTTTAAACTGCTGTACTGTTTTCCATAAGGGCTGTACCATTTCACATTCCTATAATAGTGCACAGGGTATCAATTTTTCCACACCTTTCCCAACAATTGTTAATGTGTGTGTGTGTGTGTGTGTGTGTGTGTGTGTGTTCATAGTAGCCATCTTAAAGGGTGAGAGGTGGTAACTCATGGACGTTTTGATTTGCATTTCACTAATACTGATGTTCAACATGTTTTCAGGTGCTTATTGGTCATTTGTATATATTCTTTTGAGAAATATCTGTTCAAGTCCTTAGTCCAATTTTAATTGGGTTATTTGTCTGTTGTTGTAGGGATTCTACATACAGTCTGGATATTAATGTCTTATCAGGTACATAATTGTAAAACATTTCTCCATTCTATGGGTTGTCTTTCATTTCCTTTTTCATGTCTTTTGATACACAAATTTTAAATTTTGATGAAGTCCAATGAAGCTTTTTTGTTGTTGCTTCTGCTTTTAGTGTCATATACAAGAAATCATTGCCAAGTCCAATGCCACAAAGCTTTTCTCTTTTTAATTAATTTTTTTTTAATGTTGACAGTATTGCAGGTGTCCCCTATTTCCTCCCCCTTTGCCGACCTCCACCCACCTCTACTCACCCCTCCCTTGGCCTTCACCACACTATTGTCTGTGTCCATGGGATATGCATATATGTTCTTCACCTATTCCCTTCACCTTCTTTATCTAGTCACCTCCACCCCGCTCCCTTCCGGCACCCATCAGTCTGTGCCTTGGTTCTATGCTTCTGGTTCCATTTTGTTGGTCAGTTTATTTTGTTCATTAGATTCCACATATTAGTGAGATCATATGGTATTTGTCTTTGTCTGACTGGCGTATTTCACTTAGCATAAAAATCTCCAGGTCCATCCAGGATGGTGCAAAGGGTAAGAGCTCCTTTTTTCCAGCCATGTAGTATTCCATGCTATAACTGTACCACAGCTTTGTTATCCACTCATCTGCTGATGGGCACTTGGGCTGTCTCCAGATCTTGGATATTGTAAATAACTCTGCTATGAACATAGGGGTGCATATATTCTTTCTGATTGGTGTTTCAGGATTCTTGGGATATAGTCTCAGAAGTGATATCGCTGGGTCAAAAGGCAGGTCCATTTTTAATTTTTGAGGAAACTCCATACTATTTCCACAGTGGTAGCTGCACCAGTCTGCATTCCCACCAGCAGTGCACTAGGGTTTCCTTTTTTCACATCCTCACTAGCACTTGTGGTGTTTTTTTTTTTTTAATAGTAGCCATTCTGACAGGTATGAAGTGATACCTCAAAATAGTTTTAATTTGTGTTTCTCTGATTCCTTTTCTTCACATCCTCACTAGCACTTGTGGTTTTTTTTATTTTTAATAGTAGCCATTCTGACAGGTATGAAGTGATACCTCAAAATAGTTTTAATTTGTGTTTCTCTGATTAGTGACCTTGAGTATTTTTTCATGTCTATTGGCCATCTGTATGTCCTCTTTGAAGAAGTGTCTATTCAAGTCCTTTGCCAATTTTTAATAGGATTGTTTGTCTTCCTGAGATTGAGTTGTATAAGTTCTTTATATAATTTTGAAATTAACTCCTTATTGGATATATCATTGGCAAGTATCTTCTCCCATACAGTGGGTTCTCTTTTCATTTTGAGGATAGTTTCTTTTGCTGTGCTGCAGCTTTTTAGCTTGCTGTAGTCCCATTTGTTTATCTTTTCCTGAGTTTCCCTTGCTCTTAGAGACATATATACAAAAATATTTCTGCGAGAGATGTTGGAGATTTTCCTGCTTATGTTTTCTTGCAGAATTTTTATGATTTCATGACTTACATTTAAATCTTTTATCCATTTTGAGTTTATCTCATGTATGGTGTACATTAATGGTCTAGTTTCATTTTCTTTTTGCATGTACATCTGTTCAATTTTCCCAGCACCATTTATTGAAGGGACTATCTGTACTCCCATTATATGCTCTTGCCTCCTTTGTCAAATACTGATGGTCCATAAAAGCGTGGGTTGTATTCAGGGCTCTCTGTTCTGTTCCATTGGTCTATATGCCTGTTCTTATGCAATACCAGGCTGTTTTGATTATAATGGCCTTGAAATATAATTTGATATTCAGTATTGTGATCCCTTCAACCTTGTTCTTTTTTTCTCAAGATTTTTGAGGCTATTTGGGGTGTTTGTTTGGTTCCATATAAAGTTTTGGAGTATTTGTTCTAGATCTGTCAAATATACCATTGGTATTTTAATAGGAATTTTGTTGAACCTATAGATTGCTTTTGGTAATACGGACATTTTAATAATGTTAATTCTTCCCTATCAATGAACACAGTATATGCTCCTTCATTTCTTTTTTCAATGTCCTATCGTTTTCTGAGTCCAGGTCTTTTATCTCCTTAGTTAAATTGATTCCTAGGTACCTTGTTTTGTTTTTGTTGCATTAGTAAATGGGGTTGTTTTCTTAGTTTCTCTTTCTGATAGTTCATTATTGGTATAGAAAATGCCATTGATTTCTGGATATTGATTTTTTATCCTGCAGCTTTGTGGAATTCATTTATTAGATCTAGTAAAATTTTTGGTGGAGTCTTGTAGGGTTCTCTCTGTAAAGTATCATGTCATTTACAAATAGTGACAGTTTTACTTCTTTCCAATTTGGATGCCTTTTATTTCTTCTTTTTGTCTGATTGCTATGGCTAGGACTCTAGTACTAGGTTGACTAAGAGTGCTGAAAGCAGGACATCCCTGTCTTGTGCCTGATCTTAAGGGAAACATCATTAGGCATGATGTTGGCTGTAGGTTTTTCATATACGGCCTTTACTATGTTGAGGTGTGATCATTCTATTCCCACTTCGCTGAGAGTTTTTATCATAAATGGGTGATAGATTGAATGCTTTCTTCATCTATCCATATGATCATGTGATTTTTATCTTTTGTTTATGTGATGGATCGCATTTATTGATTTACAAATATTTTACCAACCTTGCATCCCCGGAATAAATCCCACTTGATCATTGTGTATCATTTAAAAAATATGTTGCTGGATCCTGTTTGCTAATATCTTCTTTAGGATTTTAACATCTATGTTCATCAGGGGGAATGGCCTATAACTTTCTTTATTGTGTCATTATCTGGTTTTGGTATTAGGATAATGCTGATCTCGTAAAAAGAGCTTGGAATCTTCCCTTCTCTTGAATTTTTTGGAATAGTTTAAGGAGGATAGGTGTTAGTTCTTCCTTGAATGTTTGGTAAAATTCTCCTGTGAAGCCATTGGTCCATGACTTTTGTTTGCTGGAAGTTGTTTTTATTACTGCTGCTATTTCATTCATTTTTCTTGGTCTATTAAGGTGTTTTGCTTCTTCCTGATTCACTTTTGGAAGATTATATATTTCTAGGAATTTGTCTATTTTTCCCAGGTTGTCCAATTTGTTGAGCATATAGTTGTTCATAGTATTTTCTTATAGTCCTTTGCATTTCTGTGATATCAGTTGTTACTATGCCTCTTTCATTTCTGATTTTATTTATATTGGTCCTTTCTCTTTGTTTCTTGGTGAGTGTAGTTGAAAGGTTCGTCAATCCTGTTCATCTTTTCAAAGAACCAACTCTTGGTCTTATTGATCTTTTGTATTGTTTTTTTAGGCTCTATGTCATTTATTTCCACTCTGATATTTATTATTTTCTTCCTTCTGCTTACTCTGGACTTTTCTTGTACTCTTTCTAATTCTTGTGGTTGTAGGGTTAGATTGTTTACTAGAGATTATTCTTGCTTCTTTTTAAAAAATATATATTTTATTGATTTTTTACAGAGAGGAAGGGGAAGGGATAGAGAGTTAGAAACATAGATGAGAGAGAAACATCGATCAGCTGCCTCCTGCACACCCCCCACTGGGGATGTGCCCGCAACCAAGGTACATGCCCTTGACCGGAATCCATTCTGTGACCCTTCAGTCCACAGGCCGTCGCTCTATCCACTGAGCCAAACTGGTTAGGGCTATTCTTGCTTCTTGAGGTAGGTCTGTAATGCTATGAACTTCCCTTTCAGGACTGCTTCCCCCGTGTCCCATAAATTTTGGGTTGTGTGTTCATTTTCATTTGTTTCTGGGTAACTTTTGATTTCTTCCTTGAATTCCTTGGTAACCAATTTATTGTTGAATAACATGCTTTTTAGCTTCCATGTGTTTGAATATTTTTGAGCTTTTTTTGTCATGTTTGATTTTTAGTTTCATGTCATTGTGATCTGAAAAGATGTGTGATATGATTTCAATCATCTTGAATTTGTTAAGACTTATTTTGTGTCCTAACATGTGATCTGTCTTTGAGAATGTTCCATGCGCACTTGAGAAGAATGTATATTCTGCTGCTTTGGGGTGAAATCTTCTGTAAATACCAGTTAAATCCATCTGGTCTAGTGTGTCATTTAAGGTTGCTATTTCCTTGTTAATTTTTTTGTCTGGAAGATCTACCCATTGATGATAGTGGGATGTTAAAGTCCCCTACTGTGACTGTATTGCTGTCAATATCTCCCTTAAAGTCCACCACAAGTTTTTTAAATGTATTTGGGTGCTCCTATGTTGGGTTCATATGTTTATAAGGGTTATATGCTCTTGTTGGATCAATTCCTCTGTAGTGACCTTCTTTGTCTGTTATGGCCTTTATTTTGAAGTCTTTTTTGGCAGATATAAGTATTGCTATCCCAGCTTGTTTTTAGTTTCCATTTGCATGGAAGATTTTCTTTCCATTCCTTCACTCTCAGCCTGTTGTATATTTTGTTCTGAGGCGCATCTCTGGTAGACAGCATATATATAGGTCATATTTTCTTATCCATTTGTCTAGCCTATGACTTTTGATTGGAGCATTTAATCCATTTACATTTAAGATGATTATTGATAGGTACTTGTTTACTGCCTTTTTTTCTTTATGCTTATGTTCCTTCCTCTCTCCCTTTTTCTTCTTAAAGCAATCCCTTTAGCATTTCTTACAATGCTGGTTTGATGGTAATGAACTCCTTTAGTCTTCTTTTGTCTGGGAAGCTCTTTATTTTGCCTTTGCTATGAAATGAAACCCTCGCATGATAGAGCAGTTTTGGTTGCAGGTTCTTGCTTTTCTGTACTTTGAATACTTCATGCCAATCTCTTCGGGCATCAAGTCTTTCTGTTGAGAAATCAGCTGACAGCCTTATGGGAACTCCCTTGCAAGAGAGACTATTTCTCTCTTGCTGCCTTTAAGATTATCTCTTTGTCTTTAATCTTGGCCATTTTAATTATGATGTGTCTTTGTGTGGAACTTTCTGTGCTTCCTGAACTCATGTGACATTTTCCTTCACCAGGCTAGGGAAGTTTTCTGTTATTATTTCTTGAAACAGGTTCTCTATCCCTTGCTCACTTTCTTCTCTTTTTGGTACCCCTATGATGCCAATGTTGCTATGATTCATGTTGTCCCAGAGTCCCCTTAAACAGTCCTCCTGCTTTTTAGTTATTATTTTCTTTTTGCTGCTCTGAGTGATTTTTTTTTTCTATCTTGTCTTCCAATTTACTAATTCAATCCTTTGCTTTGTCAGGCTTACAGGCTATTCCTTCCAGTGTATTCTGTACTTCAGATATAGCATTCTTCATTTCGGACTGATTATTTTTCATGGTTTCTATATCCTTCATGCTGCTGCTCTTCTCACTAAGTTCCTTGAGCATCCTTATAACCATTACTTTGAACTCTATCTGATAAATTGCCTTTCTCCATTTCATGTTGCTCTTTTTATGGAGATTCCTCCAGTTCTTTCATTGGGGCCTGTTTCTTTGTCTCCCCTTTTGGGGGCTTGCTGCAGGTTCAGGTTGGGTACAGCCCGCAGTCTCCTCTGCTGGAGCAGGTTCAGTCGCCCTGGGCTCAGGAGGATAGAGCAAAAGTCTCCAGTTGAGGATGTTGCTTGCAGCAGGTGGCTAAGTACTTCTTCCCAGTCCCAGACAATAGCCTCTGAGGGCCTCACACTTTGAATGTCCCGCTCTGAGCTGCTCTATCATCCTCCACAGAACTGCACCCAGCAGGGTAATCTGGGACTTTACAAGAATGATCCAAATGGTCTCTTGTTAGGGGAGTGGGGGTGCCTGCAGCCTTCAGGAGAGGGGAAGGGGCTCTACTCCTCCTGCCTGGGGCTGCCTGGCGAAATTCGCAGGAAGCTCAGATTAGCCTCCCCACAGTGCAGTCACAGAGCTCAGCACTCGCCTGCTTGTTTCCCCAACAGAGGCCTCCTTGGGGATTCAGTTAAAAATGCCAGCTGTGCATGGCATCAGTGTCTTGTGCCACCAAGCCAAGCGGGAAGGGGTAGAAAGTCAGCCCTGCACAGGACTCTGATCTCTCCATGCAGGGGGTCTCGGCAAAGTGGGGGCCAAAATTCCCAGCTCCACTCGAGCTCCGAACTCCGCATTGGGAGCCAGAAATCCCAGACCTGCGCCACTCCTCAAGCTGCCAACCCTGCAGGAAGAGGCAGGCCAGGCGGCTCCCCAGGTGGGAGAGGAGTTCCAACACAGCACTCAGTGTAGGTGCAGCCTTTCCTCTTTCCTCAAGCCAAACAGTTTAGTCACTGACTGGGGCTCTGCACAGTATCTTTCAAGAAAATAGAGGGTCCCTCAAAGTCACTGCTGGGTGCAGCCCGCAGACTCCTCCGCTGGACCCAAACACAGCAGCACAGCCTCTCCAGCAGTTGGAGGCCAAAATGAACTTCCCAGGCAGACAGAATCCCACTGGTTCTCTCTGACCGATGCCACCTGGGCTCTTCTTCCTGTCTCTGCTGCTCTGGGTTTGGGATCCCTGGGTGGGGTTGAGGACCCACACTCCCAGAGGGGGAGAGCTTTGGACTGTGATATCCCGCAGGCCTCTAAGCTGCCTCACCTGCTCCAGGGGTGTTCTCCCTCTCCTCTACTCCGCTCCACTCACCAGCCTCCCGCGGCTTCTTCAGTGCTCCCCAGATAGAATATTTCCAATCAGCTACACTTCACTTGGTTTTCCAAGTTGATTGCACTATAGTTCAGCGGTTAATCCGTTCCCTGGCTAGGAGCAAGGACACGTAGCCTCCAGCTAGGCTGCAGCCTGCCGCTAAGTGCTTCCCCCCTGTGTTTTCTTCTAAGGGTTTCATAGCTTTATCCCTTATGTTTAGGCCTTTGATGCATTTTGAGTTAATTTCTATATATGGTATAAGGTAAGGGTCGAACGTCTTTCTTTTGCATGTGGATAATATCTAATTTAGTATTTTCTTTTTAAAATATTTTATTTATTTTCTAATTTGTCTTTTACAGCATTCTTAAATATGTGTACATTTTATTTTTTAATGATTTTTTGCAATTATTTTAGCTTTTTCCTCTTTTAAATCTTATTTTTTAATCATCATATAGCTGATCTCTTTTTGCACTTGCCCACTTGACATTTTATTTACTCAGTTTCCATTGTAAGGTTATTTTTATTATAGAATATTTGATTATTATAAAAATAAGCACAAGAGAAAGATGCAAATTGACTGTACCTTCGCGATGCATCTTATTTTTTAATCATCATATAGCTGATTTCTTTTTGCACTTGCCCACTTGACATTTTATTTACTTGGTTTCCATTGTAAGATTATTTTTATTATACAATATTTGATTATTATAAAAATAAACACAAGAGAAAGATGCAAATTGACTACCTTCGCAATGCCCACCAGCCAATCAGGCATGAGCATGCAAATTAACCCAACAAAGATGGCAGGTTAATTTGCATACACAGGTGAGGAGGTGGGGGAGGGCAGGACACAGGCGTTAGCACCGCCCCAGCTGCTCAGGGCCTCTGGGCAGCATGAGAAGGCAGAATGCAGAGGTTTGGGGGTGGGGGCAGGACACAGGCGTTAGCAGCTGCTCAGGGCCTCTGGGCAGCATGAGAAGGCAGAAAGGCAGCTCCAAGCCAGAGCGAAGGCAGAAAGGAGGCTCTGGCTGGAGCAAAGGTGGTGCCGGAAGCCAGGGGAAGGAAGGCCCATTCTTGCATGAATCTTCGTGCATCGGCCTCTAGTTATAAAAATAATTTACCAAAAACATATATAATTTGAAAATTAAAAACACTCATAATCCTAACTTCATGGAATAGTAACAATTTGGTGTATATCCTTCCAGATACTGGTTGATTGTATATGTGTATATTCATATGTAATCTGTCCATACGCTTTTCTAGCCTGCTTTTTTTTCACATAATGTATGCTGTGCATTTTCTATGTCAATTCATGCAGAGCCATCACAGTTTTAATGTTCATTTAAAGTATATTCATATGGCAATATCATAATTTGTTTTTGTATTGTTAAATGCATAAATGTTTCAGGACAGATATCTTTAAAAATCATAGCTTTTGGATTTAAAATATTGTTCAAGGCTTTTGAAGTATATTTTCTGTTGCCCTTTGAGAGGCTGGAACAGTTCTACTCTCAGTAGCAGTATGCCAGTGCACTCACACCCCCACACTAATCTTACAATTTACCATATCGGTTTGGCTGAAACAATTTTATTACTTTTTTAAAAAAAATAGTGATATGATTTACTTATTTTTTTATGTTTACAGGGTTGTGTATCTCCTCTATTGCCAGTTCTTGTGCTCTATTTTTGTTTCTTTATTCTTGCTGTTCTATCTTATCTGTAGTTTGTTGGTTTCATCTTACCTATTTTAAATATTTTAAATAATAGTTTTCTCATTATCTTCTTTTCATAGTTCTTTGCCTGATTTGTTAAATTTTTATTTTCACTATTTGTCAGAATTTAAAAATAACATTTTTTTCTCTTTAAAAATAGTCCTGGATTTAAAATAGGGAGCAAGAATCATGACTGGAGAGATGACAGTGTTAGGAAGATACCACATCCTGTATCTGGCACTTGGGATGGCTTTTTCCATCCACCTGCCACAGCAGTCACTCTCTTTGCTCTTTTATGAAGTCTGAAATGGCTGAGGAGCTTTTAACTTTTGTAAGTCTAAAGACCTACAGGCTATCAGTTTCTTCTGAGGGAATATCTTGCTGGTACTAGAATCCCACTAAAGTAGTAGAAATATATTACTGTCTCATAACACCACCTATCCGCTAGGTATAAACTCTTTGGACTTCTGTATTAGATAAAGCTGCCCCATTATTTATCATTTTTGGACTCACTCTTCTTTGATGAACAGAGCTGATGAGAAAAACAGTGAAGGCCTGTCTTGCATTGATCTCCATGGGACTTTGACCCTGTGCAGAAACTGCCTATGGGCAGAATGTATGAATTCAATGTAGTTGTTTTTTATAATTGTTTAACACAACTGCATGCATCAGGATAGTACAAATAAGTTAATGATTTTTAGTAGCATAATCCAGAGTTCTGTAATTGCTCCATTTCCTTTCTCCCTTCCTTTTTTCCCTCCCCTCCTCCAATGACCCCCCCTCCCCGCCATTTATTATTTGTCAGAACACCTGAGACCTAATCTTAACAAAATGTTAATTGTATGTAAAATATTGTTAACTATGGGACATGGGGATTTGCCCCATTTCTTTTTAACTAATATATGTTGTAAAATGACATCTAGCGAAACTATATACCTGCTACAATTGAGGACTGGGGAAATAACATCCTATTGACAGATGATAATGTTTTATAGATGTTGGCATCATATTATTAACAGATTTTTCCTCTCACTTGAGCCACATTTGCTTCTGTGTAATTGTTATTGATCTTAATTCAACCTTGAGTGTCACACAGGATAACCCTTCTTCCCATGTGAGGGCTCTTCAGCTACTTATTAGACATCCTTTTTTCTCTTAGTCTTTTCTTTCATTAACATTCCTCCCTTCCTCAGCCTTTCTCCAAATGAAGCATGGTAGTTAATAGTCCTCGATGCCACCTTTCTGGACATAATCCCATTGATCCGTGTCCTTCCTAGAAGAGTGATTCAAGAGGGACTTCAGACGTTAGTTAGTGGACCAATTGAAAGTATAACAGGGCTGTAGTTCTTGAACATTTTTTTTAAGATACAGTAGTAGCAGGTGTTGCTATTTTAAGTAGCAGATGTTGCATGCATTCATTACTTTCTTACCACCCAATCTGAAGTGTTTCCTGCCACCTATTCCTCCCCCTCATGAGGCCAGGAAGCACAGCTCTTACTCCCATTCACCCGTCCTCAATGTGCTGTGTTGTGCTTTCCATACAGTGGCTACTTCATACATATTTTTTGTATGAAAGAAAAAAAATGCTGTGATTGTTCATTTCCTTGACTGTCTCCTCATATTTTTGGCTACTGCTTCCCAGAATCAGGACCCATGCCGCACTTAACTTTGACCTGATTGCCTAACATAATTGTTGACACAAAAATGCTAGAATTCTGGCTGTATGGGTTTGAAGACTTATGTGGCTAGAGAGTTGTTGCAGGTATGTAAAAGAGTTGAGATAAAAGGCATTTGGGTCCAAATCCTAGAATCCTGGGAATGCCATGCTGAAAGGTTTGCAATAAAGAGTTGACACATTTAAGCATTTTGGAAAATAGTTTTGGAAGGAGTATAAAAATTGGGAGATTGAATATGTTTCGAAGATGCTCACATGGAGGGGGAAGTTTCCTTTCTACTGATGGGATCAGAATTTATCTGTCATATATAAGTATACTTTTATGCAGCAATTTTTTGATATAGGATTATGGCCTTTTATTTTTTAAGTTTGATTCACTAATTCATAGTTGCCTTTTTTGCATGTTCAAAATGGGCCCCTTGTTTACAGTTTCTCTTTTTTTCAAGAGAGAATTTAAAGAAACCTGTAAATGAATTATGAATGGAGTCTTCCAAATGTTAAAAAATTTCCCTCTCTCTAAACAATGTCTCACACTTACCTAATTCCATAGCCTTTTTTAGCAGATTGCTTTATTGAGTTTTTCCAAGGCATCCCACT
>NW_005356259.1:5683729-5718264 GCF_000412655.1 Myotis brandtii
GGAAGGAAGGAAGGAAGGAAGGAAGGAAGGAACGAAGGAAGGAACGAAGGAAGGAAGGAAGGAAATAACAAAACACAAAGCCAACTCTTATTTTGTCTCTGTTGACTGGCATAATATTTTATTTAAAAAATATTTAAACTTAAAGGTGGAATTGACAGCAAGGGAAAGAAAAGAATAGGCAGAGACTTCTGGTTATACCCCAGTGTCCAGTGTCCCTTGACATCTATTTTCTGGACACGTAGCCACACAGCTGGTGACTGTATTTCCGAGCTTTACTGGTAGCCAAGTGAGGCCAGGAGCCTAGATTCTGGTCATGGGGATATGAGTGGAAATGATGGTTACAACTTTTGGGGTGTACCCTTGAAGGGAAGGCACATTCCTCCACTTCCCGACTTATTCCTTTTCCCACTGACTGCAAGGTTCACGTACAGGTGGGATCATGAATAGATATCTACACCTGAGTTGGAAGCCATGTCATGAAGATGGCAGAGCAACAAGATAAAAGGGGCTTGGGAAAAGGGTCTATTGTTATCACGCTGACCCTGAGCCCTGAACTGCTCACGCTTGGACTGCTGTGTGAGAGAGATGGCATTTATTCTCTCTTGTTTAAATCACTTCTGTTGCCTGAACCAGAATCCTGATTACAACTTTAAGGTACGTGTGTGCATGCCAAAAGCAAGGCATCACACAGAATTGATTTAATACGAATTGGTGAAAGTAGACAAAGGAGGTGGTAGTACAGCAGGTCCTCGAATAGCGTCATTCCCTTCAGAGTCATTTGTTATGACATTGATGAGATGCCAAAGGAACTTAACTCTTGTTTATATATATCGATCAGCCAGTGGTCAAATTGGTTTCATTATACGTCCTTTCATTTAAAGTCACAGAACCAGTTGTTGATGTTAAAGTGAGATTTCCTGTATGTGCATTGGATTACTTACTGAAGGGAAGTATTGAAAGTGGTGAGAGAGTAACATTAGCTGACATCACATCTGAAACACATAGTCATCCAAGTCTGGTTTAATAATTCCTCAGAGCAGGCGATGGAAATAGTAAGTAAAATTTGGGATGCCTGATAGGGAAAGTATAATATCCATGTCTCTTTCAAGATATGCTGATAAACCATTGCTTATGTATTAACCGTGAGGATTACGAGTTAATTCACACTATTTTTATTTTAGCTTAGCCTAAAATTAACCTACCTCCCGCTGAGCCCCTACCTGCTGAGTAGGGAAAATTACAAAATGTTCTAAATTAAAAAATATCGCTAAAGCCTTGGTCCAGCATCACCATGTAAACAGTCCATTTATGTAGTATTCAGAGAAATATGTTTCATTTGCCATCCTTTCCTACTGCTGTTCTCCCTAATTGGTGCAGTAGACAGGGGGAGAGTAGAAGGGAGGGAAGAATGACTTACTTGAACTCATTGTAGCCATGACAAAGTCTAGAGCCTTAGATTTGATGTGCCCTGCCTCCTCAGGTCCGGAGGTGATGGCTCTCACCGGGGTGCTCCTGGCATCACAGTTGATGTCTGTGGTTCTACAACCCATGACTTGCTTAGAGCCAGCCTGCTTGAGCTGCTTCTAAGTGCAGACCTCGGAATCCCTTACTACCCAGGTCTCTGTAAGCTTATGGCTTTGGTGGTTGTCCCGCTTGCTATATTGGGCCAAGTAGCAGACCCAGTGTTTGTCAAATCAGTTTCTATACTGAAAACTGTAGGTGCCTTGGTTAGGAAAGCTGAACCCCACAAGCTCTCCTGCCTAAACATGCCATGATCCTTTTTAGTGCCCATGTTGATAATGGGCTCCACTTGGGAGAAACTAAGGAGAAGGAATTAGGCAAGAATGATCATGAGATTTTGGGAAGTAAAAGAAATTTGCTGTGAGTAGAATATGACCTTTATGTGCATGAGTAATGAGATGGGAACATGTGTTGAAGCAAACAAGAGTAAAGAAGATGATTTTTATTTAACTTTAATCATGGGGGAGATCTGACCAAAGGTTTCTAAATAAATTGTATAATTTTGAATAAAACTTATGTAGAATTTAAAAAGTTGGAAATTACAGAACTGTTTGTGAAAAAATGGCATTACTCAGATATAAACACTTTTTCCCCCAGTATATTTCATGTTTCCTTTTTTTGCATATATGTATATAGTCCTTAATATCTGCAGGTTTCACATTCATGAATTCAGCCAACTATGGATCATATATTTGAAAATTTAAAAAAAAATTCCAGAAAGTTCTAGAGAGTAACACTTGGATTTGCCATGTATGCCCTGAGCACTGTGCTGAATCCATGTGAGTGAAGGGATGTGCAGGCACAGCCTGCTGCAGCTGTGTGCAAATATAGGCCAGATGGAAATACTGTGCCATTTTATATAGGAGGCTTGAGCATCCTCGGATTTTGGTGTCTGAGGTGGGGTCCTGGAACCAATCCTCCGTGGATACGGAGCAACAACTGTATTTATATACGCAGTTTAAAAATACTACATATGTTTACCTTTTTGCTATAAATTACCTTTGTGTCTTGCCGTTTAGAATATTGGTATTTTTCTTGTCAATTAATGTTAATTCATGATGAGTTAAGGAAATCTACACTTTGATACTCATTAATTACTAATATTTTTCCCTCTTCTGTAGTTTGCCTTTCCACTTTATTTATGGTGATTTTAAAAAACATATGTAGGTTTTGGCGGTTTTTGTTTGTTTTCTTTATATATCTATATATTTATATATTTGTATGTTTAAACCTAGACGACATTTAAAAATGTCAGCATAAAGCCAAGCTCTGTGTCAAAGAAACCGAAGCTGACCGTGGCCTAAAGAAGACGGCTTATTTCTCCCATGTAACACATCTCCGGCGAAATAGTGCTGGGTGCTGCGCCTCGCGGGGGCATTCTGCCTTCTCCGTGTCCCCCCCGCCCCCGGGCGCTGTTGGGACAGGACCTCAGGCACACCTGTTTTCCAGTTCACACGAAGATCAGGAGAGAGAGAATCCAAGGCTGCTTTTCCTTTTTACACACACGCGGCTTGATGAGAAATGCGGTGATGTGCCTTACACTTAGCAGCAAGGAAGGATAAGAAATATAGTCACTAGTTCCCATGTTCCCAGGCACTGCTCGTATTACGATAGAAGGAGAGAACCAGTTTTATGGGCAGTCACGAGATTTCACCACACTTTTTCTTATTTCTCATGGTCTTCTAACAGTTCATATAAATATTCACTTACATTTTCTTTTACTTTCTTCATGACCCTCTGTTCCTCCCTTCCTCCCTTTCTGTCTTCCAGCCAGTGAATAAATGTTTATTGCTCGCTCTCCTGCTAGGTGCCAGGAGTAAGCTTTGGGGAAATCATGGTGATAAAAATCAAGGGCTCTCTTCTCTCATAGCTTGTAGTGCAGTGGGTGAGGAAGATGTGACATCAGTTGTTCTGGGTGTGACCCATAGACCCTGGAGGCCCTGAGACCATGTTCATAATAGAAAGATGTTTGGCTTTTCTATCCTGTTGATATTCCCTCGAATGGTACCAAAGTCATACTGGGTCAAGTCAGTAGCACCCAGTTGTTCTAGTACTCATGGTATTCTTTGCTACTATGCACTTGTGATTAAAAAAAAATGATGAAGTTCTAAAAGTCATTATTTTCATTAAATCTGGATCATTAAGTACACAACTCTTTAATATTCCGTGTGACCAAATGAGAAGCACATCCGAAGTACCTCTGTATGTCGAAGTACGCTGCTTAATCTGAGACAAAGCTATGTGTGATTGCGTTGTGAATTGAGCTGGTTGCCCTTTTCCTGGAATACCATATTTACTTGAAAGAATGACTGATAGATACATTATGGTTAGTTGAACTTGTGAATTTGGCAGAGTTAGTCTGTCACGTCAAGGAAAACAGCTAACAGTATTTGTTGCCAATAATAAAATGTGAGCTTTTGCACACAAAAATTGAATAAATAAAGTTTAAAAAACTTGTCCCTACCACTGGGAGCTTGACATCTCCCAAGACCTAAGGCCTTTCCTGGTGAAATTATGGGTAATATTAAAAGGTAGGGTTTTTTTGTGTGTTTTTTGTTTGTTTGTTTGTTTGTTTTGGTATATTGAAATTACATCAACATTCAATTCTGCATGACTCAGAAAACTAATTTCCATATCATACATGGGTCCAAGATCCATTCCAAGCACAGAATAGACCAATGGATTTTAAAATGTCAAAGTATGAAAACTTCATAGAAATGCATTATAACCAAACTTTAAACTCTCCTATTCAAATTTTGGTGTAGGCTACCCACAGTTATCTGTAAATGCTAATGATATGGTTCTTCTTATCCTAACTACATAATTATATGAAAATGGATTTTCTTTATATACTTCAGCCAAAGTAATATACTGCACCATATTAAATGGGGAAGTAGATATGAGAATCCAGCTGCCTTTTAATAAACTATTTGTAGTAATGGAAAACATGTTACCTGTCTCACTTTTTTTGAGAGAAGAGGAAATTTATTTTATAAAAGTAATATATTGTTCTTATAGCTAATCAACAGCTAAGTGACTATGATTATTTGAGTTTTCTTCTACCTCAGTGGTTCTCATTCTCTGGCTTGCATCAGAATCACCTGGAGGGATTGTTAAAGCGCAGATTGCTGGGCCCACTCCCAGTGTCTCTTACTCAATGAATTCTGGGTGGGGCCTGATAATGTACATTTCTTAAGTGTTGCTGATACAGTTGGTCCTTAGATCATACTTTGAGAACCACTGTTCTTTTTCTTTGGATTTATTGGACAAACCTATTTGAGTTGACATTTGTGGGAAGAAATAAAAAGATTGGGTACAGCACTGGTGGTTTTACTTAGTGGTTAGAGTGTCAACTGGTAGACCGAAGGATTGCAGGTTTGTTTCCAGGTCAAGGGTATGTACCTGGGTTGCAGGTTTGATCCCTGCCCCTGTCGGGCACAGGCAGGGGACCAATTGATGTGTCTCTCTTATATCAATGTTTCTCTCTCTCTCTCTCTCTCTCTCTCTCTCTCTCTCTCTCTCTTCCTCTCTTCTTTTCCTCCTTCTCTTCCTCTACCCTTTCCTCCTCCTTCACCCTCCTTTCCACTCTTCTCTAAAAATCAATGGAAAAAATATCCTCGGGTGAGGATTAACAACAACAAAAAGATTGGGTACAGGTATAGAGACAATGGCTGGAAGTGCCCTTAGTCACCAGAAATTTGGGAATTAATTATAAATTGAGCAGAACAGCATGTTCAGTGTCTGAGGCTTTACCCTAGTTACAAGCTAACAAGTTAGCCTATAACAGTTTCATGGTTGCTAACAGAGGACAAGAGACTTCTGGTTCAGAGAAAAAAGGGATTTTATTACAATTGCAGTTGCTAGAAAATCAGCGTTTATTATGGTGATTTCCCAAGCCCAATTCCCGAAGGACAAGAGAAAGAGAGCCAGGCGATGGCTATACAAGCAGCGGGTAATGTTGCAGTAGAGGAACCCTGAACTTAGGGATCCCCAATGTATTTTTTCATAATGTGCAGTGAGCCCGCCTGACCTTTGTCCCAGAGGACACATTATCTTTACTATACTGGACAGTAAACAGACCTGCCCTGTGCTCCAGAGCGAGGGGAGACATTGTCTTCCAGGACTGTTTGTTCTCTATTGAAACATCCTTGAAAAGATGATGGGAACAAAAGGCAGTGCCTCTGCCCCCACATGTTCAGCAGCGTGAGAGAGACCCAGGGAAAATGGTAAGTTGACATAGGAAAAGTTGAAAAAGTTTGCATATATATTAATGACTTACTTGGTCATAAATTAGAAATAACTGAACAAAAGACATGAGAATAAACTTGAGTCTTAGACAAAGCAATATATGGTTCCCTGGTGAAGGAGAACATTCTCTGCCTGTGTGGCTCCAAGTTATTTTCATAAACGCATGTAACTGTCACTGGGAGAAAAATTCCTCATGTTTATAGGATCTGTGTAAGCTATAAAACAAAACAAGTTTATACATTTACAGGGTGGGGCAAAAGTAGATTTACACTTGTGAGTATGGGAAACAGTTTATTCCTGTATTGTTATTCATTAATGTATTCCTTGATTATTGTATTATTTTCCATAGAAACAACTGTAAATCTACTTTTGCCCCACCATGTATATGTAAATATATACAAATACATATATAAATATATAAATTTAAAAGTAAAATTAATATAATATGATAGTGATACATTAACTACAATAAATTATATTTGCAATATGATTTTTTGGATTTAGCATATCTCTTTTACAGTGTCATGAGTAATTTTCCACATTTTTTCTCTATTTACACTTCTATAACTTTCTTTTGTAAAGCCTACAGTGATTATCATTTGACCATCACTTGGCTCAAATGCATCATTAACTTTTGTTTTTCCCTCATTAGCTCAAGATAATTAAAGTAATATTACTTGGCACAAGGTTAGTCCAAACTTTTTGGATCTGTGTCACAGAAAGCAAACTTATAACTGGCTCTCATAGCTTGGAAATCAGGGTGACATTGTCTTCAGTTATGAAGAGTGAGATATATTTCCTGCTTTGCCCAAGTCAGTCCTGGTGTATGCTTGTGCCCCCTCCAACGCTCCAAAGTGTTCCATTCTGGGTGGTAAGCTGTAATGCTTTCCCTAAGTATGACTTCCTCTGAAGGTTCAGGTGTGTGGTCAGGCTGCTCTCATCCTAGGGTCCTCTCATTCTCAGCTGCTTCCCTGTTTGGGCTCCTTCCTTAAACGGTGTATTCTGTGATGTGATCATGGAAAATGGCTTCTACAGCCCACATTATACATCATCCTTTTAGTGCTGGGATTTTTCTCGATACCTTTCACACAAAAGGCCGGGGAAGGTACCTGATTGGTGCCTAGATCTCATTTTTTGGGTGAGGTGGGTGGGGGTGGGAAATCACTGTATCCAAAGTGATTATTTTGTAAGTTTTATATATTTTTATACATATATATATATGAAAATATGAAAAATGTTGCTTTATATAACATCTATAAGCATGAAGAATTTTAGTCTCTATGACATACAAACTCTGGCCAGCTAGAAACAAACAGATGGCCCCTTCCTTGGTGGTTAGGGGTTTAGTGATTCTCACCCAAACCAGATAGAGTGGTGGATGGATGGGGTCCTAAGCAAGGTACAATATCTAGTACTTTGTGTCTTAGGCACCTATAAATACAAATTCAAATATAGAGCCTGAAATTGTATGGCTCTGTTCAGTTTCAGACCCTGAAATTATATGGCTCTGTTCAGCCATATAGATTCATTTAAGTGACTCTGAATTTCATAAATTATTTATCATTATACAAATTAAAACAATGAATTAATAATTCTTGCAGAAAACTTGTAGACCTCCAATAATACGCTTGTGGCATTCAGTCCTTCATCCTTCCTCACCCTCACCTTGTGAATCTGCAGACTTGACTTGTAGACACACTGATTTCTCAGTTCAGTTAGCTGATGTGCGTGGTCTCTTTGGGCTGCCAGGAAAGGGCCCACAGTTCATTGTTTTGTCCTGTCTTTCTAGAGTAGCCTTGAGTGTGCATCCATTTTCGCTCTGTTTGATAGCATGATACCTATCTCAGGCATAAATGACTCAGGCAGTAGCTGTTTTATGAGAAATTAAGATTGGAGAGAGTGGGGAATTTGGACGATACAGATTCTGATATTTACAGTCATCAGCTTATTGTTACATTCCAGAATGTCAGAAATGTCTTACAAATATCTACATGTAAATTTATAAAAATGTTTTGTTGTATAGTTTACATAGATTCTATAAACATGAGGAATTTTGCTCCCAATGATAGTTACATGAATTTATGAAAATAATTTCAGGCGGAGAATGTTCTCCTTCCTTAAGGAACCATACGTTACTTTGTCTAAAACTCAAGTGTATTTGTTCTCATGTCTTTTGCTATGATTTTTGACTAGTAAATAATTAATACAGGATGGGGCAAAAGTAGGTTTACAGTTGCTTATATGGAAAATACAATAATAAATAATACAAGAATAAGCTCTGTTTCACCTACTCACAACTATAAACCTGTTTTTGCCCCACCCTGTATATTCATTTAACTATAAGTTCAGAGCTTTTTATATTTAAATTATATATATATATATTTATTTATTTAGATTCTTATCCCTGTTAGGGAATTAGAACTAGAAACAAAATCTCCCAACCCAAGAATTATTTTCACAAAAGTAGTAGAGAAAGAAAACACTTTTATCATTGAATAAGCATTGACCCCGAGTGTGGTGTGCATCTCAGGTAGTCACTAAAGATTTCCGGGACAAAAGAATCTCATCCCCTTATATAGCCAAGGTGATGCAACCGATTGCATACATGTTTTCCAAATAAACGGTAACAGGTCCTTAAATAAGAGGCTGGACAACACCTTTTGCCACACCTTATAGTTCATCCCAACTTGACCTGTTAATTGGCCTTATCTAGAGGAGAAACAAACTTCTCATAACTTTATGACAGTTTTGCAGCTTGGAGGAGGTACCCACCCAAATTAGGATCCTACCTTCCCATGTAAACGGGAAGATGGGGCACCATCTCCTCTCTTAATGTTTACATTTCAAAGAAATGGCTCCCAGGTCCTAAAGAAAGACATTCTGGATCGTAAATCTGATTTTAAGAAAGGCCTACTTAGTTTTCAAAATTATCCATACATATATGGGCATATATGTATGTGTATGTATATATTCACACACACACACATACATACATTTGAAAGAGGAGAAAGTACTTATAATGTTTCTAAAATAAATGCTCTAAGAAAAAGGAGGGGAGGGAAATCTTTTTCTTTAAATAGGGATAATTAAGCCTCTTGTTTTTAATTTATATTTGCCCTTACTCTCACTTTCTTTGCTTCTATCTTAAATATTAGGACCTTGATTTTATTAATCCTTTAGTAGCACTATGATAAATAGAAGTGACTTCAAATGCATTTGTAATTTGGATATAATTGCAATTTAGTTTAAATTGAATGTAAAAATTTTAATTTGTTCCTTCTACATCAAAAAGTAGGATTTCTTAAAAAGTAGATTAGCATTTTAATAGCTGCCTCACACCCCCCTAACTGCAGAGGAGTTCTGTCTGTGTTACTGAGGGAGGCTCCTTTGTCCTTTCACCATCGCTGTGGTGCCTTAGCATCAATGCTGAGCTCCACTTTGTGCACCTGCTGTGCTCAATATTTGCTCTCAGAGGTGCCGTTTTCCATCAGTCACTTCCTCCTTAGAGAGAGGCCTGAGGGACCAACCACACTGCATACATTCTTGGCTCTTTGGGAGTTACAGTCTCCCTTCCTACTCAAAGTCTCTCTCAGTTCAGTGACCAACCCCCTTGTTGACAGTTACTTTACAGGCCACATGGTTACCTTGACCAGCCTGACCTAGTGACTGCAGTGGTCACACACTTCGATCTTTCCTGACCAATACATGTGATATAGTCCTTGTTTCTTCTTAAAAGAAGGGTGCTCCCAACCTTTTAAACCCACCTGGATTTAGGTGAAAAGCAATAGCCGCCTAGCTGAGTATTGTTAGGAAAATTTACCCTTTTCTTTCTTGCCCCTCCACTAACTTTGAGGGGTTATTTTTGTTTTTACATATTGCTTTCCGCCAGTTTCTCAAACATGACTGTGTGGACTTGAGAAGAACCTTTAACTAGCTCTCCCTCTATGCTAGGTGGAAAGAATGCCAGTATTTAGAATGTTGGAACCATAACTGTGCAGCATTTGTAATTTTCCTACTAAGGCTCTGCATAGAAGTGAGAATTGAAATCTAGTTACATAAATTGCCAAGCTTTGAAAGATATTTTTTTTCGGCACTTCTGCCTGTAGGACACGTATTCCACAAAGAGTACTTGCTACTAGCAAGAAATTAAGTAGAAATTCAATTAACAAGAAAGCCATCCCCCTACTTTAATGTTAAACAGATATCAGGATTTTTTTTGAGCCACAAGCCTTTGACTAGGATGCTCTTGCAAAGTAAACTAAGTGTCTCATGCCACCAGTTATTTTAAGAGATATGCAGTGAATTAGAATTTAAGATAATGTCTAACACCAGGAAATTTGTTTTTTTTTCTCATGAAGATTTAAAAATTTTTACCTGTGTTATATGTAGTTTGACTGGTAATGATTATGTTCTTTACTATTTCTGATTTTTCTCCTTGAGTGGCTCTCAGACCCTACCAGCCTATCTCAGGTAGTAAGCCCTTCTCTAGCCATTTGAATTGTTGCGTTGTTTCACTGACAGGATGCATGCACCATGGGTGGCTGGCTGTTCAGTGAAGCTCACTGTGCCTATGGAATCCCCTTTGTGTATGGATGGATACTGGGATCTAGATGGTTCCATTATAGCATGGCTCCTGCTGACTCAGTTTACAGTGCCCTAGGAACCCACAAGTCCTTCTTGAAGATAGCCCTGCTGGGAACTGCCTGGGTGCGATACTTGGGTGGACCTCTCGAATTAGAGAAATGTGTGAGCCATATGCTTACAATTGTGCTTTTTCACAGAACTAAGAACACTGTTGTTAATTAATAAATAATGGGTTGTTTATCTTGGAATTATTTTTATTGGCAGACTCCCAGAAAGGTTCAAAGCTATCTGGAAACGAAGAATGCCCTCATTCTTTATTCAGCTCCTGCTTTTCTACTTAATGTACTGATATCTTGGGAAAATAATTTGAATATCAAATCACAAGTAAAATTTAAGCAATATTTCCTCTAAAGAATTTCAAATAGGACATTTAACTATGGCCTGTTCTCAAATTCCTCTGATAATTTAGTGTGTGTGTGTGTGTGTGTGTGTGTGTGTGTAGCTGGAGGGGGAGAGGGGTAAAGAGAAGGAAGCCCAGAAATGTGCCATCTAATTGTATCAGTCATAAATAGCTTAAATAAATTCAACTACATTTCTGGTTGATTGTGTGTCTAACACAAGATAGCTGCTGAGAATTCAAATAGAAATAAGTGCAAAGTCAGAGGCAACGGGGATCACATGGGGAGTGGGTCAGGAAAGGTTGATGGAGATAAGTGTGATGGTTGATAGAGGATCACCAGGGTGGCAAGAGGAAGTAGAGCAAATCACATTTTGTTAAGGGAAACTGTTTGAAGATTTGTGGCATGATCAGCAGTAGGTGTTCTTGGAACTATAAGTTGTATTCAGTAATGCTGGGAGCATAAAGCACTGGAGGAATGGCTAGGAGAAATGGGAATATAGCCCAGATAATGAAAATCCTGAGCCCTGTCTCTCAAATGGCAATAAATATGTTCATGATATGTAGCTGTGGCCAAAGACAATGTGCAGCTAAACCAGCGATTTTCAACCCTTTTCATCTCATGGTACATAAACTAATTTCTAAAATTCTGCGGCACAACAAAAAATACATATTTTTGCCAATCTGACAAAAAATGGGTATAATTTTGATTCATTCATACTGGACAGCTGTTGTTGTGTTAGCTATTGTCTTTTTTTTTTTGACAATTGAAGGAGAAAGAGATCCGGGCCCCTGACTAAATAGTCAGGTATTGCATGTTTTAAAAATTCTTGCAGCTCACCAGTGTGCTGGGGCACACCAGTTTAAAATCACAGAGCTAAACAATAGAATTGTAATATCTTATTTATGTTCTATACACAGATGTTCTCAGTATCTACCAATCAGGATAAGCCTGACAAATAATTGATCTAATTTATGTAAAGATAGTAGCTACTGTTAAGTGTGAAGGATAAGAGAGCACTACTTTATAAAGGCCATTTCATTAGTAACATTTTTATATTACGATGGCATACTGGCAGGGACTCACATTGTGTGGAGATCCTACATTAGTAGAGAGTGAAGGAGAGGTTTAGAATGGGCTAAGGAGCCCTTGTCACTTGGATGACAAGGAAGATAGAAAAATAGGGGGAGACCTTTTTGTCCTGCATAAGCCATTGCCTCCTGGTGCAGCAAATCATGTTGGTGATAATAATGGTGGTAGAACATACATTGCATGAGACGTGGCTATTTTAATGTATAATATTTAAAAATTACTTTTATGTGACTTCTTGGCATCACTGCCGTCTACACCCCAAAAGTCAAAGGTAAAATTATGATTATTGGCCAGGCAGTTAAAACATGTTTTAATGGGAAGCTGAAAATCTTGAATAAATCTTAATTTATAGTGCTTTAATTTATAGATTGAAATTTTTAATTCTTTGAAGAATATATGTGGACAACAATAAAAGGATTTTTTTCAGTTGAGTTTTATTTATTTAAGTACTATGAAGTAATAAACAGATGGGACTTATTTTTGGGAACTTGTCTATGTGTTTGGAAAACAACAAAGATAGTTTTGATATAAAATAAAATTCCACCGTAAGAGACAGAAGGAGAAAGAAAAACAAAGTTGGATATACATCTGATGAAGTTAGAAATGCCTTATTCTATACAATTTTACCTTTTTTAGGTGCTGGTGAATCTGGGAAAAGTACAATTGTGAAGCAAATGAAGTAAGTAGATTTAAAACATTAAATTTGTATTTTTATGTTAAAATGTACCCTTTTATCAAAGGAAGTAAGTGTTTTCTTTTTCCCTTTGTCTCATTAGAATTATCCATGAGGCTGGCTATTCGGAAGAAGAATGTAAACAGTACAAAGCAGTGGTCTACAGTAACACCATTCAGTCAATTATTGCTATCATTAGAGCCATGGGGAGGTTGAAGATAGACTTCGGTGACTCAGCTCGGGCGGTAAGTTATTAAATTCTTCGGAGCAGGCCTGATGAGTATAAAGAATAATAACTGGCATAATACCATACCACAAAACAGATTTATCAGGTATCTCAGTATCATTTTATAAAAGGAATCAAAGGATGGTGAGTGAAGTCAGAAGCTTTAGAAGTGAATGAAATAAGAATACACGGAGTGTGTGATCTCCCCTTTATAGCTAGAAAATTCTCCTTATCCATCAGAAGATTTGGACAGTTTAATAACTGCTGCCATGTTTTCTATATATCATGTGATATTGGGTTCCTCCCTATCTCCATAACAAATTTTAGTCATTACTGCTGAGTTTAGTAAACTGCCTACACTGGCATTCTTCTAAATTTGTTTTTATAATTTGGAATGCTGAAATGATCTAATTATTTGTATTCATGCCCAGACTAAAAAGCAATCTAATCTCTTATAATGAAAACAGAATAAAAGCTTGCATGTCTTTAGAATAGGAAAATAACTGGCTATGAGGAAACACATATCAGAATGTCAGAGCTAAAGACAAGGACCTTAGGAGACAAGTTTCATTTTTTGTGTATAGTTTTTTCTTCACTGATATATTTTTTTTAATAACTGGTATAAAACTTGACCTTCCTAGAAAACGTTAACTGAATCTTCAGCTTAATTTTTAATTTTTTTTGTATAAAGTAGATGTATTATTATTATTGCTATGACTACATTTTTATAATTCCTTTGTATTTTTATGTATTCAAACGTGTGTATGCCACCTCCCTACTAATAGTATGAAGACTTTTTTGTATAGAGGCTATTCATACTTAATAGGGAAAAAAAATGAATGAAGGCAACCTTAGAAAATATACATTAGATCAGTGATGGCGAACCTTTTGAGCTCGGCGTGTCACATTTTGAAAAACCCTAACTTAACTCTGGTGCCGTGTCACATATAGAAATTTTTTGATATTTGCAACCATAGTAAAACAAAGACTTATATTTTTGATATTTATTTTATATATTTAAATGCCATTTAACAAAGAAAAATCAACCAAAAAAATGAGTTCGCGTGTCACCTCTGACACGCGTGTCATAGGTTCGCCATCACTGCATTAGATAAGTCCATAAAATCTGTTTGTTTGTTTTTTGTTACCCTAACATTTCTTTATAGGTTACTAGGCCATATTAATTTTCTAACCATCTCCTTTTAAACAAAGATTTAAAAGCTTAGTGTAATGAATTAATATTTTCAAGTAGATTTTAAGATTTTCAATAATAATTCATAACTTTCTTCTAAGTTGTCATTTCTGAAACAAGATTTGATCATATCCAGAGATTTTTTGCTTTATCTACTGTCCAGTCTGTAACTTTTATCAAATGCTTTTTGAGCTCTTAGTCTTACACAGAAGGGAACCACCCTTAGGTAAAAGTCAAGAATTTATATAAATTGTATTTTACACTAATTCTGATTATGGTAATTTGAACCTTTTATCAAATTCTCATATAGAGTATTCTGCATTCATATCTTACATGTGATTAGAGAGCAAGGTTTTGTGGCCTCCAAGAAGTAATGAAGGGTCAATGCAAGCAGTTGTTTATGAAGTCTTTTTATTTCTTATTTTTCTCTCAAAGAATGTTGCCATTTTCTGCCTTTTTAGAAGAAAAAACAATATAACTTGGACTTTGTTTCAGGACTGAGAGTAACTGCTCTCACCACTCCTTTCGGACTCTAGTTGTACCCTAGCCACTGTTCACCCTCAGCCTGCTCTGTTTTATGATAGCTATTGTTAACCACTTCAGGCAAATGTGTTTATGCTCCCACTTTGTTTTGATCAGTTCACTCTGTCTTCTGTTGACTTGCTTCTACATAAGCTTACACATAAATTCCAGGCTCTTGGAAGTGTGCTAAGAAATAGAGATGAATTAAACATGGCCTGGGCATGAGGAAGGGACCTTGAAGCTTGGTAATGAAACGTGTGAAAATTTCCTAGACAAAAATAGGGAAAGTGCATTCTATAAAATAAGAAACAATATATTCGAAGGGTGAATATATTTCTATTTCTAAATAATTAATTCCTGGAAGTATTATCATTGAGTTGAAGGATAACTAGATTTTTAATTTTGATAAGTACCACAGATTTGCTTTTAGAAGAAAAGCAACATGAATAGTCTTTTCTAGAAATTGTGCATCAGTGTCTACCACACTCTGGCCAGTTTAGTTATTATCAACATTTTAATTTTTAGTATCTCATGAGTGAAAAGTATTTCTCTCTTTCTTTTTTAGTTTTTGTTTTCCCGATTTTTAGTGAGGTGAGAAATCTTTTTTTTTTCTTTCATGCACTCCTCTTAATGTTCTTCACTCAATTCTGTTAAATTACTTGTCCTACTCACATTGTGTCTCTTGAAATATCAAGGATATTAACCCTTTTTATATTTTGCAGTTTTTTTCTCAATATATTTCTTTCCCTTTTTTAAAATAGTATTTTTCTTATTACAGAACTCTTAATTTCGCTTTTGCAATTGATTCTGACTTCTATGTTGTGTCTTGTTAGACAGATATTCAACTTAAAATTACTTGAACACTACTCTTATTTTTCTAGAATGTTCAGTTTTATTTCTTTAAATTTATATCTTCACCCACCTGGAAATGTGAGATTGTATAATCTAAATGTATGTTATAATCTGATCATCTCTTGCCTTACAACCATTTATTAAATACTCCATTTCTCAATGACTTGAAAATGTGACCATTAGCATTAAATTGTCTGTGTTTCTGGGCTGCATTCTTTTTCCCCACTGATATATTGTTTTCTTTCCTAGGTCAGTCACTTATTAAATTTTTAACCTCTATAAAATTATCCTATATAATAAAGAGCTAATATGCTAATTATACCGGATGGCAGAATGACCTTCCTGAACAACCTTCGACCAGTGGGTGGGGGGTGGGGCCGCAAGGCAGCTGGGGCCCATGGGACAGCTGGAGCTGCTGCGAGGGCCTAGGCGGCAGCCGGGGCTACAAGGGCTGAGCCCCTTGCACGAATTTCTGTGCATCAGGCCTCTAGTTTCATTATAATAAGATGGAAATAATAATAACATCTACTCTGGAAGGTAGTGAACAATAATGACATAATGAACATCAAGTGTTTACCACATGCTTTAGTCATAATAGATGCTCAATAGATGTTTGCTGCTGTATTGTGATTATTTATAATTATTATACCACTATTATTTTCTTGTCAAAATCACATTATTTTAGTCTCTGTTGCTTCATAGGATTTGGTATTTGGTAGGGTAAGAGATGCATCTTACTGTTGTTCTTTTACCAAAATACCAAGGTTATTATGTGTCTCTGAACTTGAGAATCAGTTTCCTCACATCCCTGTTGAGACAAAACAAACAAAAAGCCTGTTGGTATCTTGTTTAGAATTACATCTTAATATGTAGGTTAATTGGGTGACAATTGCCTAAAAAGAATGAACATTTTAAGAGATGCTGACTTATTTGCCGTGGTTTGCTTCATATTTGGCAGCTACTAGATTTGCAAAGCATATTACACATTGGTTATTTAAAATGAGAGGAAACAAAATTGTTTTGAAGGATGACTTAGAGCAATGAAATTTTGTACCTAATATCCTTTCAAAACTCTCTCAGAATTCGTGTATTCAGTCTCTGGATGATGATGTATTGATAAATTAGGTTCTTCTAGTAGTGTGAAGCTAGGGAAGCATTATGTATGCGCATATTAGCATGTCCAAGACACTGCATTGCTTAAAACAGTGTGGCTCTAAGTGGCCCATGGACCAGTTTCTGTCCATAAGCACAGGATGAGTACAGAATTAAGAGTCAGCATTCCATTGGTTCTCAACCTTCCTAATGCCTCGACCCTTTAATAAGCCGGGTACTCGTATGTGGGGGTATCTGCATGTGGGCGGACCCGCCTGGAGACGATACAGGATAGAGGAGCGGTGTCTCGGTTCGGTTCCTAAGACCATCGAAAATATGTGTTTTCCGATGGTCTTAGGCTACTCCTGTGAAAGGGTCGTTCGACCCCCAAAGAGGTCGCGACCCACAGGTTGAGAACCGCTGATTCAGATAGATTTCTAAGCATTGGTAGAGTAACTAATTTATATATTAACTCTGATAGTTTAAGAAAATGGGTTTATATAGTACTTTGTCATTTAAACTTTATTTTTCTAATAGTGTTAGTTCTGAAATAGTTTGGAAACAAAAAGAAATCAAAACACAGACCGGCCTTCATCACAGATAGTTTGACAAGTACTTAAGTTGGAATAACTTTGGGCTATAAGGAGCAGAAAACCTTGCCCTGAGTTGACTTAAACAAGCTCTCATTCTCCCTAATGCCTCAGCTGGCTCCTGCACAATGGCTTCTTCTCTGTTCCTCTAATTTGTAATTAATTTCTTTAGTTAGTTTATGTCTGTCTGCCAGGTTTTGCAGATTGCTTTTAAGAAAGGTTGTACCAATTTGCCTTCCTAGCCGTAGCTTAGGACAAGACCTTTTCTTAGCACTCTAAGTAGCAAAATTTATGATTGTTACATTGAAAACTACTGAGTAATTTATTAAATTTTCTTTCAGTTTCATTTACATTTTCAATTTTTAGTACAATTTTATAGTTTTGTTATCTTTAATGACTATTTTTAAGGGCTTAAAGCATTTAATTTTTTAAAAATCCTTATTGTTGAAAGTATTACTGATTTGTTTCTCTGTTAGTGGTCTATTTTATCCCTTATTTATTTACCTATTGGAGTCTTGGTGTTTCAGTTACCTATTTGCTTGTTTGTATGTATATATGTATTAATCCTTTGCCCACTAATATATATCAGTGGTTCTCAACCTTCTGGCCTTTTAAATACAGTTCCTCATATTGTGACCCAACCATAAAATTATTTTCGTTGCTACTTCATAACTGTAATGTTGCTACTGTTATGAATCGTAATGTAAATATCTGATATGCAGGATGGTCTTAGGCGACCCCTGTGAAAGGGTCGTTCGACCGCCAAAGGGGTCGCGACCCACAGATTAAGAACCACTGATATATATGTTCTCTTGCATTTTGCTTGCCTTAACCTATGGTTTTCATTTATTTAAATCTTCCCTTATTATTTCTTCATTATGTTTAAATTTAGAAAAATCTTTAAACCAAAGATTTACCAAATATTCATGCTATTTCAAACGTATTTTAGGGGAGTAAAATTTAACTTTGCTTCTTATGTTTGTTCTTTAATGCCTCAAACTCATTTTGTTATATGTATGGAGTAAGGATCGACATTACTACTTTCTTTAGATGGCTATCTTAATTATTTTTTTGAACAGTCATATTCTTTCCTACTAATTTACCTTGCCAACTGTCATATAACTTCAGATTTAGGGTTCTTTTTCCTGTTGATCTACATTAACACCATTGTTATATACATTGCAGGCTTTTCATATCTGATCGTTTTAGCCAACTCTCCCCAGTATTTTTCAGAATGTTCCTAGTTATTTCTACTTGTTATTTTTCCAAGGGAGTGTTTGGTTTTGTATTCTGGCTTATGTTTGAGAACTAAAATTATATAGGATTATATTGTTTTCGATTCTGAGAAATATTGATTGATGTGTATAGCAAAGGGATATTAACCTTCATTGGAAATGTAGTATGTGCCTCCAGCACACTATTTTTCTATTTCCCCCAATTCTTGGATCGATTATCATATTTCTGTATCTCTTTTAGCAAAAGGTTCTATTGTCCATATAAAGAACCCTTCAACATTTTTTATTTTATTAACTTGAAAATAAAAATATACATTTATAAGATGCATAAAAGTTGTATTTGAGTAACACATTTATTGTAATCTCCCTTTCTGACACAATGAAGCGCACGCTCACTGCAGTTGAGTAAGAATTTTTGCCATTGCTGTTTAGTTAAAATTAACTTAGATTCTTTTAATTTTAGTCTTTTCACCCCTTTTAAGCAGTGCTCTAGGAAAAAAAGAAAAATAACTTCCTTGCCTGTCATTTTCACTTTGATTACACTTGCATTTTTAGAGAAAAATGTTTTACATTTATGTATTTTTTTATTCAAAGTAATTCCTTAAAGTCTGGGATTGCTACCATGAAATGGTGACTCCATTCAAGTTCTTAGGATTTCCTTAGGGGCACATTAACTCAGATGGAAGCAGTATAACCATCTTCAAATTGTAGGAGTGGTTATGTGTTATAGAGTTGTGGTGGATTAAATATATGAATAGTTCTCATATGTGCTGTCCAGGATTGTTGGCAAAGTTAGTAATGAAATGATTGAGCTCTACCATTAAAACTAAAGATTTCCATACATATATCAATCATGACATCAGTATATTATAAGACTATCATATTTTTTTTAGTTTGTATTGTAGAAGTGCTTTCTGGTATTTTCTACTTAAACTCTAATCTCATTAATAAATCTGTCCGCTCTGTCACAGTAAAGAATCATTTAGCCCGTGTTTAAAAATTGCACTCTCATTCCTCTCCTTTGTTTTAGATAGCTTTGATTATAAAAAGTGTTCTTCTTATAGAATTGAAATTGATATCTTCTACCGTAAGAATTCTCCTTTTTCTGCACTGTTTCCAAATACAAAATTGGCTCTTTCTTACCTTTAATGACCCTTACTTAATATGTCAGAGGACAGCCACCATGTTCCCTCAAAAGCTCTCTTCCCCATCCTGGACAGACTCTTCTGAGTTCTCACAGAGTGGCTGACAGCTTCAAATAAAATGTGCTGTCGCTCAATAAATGCAACATGTCAAGTGTTCCCTGACCACCAGTGGGAAATGGGGCCATATTATGTCTCTTGACACACTAGCATTTTAGTTATTTTGCTGAGTTATCAAAGCATGCAGTTATATGAACTGGAACTTACAGCTTCTAAACCATCTTATTTTCATTTAGTTCTGAAAACAATAACTTGGCTACATCCAAAGGATTTTCTTGCTACTTACAGTTGCCTGGCAAATAACACTTCTTTTTAACATCACAAATGAGTTCTGTAAAAAGCTCTACCAACCTGTAGTCCTTCTGACTAAATTCCAGTCTTTACTTCAATAGTCCCAATCCTTTTCCGCTCTATGTCACACTGTTTGGGTACACGCTACTCTTGTTTATAAATATTTCTGAGTAACATTAATTTACCCAAATCTTGAGAAACCTCATTAAATGGCAACATGGGATCATTGTCATTATTTTGCTATTTTTAATTTATCCTGTCTTAGGCCATGGTTATTTACTCATTGTTGACTAATATGTGTGATTGGGTGACTAATTACTTGTGGAACTTTAAATAAGTTGTTTAACCTCTCTGTCTTGAGTCCTTTTTATACAAAACCAAAAAATATGTAGACTAATTTCTAAAGTACCTTCCTGCTTAAATTTATTACCTCATCTCCAGATAGCTGAATACCCTGCTAATGACATGGAAATGAATATTCCAATTATTTTTTCAAGGGAAAGAGCCTATTTTACATTTGATGAGGAGGAGACATTTTTGAATGTCACAGAGGGTACAGTTCATAAATATAGCTTCCAAGTTTCTCATGTCTTTTCTTCAGGCTTCTTCCTAGAAAGTGTGAAGAGAATGTGATTTTATAACCCATATTAGAGGATATTAGTCTTTTCTCTCAAGACATTTTATTGCAATTGAATAAATATGTCATAATGAAAACTCATTTAAAAAACTAAGTAAAAAGCACTTTTTCTAAAATGGATGAAGGACATTGTTTGATGTTTAATAAAAGTGACCAAATTTAGGAATTTCTCATACATATATATACATATATATGTGTGTATGTATGTATATAGGTACATATATATATGTATATATGTAATTATTAGGAAAAGTGAATAATTGTTTACTGGAGTTAGTGCTAAGAATGACTTGAAACCATGTTATGTTGGGGTGTATTAAGGATATTGTACATGTGTTACTTGCTCGCATGCATTTCTCTTGTGATTTACTAAAAAGGGAAACATACGCTGATTAATATGTTCCCATGCTGAGAGACTTAATTATGTTTCATGATGGCTCCATCTGAAAATGCTTCACAAATTGGCAGCAGAATGAATTTATATTGATAGCTAGTACTCTCTGCTAGTCTGTGTCACCAAACGCTTCTCTTCTGTACACCTTGTCATAATGTGTACCATCACTTTGTAAACATCTACTACAGTACATTGAAAACATGCCCATTGAGAAAAGTAGGGATTATCCCCCCAGCTAACATCAAGCTACCAGTCTCAGGCTAAGGAGAATCTCTGTGAAGATAGCAGCTTCCCATCTCCCCCACTTTTGATGAACTATGTGAAAACCTAAAGACTAGTGTTGTGTTATCCAGCACCGTAACTGCTACCCACATGTGGCTATTGAGTATCTGGAAAGTGTCTAGTCTGAATTGAGATGCGCTGTCTGTATAAAGAAAACACCAGATTTTGAAGACTACACATATATTAAAAAAAGACTGAAATGTCTCGACAGCATGTTGAAGTGATATTTTATATATAGGTTAAATAAAATATATTGTCAAGTTAATTTCACCTTTTATCACATTTTGAAATCTATTAGAAAACTTAGAATTTTATGAGCAGCTCAAGTTAGATTTTTTTTTTTTGATCGCACTGGCCTACAGTGCTTGATTACCTGTGGATAAAGAATAACTGTACACATTTATAATCTCAGGACCTAAGGAAATTTAATTAACTTTATAGATAATATTCCTTTATTTAAATTTTTTGCATGTTGTCTTCTATATGCATCATGATTTTTTCTATTCCAAAGCTGTTCTTATTTTGTTTCCTATATCTGCATTAGCAAACACCTGCCCCTACCTCCTGACCCATTGATTTTAATGTGCAGTAGTCTCCCCTTATCTGTGGGGTGATGTTCCAAGACCCCCAGTGGATACCTGAAATCAGGAATAGTATTGAATCATTTAAATGTATTTATATATTTGCATACTATGTTTTTCCTGTACACATACCTGAGATGAAGTTTAACATAATTTAGGCACAGTGATTGACACAATAATTAATAAAACAGAACAATTATAACAATATACTATAATAAAAATTATGTGAATGTGGTGTCTCTCTCTACCTCTCAAACATCTTATGGTACTGTACTCAGCCTTCTTGTGATGGTGTGAGTTGATAAAATGCCTGCGTACTGAGATGCAGGGAGGTGAATCACGTAGGCACTGTGATCTAGCGCTAGGCTACTCCTGACCTTCTGGTGATATTTCAGAAGGAGGATCATCTGCTTCAGGTGATCCTGGGTCATGGAGTAATGACCATGTCAGTGTATGGAGACGTTAACCATGGGTAAATGAAACTGCAGAGAAAAAACTGCAGATAAGGGGACTACTGTATACACCTTCAAAATCTTCTGAAAACCTCAGATCATTCTGTGAAATTAGTCTTGCTTATGTCCACATTGATTTCTCTCTTCTTTGAACTTAATTTGCTTCTATAAAGAACATCAGAAAGCTAACATTTAATTAAATTCTATTTTAAAATAATCTCTAGCAGTGTTCATGTGTTTCTTAGATTAGACACATTTTGGGGAAGGAGCGGCAAGGCATACATTCTTTTGTTTTCTCAAAAGGGATAATCTTCAGTGTACAACAGACTGTCAGTGGAAGGTTGATTACTCTGTCCCCTCAGGAGCTGTAAGTGTAGTCTTTCTTCCCGCTCCCTCGTGCCTTGATAGCTATCACAAAAAAACCCACAAAACATAGACACATGAGTCAAGATTATGCTCTTTTGGGTGAACCAACTTTTTGAAGTGGCGCTTTAGAGAAATAAAGTTATGATACCAACAAAAAAACAGAAAGGAAATTCACTGTTGCACTTTTAGTCATCTATGATGCTCCCTTTGTACTTTTAATCTATAAAGTGTTCTTTTTACTTAAAAATAAAAATATGGTCTTTGAATGTGCAGGATGATGCACGCCAACTCTTTGTGCTTGCTGGAGCCGCTGAAGAAGGTTTCATGACTGCAGAACTTGCCGGAGTTATAAAGAGATTGTGGAAAGATAGTGGTGTGCAAGCCTGTTTCAACAGATCCCGAGAGTACCAGCTTAATGACTCTGCAGCATAGTAAGTAATCCTAACGTCAGAAGTAAACGGTCATGAGTAATTACTTGCAAATTAAGTCTACCTCCAAGTCAGTTTTACTGCAGAACTGGCTAACACATTCGTGTAAAACTCAGGATTCTCAGAATGTCAATGTTTGAAAACTTTCTGTCTTTTGTGTGTGTTTGTAGATAGCAATGTTGTGTTTAAAAGTGTCTAAAAGTGTTTAAAAGTGTCTCAAGAGACTCATGCTTATGTAACTCAAATTGAAAATGTAGAATGGGACGGTTTCCAGTATATTTCCAAGAAAGTAATTGGAACTTCCCGAAGCTTCTTCTCAATGTGGGTGTACCTCTAGTTTGCCTGAGACTAGCCAAAGGGGAGGGTAACTTGTTTGGGTTCTTTCTGTTACACTAATAGTGCCTGAGAACAGTGACTTGTCCAGTGTCAGGCAGCTGGATGACATGCACCCCTTTGAAAGGGCGTATGGTGATTCCAAGATAGGTTCTCACTGAGTAAAATAGCGCTAAGCTTGAAAATTGTCCTTGTATGTGCCCTGTTGTGTTAGACATTGTTTACAGATATCTAAGTCAGTTTTTTGAAGAAAAGTCTGCCCTGATTTTCCAGATGGTGGCCTAGAAAGTTTGTAAAGCAAGTTGTGATAGGAGCTCATCGGGGAGCATTCTGCTTGGTGATCTACAGAGAATAAAAAGTCAAGTATTGGTTTCCGTAATTGGCACACATACTCAGCAATGTCAGATATGATACGAGTAGCATTCTTTGGCCTTAAAACTGTGCTGTGCACTCGCTTTACTTTCCAAGTTTGTTCCATTTTCTTGACAGAGCTATGGGATCAGAGGGACACAAGTGAGGTTAGATTGAAGGTGACTGGCAATCTAACCAGAGTCTAGATCAGCGGTCGCCAACCTTTTAGACCTCACAGACCACCTGTGGTCCACAGACCACCGGTTGCTGACCGCTGGTCTAAATAAATACATATTGCCACAGTGAAAAGCATGGCTAGGCTTATTGTATAGCATGTCATTTATGGCACTTCAGAGTATTCAGTGTGTGTTACATGAATGATTTAGTGTGAATGAATAAATGATATGTGTTACTGTGTAACCCTTAGCATTTTTATAACACTATATTTTAAATATTTTACAAGTATGTAAACCATATATATTACCACATATGTAGCATATATATGTGTATATATGTATACACACACACACACACACACACACACACACATATATATATATATATATGACATTTCTTACTGAATAGGTACCCCATCTCTCCCACTGGTGTCACTTCTACTAGGAAATAAATATTCCTTGACTTACTGAGTAGGTGCTTGCCTCCCTGTTTTATGTACTCATATTATGATATATTTTCTTTCCTAGCACTCACAGATTTACATTTATTTTGAATTCACTTAATTTCTACTTGTATTGAGAGTATTTGATTATTTTCTCTCTCTGCCACTACACTGGCAATGCAGCAAAGTCTGTCTTCATTATCTTGTTGAAATATAAATGTGCATTATTTTTAGACTATTAGAATTATAGCAGTTTTAAGCAAAGAAATGTATTTATGAGTAATCAGAGCACATTTTAAATAAAAGTAGCTTTGTATTTTATAGGGACAGTTAGTAAAATCTTGCCATGGCCTGTTTGGTTTGTTTATTAAACCAAATTATTATTTACAATAATAAGGTATAACATTATGTATGTGGAATTAAAAACAGATAAAGTACAGGGGGATTATTACCAATACAATAAAAGATAATAAGATTCTTTTAAATCAAGTAAGTACAATACAGATGACTCAAGCTATTGTATCTCTGTGTATTTTTGTATGGCAACACCAGATACATGTACCTAAATGTCTAAAACATTTTTGGTCACTAATTCAGTGTTTGGATAGTTGTCCAGCTTCTTCTGCAACGAGTCCAGTATTTATTGAGTTCTTTGGTTTGCAAGACCCAGTCTCAATAGCTAAGGAACAGTTTCAGAGGATAACATCAATTAAAGTTGAAATAGTTAGTGCCTCCTGTACCTGAACTTATTTTCTAAATTGTCTTTTACATTCTGCCCTAATTATTGCCAAGCACTGCAGGGACACTCTTCACATTCAGCTGACCGTAGGATTGATTCCAGATTCTCCATTTAGGTTGTGCGTGGCCTGTTAGCAACCTTACTGTCTGAGAACCCAGATCTGCCTCCATACTGTTGTACTGCTTGTCCTGATGGGAACGACGTTTCCTTTTTTCTGTCCCATCATCCAGATGTCTAGCTACACGCCTCACTATCCTCGAATCCTTCTTTAACTACTCAGGTTCACGTTAATCTCTGCACACATGGACTTTCTGTAACATCATGGGCTATACCATATAATTTGACACAAATTATACAAAGTAATTGCATTTTGTGACACCACCACATTTTGATATCACAATGTATTTGGCATTATTGACCAAGAGTGTTGAATGAGTGGTTAAAATCAGCAAGAAATAAAATTTGAAAGTTGATTTAGAAAGCCAGAAAAATTCAGAGTAAAGTGTCACGTGTAGTGTTTTCCTGTGCGTAACTGAAGGCAGATTGAAAAGGAACAACATTGAGTTCAGCCTTTGGCCAAAGGGTTTCCTCACTGTCTTCTCAAAAACTAACTTTCTAAATCTCAACAAAAGGATAATGTCTGGAACATAAACAGTGCTGCCTCAAGAAATAAAAAGTGAAAGAATTTTAAGAAACAAACACTCGGTGTGCAGTTATTCTGGGTGATTTTTAAGAAGTTATTATTAGTCTGTTTTCTTTTAACAAGAATTACTAAATACTGTCCTTCAGAAACAAAGTATATAACATTTAAAAAACGGTAGAAGAGTTTTGTGGAAAAGTATAAACACTTTGATTTTAGTGGGAGTTGTGTAAGATAGAAACTTAAACATCTTTATTGGCCATATTAACTATTCGCATGTTGTTTTATTGTTTGTTTTCAGCTACTTGAATGACTTGGACAGAATAGCACAGTCAAATTACATTCCAACTCAACAAGATGTCCTCAGAACTCGAGTGAAAACTACAGGAATTGTTGAAACCCATTTTACTTTCAAAGATCTTCACTTTAAGTGAGTAGCTTCAAAGCATATGCTTTATAAATTAAGAGATAAAACCCATTGTTTATGAAAAAAGGTATAATTATAAAAATTTTTAAAAATTTAGAGTCGGAAATTATAAAAATTTTCTCAGATAATGGACAAAAGAACATTTGGGTGAAAGAGGACAAGAAACATTCTTAGGAATATTTATATGTTTGAGAACGAATAGCTGTGCAAATTCCTTTTGCCTGTATTTTCCACAGGGATTTAAATAAAAATAGTTTTTGGTGCTTATTTCTGAATAGAAGATACTCTCTAATACTGTATATTTTGAGACAGTTCTGCCATCCAGTTTTAGGTAGGAAGAGACAGAGTTTTATTGGTAGGATATATGTTCGTTTGTGGAAATACTACAAAAGAAGAGTACCTTTTTAAAATTTTTCATGAACATTTTTATTCATGCAAACTGAAATGTTGAAAAATGTTTTTAATTTAGAGTGTCCTGATGATTAACTTACTGAGGTCTGAGCAGGGAAGCACTGAATTGCAGTGGCTTTCAGAAATGGAGGGATCTTGGAATTCGTTTTGTCCAGTTTTCTCATTTTATAATGAAACAGGCTCAGGGAAGTTCAGGTAAACATTGCATTCAGATTTACAGAATTATGTTTTTCTTTTCCCAGTAACAGTTTTCAAAATATGCCAAAAACTGCTGCACTTTGCCTCAGGTGACTGTAATGATCTGAAACAGTAATGACGATAAAGCAGAATTTCTGAAAGCATCTGATTAAAGGGTTCCAAGTCAAAGATAAATAAACAAACATCAGCTCACCTCCTGAAGAAGCTGACAGTTAGCAGCTGTGGGAAGCATTAAATATGTGCAGCTATACCTTTGAGTCCCTCCTTCAGTGTTTTAAATACATTTGTTATTGTCATTTGTCACTGATTTATCCCACATTCAGTGGTTCACATAACTGAGTTTTCCAGAAAACTGAAATTTAATTTCAACTCTCCATAGCAGCTTCCCTCCAAAAAAACAAACATTGCCCTGCTTCCTAAACAGAGATACAGATCCTAATTAGTTTATCTGATCATGTAACTTGGTGCTTTAACACATGGTACGGCTTGACATCTGCTTTTAACTTCTTTTTTCTGTTTCCATATTTTTAAGCTGTCAGTGGAGATTGTTTGTTGCTCTCATTATCTTTTATTGAAATCATTTGCCTTCTTTTGGTCTTCTTACTACTTCTAGAATATTAAATGACCAAACTCAGGAATATTAAAATATTATTTTAAATAATCTAATATATCTGAGAACTATTACCATAGTTACCTTAAAATTATGAAGTAATTTTAATTATAAGGAAGTTCACTGTTAGAATGAGGCTTTAAGGTTTGTTTTTATAAAATCTAGGGCATCTGCCCTGGCCAGTTTGGCTCAGTGAATAGAGTGTCGGCCTACAGATTGAAGGGTCCCAGGTTTCATTCCAGTCAAAGGCACATACCTCGGTTGCAGGCTCGATACCTGGCCCTGGGTGTGTGTGGGGAACTCTTGAGTGTGTTTGTGTGGTAATTCATTGTCTGATTTTAACTGCTGTTGTAAAATTTAAATTTCACTTATTTTGTGGTACGATTGGAATTAAATTCAAAATGAAGCAATAAGACATTATTCTTTAAGAATTTATCTTACCACACCTCTGTGATTAGGCAGGCACACATGGATTGTTTGCTTTAAAGAATCAACAGGTTTATTTTACTATATTTTTGCCAAATATAGAATTAAAGCATCCCTTCTATTATAAAATGATCATCATGACAAATTTCTATTTATTTTTTATAGTAATATGAATGTGTAATAGGTTTTGGAGTGCAGTACATATTTATAGGGTTGCTATCCATGTATGGTCCACTAGCTCTGCACCGTCAGTCTCAGCCATAATGGTATCAGATGAGTCTGAGGGAGGCCAGCAGGCACATCTCAGGATCTCCAGGATCCTTCCCTCTCCCCCGTCTCCTAAAAACACATGGAAGAAAACTCAGATTCCATCCCTATTTGATGCTTGTCAGAGGCCCCATCTTTTCATATGAAGAACATATTATACATCTTTATACATTTTTAAAAATAGAAGTTTACAATTTGAAGGTAATTCTAATGTATGTGTGAAACAATGACTAATGCTCCCTGCACAATCCTATTGTTTACGGTATCAGTTCTTAGTCATTTTTCTCCTTGGCTTGAGAATTAGGCAAGTGGCTTTCAAAGCAGGGTCCTGGGGTCAGCAGCAGTGACTTCATCCACCTGGCGATTCTGGGCTCTCAAGTCTGAGAAGCACTGGCTTAGAGTAAAGGATCTTTGTTTATGACCAGCATATGAGTGACCCTCATTCACTTCGACTTTAAAAAAACTGAAGATATTTCTTGTCAGATGTCCTAATTACCAGGTTACAGCTTTTTTTATTGAACATTCCCACAGCATAACTGGAAGATCTGGATCTTTAACATGGTAAAGCTAGTCTATTATTATTTGAAAGTGTTTAAAAATATTCTGTAGACACAGTTCACTTATTTATTCAACAAATACGTACTTGTCTGTGTTCAGTGTAGGGGATATAAAGTGATTAAAATAAACAAAATTACATTTTAGGGGAGGTGATATAAATATTTAATATTCAGGGGATGATAATTACTATAGTGAAAATGTACCATTTTGCATAGTGTTTCCATTACATAAGTGGTTGTTATCATGTATTGAGTGGTCAGGAAATATGTGACATTTGATCAGAGAAGTTTTTAAAAATATATTAACTTTTTGGTAAAGTTCTTTTCAGATTGTGTTTCTTGGCAATTTAACAAATGTATAATCATTTTAATTTTATTTTGTTCTTGTTTGATCTTTATTACCAGCTGTCCTTTTTGTATCTTACTCATTTTCATTTACCATAGAATAATTTTTATATAGTATTCTTGAACTCAACAATTTATTAGCTAAACCAATAGAATTCAGGTCCTTTAAATGATGATAAAAGAAACAAGACTGGTTGATGTACTCAGGTTTGGTTTATAGGCCAATACTGCTCTGCAGGGAAAATTCTTTTTGCTGCCTGAGATTTAAATAGGGACCATTTTAATTAGTTCACCATCTAGATAAATGGAGGCTTTAGAAATGTACCATTTTGCATAGTGTTTCCATTATATAAGTGGTCATTGCTATGTTGCATAACATACCCTATGTGCATTTCAACTTTTGCTTAATAAACTCTTACAAGGAAAAGAGGAAAGAATCATTGTCTTTATACTATTTACTTATGTTGCTACCCTGTACTGTCATATAATATGTAAAAATTGTGTATTTTTTTTTCACTCTAAGTTTTAGGACTATTCATTAGGACCATCATTTATCGCAGATTGCATTTCACCTTTTCTTTTATCCCCTGTTTTTTTACTTTTTAATTGAGGCAACCTGTTGGCCCCGCTCTAAATATGACTTGCTTGCTCAGCTTTTTCTTACCTGGAATGGTTTCTCCTTCACGTCAAAGTTCTGCTTATTGCCTCAGAGAGAAAACAGCATTTTGTGGTGGGAGGAGGGGACGGTGTCCCCTGCCTCTAATCTTTTGTGACTTTGGCAAATTGAATATATTCTGTTCTCTCTGCATGTCCTCGTTGCTTCATGTGAATTTTTAGTGTTTACAAATAGTGCAGCCCATTCATATGCATTTGTTTTAATGTTCTGTTCTAAGTGTTCTTGTATGTTAATGTGTTGTTTTTGAAGTTATTTTGAGTTGTTTTGTTTCTCTTTACTCAAAAATTTTTAAAAATCAGACTTTTTCTCATTTCTGACATTCTTTTCCTGCCATAAAGTCCTTTCCTCCTTTCTTCCAATCCCACGTTCTCCCTGCAGCTTTTGTTGACACCGTAGAACTCGGAGCTTTTGGACACTTAATGTGATGTCTCACTTATTGCTTTCCTCTTCCAGAATGTTTGATGTGGGAGGACAGAGGTCTGAGCGGAAGAAATGGATTCACTGCTTTGAGGGAGTGACCGCCATCATTTTCTGTGTGGCGCTGAGTGACTACGACCTGGTTCTAGCTGAAGACGAAGAAATGGCAAGTCCAACCACTGTTAAAGATGGAGCATGGAATAGGAAAAGCTGAAGATGTTGGCAGGAATTTTTCTAAGAAAAATTCTTGTGAATGTCTGAATTATTTGAGAGTTTGGGTTCTTTTCTCTAACTTTTCTGTTTCCATCCTAAATGAGAACTATAATAAAGAAGCACAGATGGACCATGAGAAAAAGGAAAAGACAGAGTTCATCTTGCCTGAACCCTCCGTGCTTAGCTGCATTTCCTCTCTCTGGCAGTGTTCACACACTGAATGAAAATAAACTTTGTTTCATAATAGTCAAGGCTTATTTTCCTTAACTTATTACTTCTGTCAGTTCTAGCCCAGTCATCTTTGATCCATGTTCTATTTTGCACTACCGTGTAATTTTCAGGAGGATTTCAGTATATTGTTAATCTGGGGAAAATATTTTTAAGTATCAACTCAAGTAGAAACTTAATTTTAAACGAAAGAGTTTTAAGTTTAGTACAAACTGGAAAAAAGAAGATAGAAATGTCAGTTTTCTATTTTTTAAAATCAGATGTATGCAGTTATAGAGCAGTAGGTGCACTGCACCTCATACGTGCATTTCCCTCTTTTCGGCGGCACTGTAAAACACATCCGTGCCCTTTTTGAAACTGCAGGAATGAGGTTTCCTTCCCCTGGCATACCTTATAGTCAGGGTGTTGGGCTAATTGTGGTTCAGCTTATTCAGTTTAATTTACTAATCTTTAAAAGACTTTACTTATCTCTTAATGGAAACTTCAGTTAACTGTGTAATTATGAGATCTTTTCAAATGTTTGCACTTGGCATCCCTAGACAGCAAGGTCCCGCGGCAGGGCGTTCCCAGGCACAGTGACAGATAGTAGGTATGCAGCGAGTATTGTTGAATGCAGAAGTAATTAATGACTGATGTAGATACTCATCTCGCCCCACATCAAAGGGTGCTGGTCCTTAAATGCCAGAAATATATTTTTGGAGTATGTTATCTATTTTACAGCTAAGTTCTATTTTGTTACAATATCTGTTATTTTTTAAAAGTAGTATTTCTCAGAATTCTTGCCATTATGACAAACTGATTGCATCCTTTTTACTATAGAATCGAATGCATGAAAGCATGAAGTTGTTCGATTCCATATGTAACAACAAATGGTTTACAGAAACATCCATCATACTTTTTCTAAACAAGAAGGATCTCTTTGAAGAAAAAATCAAAAAGAGCCCTCTCACCATATGCTACCCAGAATATGCAGGTATTTTACTTTCTGTGAATAACTTGTCAAGTCATATATATCCAAGTGAAAGTTCCCCTACGACAAGATTTCAGTTGTTGATTTAATCCCTTGGCTTAGTAATGCTTGCCTTTAAAAGAAATTACTTATCATACTACATTCAAGCACAAGTAATTTGGGATGTGGATTAGATTATTGAAACTAACATATTCATTTTATGGAAAAGCTGTTAAATAATTTTTTGTGATGACTTCAATTCTTCATAAATTTATAGTATTGATTTCTTCATCTAGTTGACATGTCTTGCTTCCTGTCTCATCTCAAAGACAGATGTATGATAGACAAACAATAACAGTGCAGCATGCTACCACGAACATTAACAAAAAATGTAAGGAGTAAAAATGAAGAAGGAATTTGTGAGTTAACAACGCAGGAGTCAGGGAAGGTTTCATATGCAGTCTAAAACTTTGGTAATGAGGTAATTAATGGCATTTTACTTTTACTACTAAAGAAAATGATCTGCAGTGAGAAAAGGCGACTGAGAGACAGTCCTGGCTTTTCTGTAATTAGCTCTTTGATCTTGAACAAAGCAGTTAACGTAGCTGCATCTCAGTCCCCGTCTTTACAATCAGAAGTGGTCTAAAGCATTGGTTATGGTTTAGTTTGATTTTTGGAACACCTGGACTCCTGCTATTGAAAGTGGGTGCAAGGAAGGGAAATACAATACAGATCCACCCACACACACACTATTTCTCATTAAAGCAGAATAACTTAGCTTTCATCTGAATAGTATTTTATTTTAATGAGAATTCTGTGCCTTAAAAACAGTTTGACTATCACTGGTTATAGGATCTCTAAATCTAAATTTTCTGAAGAGTTTGGTTAAGTTAGCTAATTTATACAAGTTACCTTCACTTTATTCTTTCTGTTTAAAAATAAGGCTCAAGAATTTGTTTGATTATAAACAAAACTTTAGTTGGTCTTGTAGTGACGAAATTGTATGGTAAGTATTCACTGCCTTTTCACAGGTGATGTTAAAACAACCCTGTGGTATCAGTACTCTTACTTCCCAGGACTTAAATAAAGTAACCGAGTCCAACTCTAGACCTAAGTCTATAGCATCATTAACCACCAGACTAACATTAATTAAATTCTCATTGGAACCAGGGGTCGGGGGCAGGGGGTGTTTCAATACATATAAGCACACTAATTATTATAGCCCTTTTTTGTATACTGCAAAGTTATACTTCAGTTCAAAATAATTTCACACATTTTATTATTTTAAAACTTTTGTTTTCTTTTTGAAAGTCATAGTATCCTAAGTCACCTTATAACGAAAACACTTTTAGTGTTTATTAGGAATAAAATTATTTATAGTACTAATTCTAAGATTGAAGTTATCCAGAATCAAGGTGGCTTAGTTTTGCCCTTACTTTCATCTGTTTTTTAGATTATTTTTGTCATTTTCTATTGTGAAGTAGCCATGTTGTACTATTATTACCAGAGTACCCAAATGCATAGATAGAAATCACATGCCTCCAGGGATTTCAGAGAAACAAGAAATACGCTTGTTAGCTCTTTCTTTGCCAGGTATACAGTATGTACAACAATTTCCCTTAGGTTGTCAAGTTAATAAGAATCCCTAATCTCAGAATTTTTGAACATTCCTAGGGTTAATATAATTTAATCTTCACTGCATGCCCTAATTATTGACTCAGGTGCCTCTTGCTTCAGCCTCAACTCTTACTTCCTGTAGCTATTGCTTTTTATAGAAGAACCCTATGTAGCCTCCAACTATTCAGTTCATGTCTATCTCCATCTGCTTCTCTCTTCCCCTCTGCTTTTTATCTATATGTTGGCAATTCACCACATTCTAGCCACCATCCTATAATCCTTTAGTACTCCATCCTTTCATGGTCATATTTATTCTCAGGTGAAATTCTGTTGTCAGCTGTAATTTCTCTCTAGGGCCTTGGGCTTGCATTTCCAACTACTTGTTGAGCATGTTCTTGTTTTTTAGCACCTGAAACTCAAACTTAACTCAGTGTATTTTGTTTTTCTCAAATTTCTATCTCCCTTTGAATTATAAACCTCCCAATTCTTCATTCTTTTTTTTTTTTTAATCCTCACCTGAGGATATTTTTTTCCATTGATTTTAAGAGAGAGGGAAAGACAGAAATATCGATGTGAGAGGAGCATCAATTGGTTGCCTCCTGCACTCATCCCAACCAGGACCCAGGCTGGAGAGGAGCCTGCAACTGAGGTACATGCCTGTGACTGGAATTGAACCTGGAACCCTTCCATCTGCAGGCCAACACTCTATCCACTGCGCCAAACCAGCTAGGGCCTAATTCTCCATTCTTGAACCAGGTTATCATCTATACTTAGCTTTGTTTAGGACACTTCTATCACATGTTAGAAAATAACTAACACGTTCTCCCCTACCCCCATACTTGCCATTCTTTTCTTAAGACCTAGAATCAGATTGAGTAATATAACTAGCTACCCAGAATATATACAGGAAATTGAGCTAGGCACTCAGTGAAAGCTGCAGTAACACAGGTGGTGTTTGTATATTGCGTTCTCATGCCATGAAGTGAACCTCAAATGTGGGAGAGAGCAGGCTGGGTAACTAAGGACCTTGAAAGCCAGGCAAATAATGTTGTGTTATTACCGCAAGAGAGAGATTTAATAATTATTTTCAAATGAGCATTTGATTGAAGTATTAACTACGTACATGTAAAAATATATACATACACAAATACTCAACACTTAATGTGAAGTGCATGGAATTTTTTTAAAAATAAACCTTTATTGTTCAGATTACAGATGTTACTCTTTTTTCCCCCCATAACCCCCCTCCACCCGGTTCCCGCCCCACCCCCTGCATAGGTAATGCATACATGCATATAAGATCTTTGTCTAATCTCTTCTTGCACCCGCCCACATCCTCTTCCCTCTGAGAATCGTCAGTCTGTTACATTTCCATGCCCCTGATTCTATTCCATTCACCAGTTTATTCTGTTCATCAGATTTTTATTCATTTGATTTTTAGATTCACTTGTTGATAGATATGTATTTGGTGTCACTTTGTTCATAATTTTTATTTTTACCTTTTTCTTCTTCTTCCTCTTAAAGAATACCCTTCAGCATTTCATATAATCCTGGTTTGGTGGTGATGAACTCCTTTAGCTTTTTCTTGTCTATGATGCTCTTTATCTGACCTTCAATTCTAAATAATAGCTTTGCTGGGTAGAGTAATCTTGAT
>NW_005356259.1:5718552-5726311 GCF_000412655.1 Myotis brandtii
TGTGCCCGCAACCAAGGTACATGCCCTTGACTGGAATCGAACCTGGGACCCTTCAGTCCCCAGGCCGATGCTCTATCCACTGAGCCAAACCGGTTAGGGCCAAATAGGTTTTCAATATCTTCCTCTCTCTCTTCTTCTGGCACCCCCATAATTCGGATGTTGGTACATTTGAAGTTGTCCCAGAGGCTCCTTACGCTATCTTCATATTTTTGGATTCTTTTTTCTTTTTGCTTTTCCGGTTGGGTGTTTTTGCTTCCTTGTATTTCAAATCTTTGATTTGATTCTTGGGATCCTCTAGTCTACTGTTGAATTTCTGTATATTATTCTTTATTTCAGACAGTGTATGCTTAATTTTTGACTGGTCCTTTTCCATTTTTTTGGCATTCTCATTAAGATCCTTGAAGGTCTCACTAAGTTCCTCGGAGGTCTCACTAAGTTCCTCAGAGGTTTCTAGAAGATTCTTGAGTAGCCTTATAACTGGTTTTGAACTCTATATCCAGTAGTTTGCTTTCCTCCATTTCTTTCATTCGTGACATGTTTCTTTGTCTCCGCATTTTGGCTGCTTCCCTCTGTTGATAGAGTGGCCTTGTGTGGTAGGTGTCCTGTAGGGCCCAGTGGCTCAGCCTCCCCAGTCACCTGAGGTGGACACTCTTGGTGCACCCCTTTGTGGGCTGCGTGCAGAGCCTTGTAGTTAAGCCTTGATTGTTGTTGGTATCACTGGGAGGAGTTGACCTCCAGGCCAATTGGCTGTGAGGGCCCGCTGTGTCTATAATGGAAGAACTGCTGTGCTGGAGACCTCTTATGGGGCAGGACTTGCTTCAGTGGGGCTTTGGTGCTCACTGAGTCTGCCTCTTGAGCATGTCACTTATGGATGTGAGGAGTTGAAATCTGATATCGTCTCACACTGACCACTGGGTACACTGGCTCCTGGATCTCCAAGGAGGTGCAAAGTCAGCCACTGCCTGAGGCCACCCAGCAGGAGCTACAGCGAGATCAGCAGATTTCTCCTCTCTTTGTTTGGGGTTTGGAAGTTTTGGAGCTCTCTGACCCAGCTGCAGTTTGTTAGGTTAGGCTGCAAAAGGACAGGCCATTCATATGCAAAAGCCTCTGCGTACAGCTTGGGTGGGGTTGTAAATTGGGTGGGGCGGGGTCCCAGGGAATCACCAGAGCATAGCAAACAGCCATTGCTGCCAGTCAGCTGTCTCCAAGTCCCGCGCCCCCACGCAGTAACAATGATCCCTGCAAGCACCTCTTTGAGAAAGCCACCCTCGCTTTCCGACCCAATGCCAGACAGTCCATAAGGAAAGGGAATAAAAATATTGATCAGCATTCAGCCAGCATTTCTTGATCAGCCACTAGGCTTTAACTGACATACATGCCACCATCATGGAACTAAATGGTTCTGTGTTGGGATTTATAGAGTATAAGGAATAAGAAAAAGGAGGGATCTGGTATTTGGAGATTGACAGAGGAACGAGAATCATGTGGAATGCTTTTTGTTTCGGGGTTTTTCTTAAAGGGTAACATAGTCATTAAAAGGTAGTTAACATGGGGTATTTTTCATTTAAAAGAAATAGTTTCTCTTATTCTATAAGGAAAAAATACAATTATGGAGTCGAACTGTTTTAAATGTATGAAACTGATTTCAATACTTAAGGTCCATTTTTCTTAGCTGTATACACATTTTAACTTTTCTCCTGTGTTTTTTCCTTTCCCATCTCAGGCTCGAACACATATGAAGAGGCAGCTGCATACATTCAATGTCAGTTTGAAGACCTCAATAAGAGAAAGGACACAAAGGAAATATACACCCACTTCACATGTGCCACAGATACTAAGAATGTGCAGTTTGTTTTTGATGCCGTAACAGATGTCATCATAAAAAATAATTTAAAAGATTGTGGTCTCTTCTAAGTTTTGCCGTGAATGGTTAAAATGCATTCTCAAACCAAATGAGTACTTATATGTGGATCTCTCTAGACTAGAGTCTTGCAGCAACACAGAATGTAGTATGCGGCAAACACATCTGGACCTGACCACAGTTGTTCTGTTTTGTGTTTTAACCTAAGTAAGAATGGGAAAGGTGGTCCTGCATTGTGAACCTAAGGGCAGTGTTAAAGCTGGGCTCTAGTGTATTGATGATTTCTGTGTAAGTGTAAATATGCAAATGTATGTATACATGTATTTATAATTTCAGTTTTCCACATTACTTTTAGGTTTTAAGAGTTGCCACTTACAATTCTAGTGTGATCGCTTTGGAACTAACAGAAATATTAAGTACTTTGTACTCAGTGCCAGACTATTGCTACGTTCACCAGTTTTAAACAGCTTTATTTATGTCCATGCCCTGTAAATTTTAAGTATATCAATTAATATTAGGAAACATTGCAGCCCTTATCTTCATTATCTTGTAATCCTAAAAATGTCATTTGTATAAACATTGCACAAACTATTTTAATAACATGATTTGTTCTTTAAATTTAATGCTTTATTGAAATGTTCTTAAAGAGGATGAATATACCTTCCTTTGGATTAATTATTTAAACATTGTACTCATTTTATTTTTTTCTTTTAAGATTGCATGCTGATCTTATTCTACATTAGATTTGGTTTGAAGAACTAAAATTGCATATTTTACTATCTTAGACTTATAAGTACTTAATTTTTATTCAGTTGGTTTTCACTTTGAATTTTAATATTTGGATGACATTCAGGCATTGCCTTAAAGATGATGCCAAATTAATTTTTATACACTTTAAATAATTACCTTTTTATTTATAACTAAGTTTAGGTGGATGATGAGAGCATTTTTGGGTAAAAAATATATCAGCATAATGAATTTTGTGACATTCATTTGTGTACTAGTATTTCCTTTGGGAAATCCCTTGTACCTAGCATATATTGATAGCTCCTTGTTTGGAAGATAACAAGAAAGATCTTTATTCTGCTGCTGGTATAATGCAAGCTTTTAATTCATATATGTAACTAGTTTCAAGTTTAATTATCACAATTTACTAAAATTACTTTTTTCCCTTAGATTATTCAAATTTCCTCTACTTGCTTGAGTCTATATTATTTTTTAAACTGTACTATTATTTCTGAGAATGAAACAGGCAATTACACTTAGAAAATGAATAATAGTATTTAATAAAGTCAGTGATTGTATGTCTGTTCAGATAAGTGTTACATATCAGCTAGATGTTGAATGTCAATAGTCATTTTTCTTTTGATAACTCATGATGTATCTTGTGACCTTGCTTCATCAAAATGAACAGCATTCCCCACCCTAGTTGTCTTTTTCACTCATCTTGAAAGAGTTACCCCTTCAGTAAGCTTTGTGGGTAAGTAGTTTCTAAGTTTAGTTATGTGCTGTCATTTTGTTGAAGTATATTTGTTGAAATATATGTGTGTGTGAGGGTGGGTAACCACAAACTGCATTATATCTGTTTTATCTTGGGGATTTGTTTTTCTTCTTTGTAATGTAAAGAAATTCAAAATTATCAAAATTCCTTAAGTGTGTTAGTTTAGATTCTTTATGTGCCTTTCATGAAAGATATGTTTTCATTAATTTTACTGATGGGAGACCTGTAGTATCCATATTGTGAAGCTCTGTATGAATCTCAACTATAATGAATAAATTTGAATCATGACAAATAGTTTAAAAAGCTACAAAGAAGCACATATTGGTGATCATAGTTGATGAATTTCTGAATTTTATTCTGTGTAACTGTTATTAATAAATCCTAATAAATTTAAATTTTTAAAATTTTATAAATCTGTTGACCAAACACATGTTTTTGCATTAGGATTTAAGTATCAGTCGATAGTATGTTCATTTCTTCTTCATCTTTGCCAGCTTTTTATCATCTCATCTATCCCAGAAGATTGACTTTTCCCTGCCCCAAGTTTTCTCATAAGACATGGTATCACATTTGGAATTGACTGTCTGATACCTCCTTCTGAGAATTTATTGCCTACTCCAACTCAGTATGCACAAAATCAAATTCTCCCTTTAAACCAGTTCTCACCCCCTTACTTTGCCATTGTAACTACTCAGTACCATCATTCATTTCAGCTTTAGGAACTCTTATTAGCTCTCAAATCCATCTCTATTCAGCCATCACTTCTTACAGTTCTTTTCCACTGCCTCACAAGTGGGTTTTTTTGTTTGTTTTGTTTTTTCTTTCCATCCACATGACCACCTACTGAGTTCAGATCCTTGCTTAGCTTTCACTTGAAATGGCTTCTTAATGAAATTCCTCATCTCCCATTTCTTCCTTCTCTAATCCAAGTTATCCTATTACAGAACTGTGGCTGTGTGTCTTCTGTGCATTAACCTGCACTGGCTCTAACTTGTCAAAATCAAATCTAACTTAGCCTCCATTCAAAGCTCTTCATCATCTGAGCCTACATCCCCACCCCTCTCCCACACACTATATCCTAGTAGTGCTTTGTGCATAGCCTGGGCTTTTCTCCAAACACACTACATAGATATGCTTAACACAATGCCCAGAACATGGGGAAGTGTCCATTCATGGCTATTAATGTTATTGTTTGTGTTTATTAGCACTTTTGCTTGTGATACCTTTTTTAGATTCAACTGGTATCCGTCCTTCAGTCTGCCCTTTGGGGAACTGCATGGTTTTGGTAAGGTTGCCAATCACAGTTCTCATCTTCCTAGCCATTGGCTCAGGCCTGACCAGTTCTACACCGTTGTCACTGGGCAAATGACTCACACAGAACCAATATTAGTCCACATTCCCATTCCTAAGGCTCCTAAAGCTATACTGCAAGGCTACAGTAATCAAAACAGTCTGATAGTGGCATAAAATCAGCCATATCAATGGAACAGAATAGATAACCCAGAAATAAACAAACACATATATGGTCAATTAATTTATGACAAAGGAGCCAACAATATAAAATAGGGAAAGGAATTCCTCTTCAATAAATGTTGGAAAAACTGAACCACTATCTTACGTCATACACAAAAATTAACTCAAAGGATTTAAAATTTACTTAGATGAATTAAAGATTTAAACAAGACCTGAAACCATAAAACTAGAAGAAAACAGGTGATAAGCTCCTTGACATCAGTCTTGGTGATGATTTTTTAGAATGACACCAAAAGGCAACAAAAGCAGAAATAAACAGTAGGACTACATCAAACAAAGATTGCTGCACAGAAGAAAAAATCTTCAACTAAATGAAAAGGCAACATACAGAATGGAAAAAAATATTTGCAAACCATATATCTGCTAAGAGGTTAACATCCAAGGTATGTAAAGAACTCATAAAACTTAATAGCAAGAAAACACAGTGAGATTTTTTAAATGGTTAGAGGATCTGGATAGACATTTTTTCAAAGTCATACTAAAGGCCAACAGGTTCATGAGAAGGTACTCAACACTCAACATCACTGATCATCAGGGGAATGTAAATGAAAACCACAATGAACTATCACCTCATACTTGTTAGAATGACTATTATAAAGACAAAAAGAAATAAGTGTTGAGGATATGGATAAAGAACCTGAGAATGGGAGGTTTATGTCATTTTCAAGTTAGTTTTGGAAGTTCTCTGGTAGTTTCTTTTTAAAACCCTATCTTCCTAGTTAAAATGCCTTTATATGAAGAGTTTTATATTTCACAACTCCATTGGCCTATTTCCCAGGGATTTTCTCTTAACCCATAAACCCTTGCTTTGGTGTCTGTTGTGATTTCTATTATTTACTTCAATTTTTTAGTCTCTTTAACAGTTATGAAACACATTTCAACAAGTCCAGAAACATCCAAATATGCACAAGTATGAATGTGCTGCAGTCATGCAGACGAGGGCTGAGGAGGTCTGGCTTGGGACAGTCCTACCATCTGATAAACCTTCTCAAGCAACATAAATAGTTCAAATGTTTCCAGCTTCTTTGTTTACTGGCCATCTTCCTGGGTCTCCATACCAACAAAGTGAACTGGACACGGCCATTGCAAAGTAGTTCTTTAAACAAAGAGTGCATTGTAATTGATATAAAAATATGATGGGCAAAGCATGCATAGAAGGTCAAAGCAGGTTTTCACTACTATTTTAGCAGGTGATAGAGTGCCACTTTTAGTAAAAGAAGGTGCTGTTTCCTCCTGAATTGCAGAGTGCTTCATTTAAAGGAAGTACTTTGAAGGACTCTTGAGAACCTTAAGAATCAAGACCAAAGAAATACATTTTGCACTGCAGCATTCATGAAAGGATTCTTAAAATTCTTTTTATTCCTGCACAAACACTATATATGGTTATTCTCTACCTTACCAGGATTTTAAAAATTAATTTAGATCTATAATTTTGCAGTTTATTGTTACTAAATTGACAGATGTTTTTACAATGTCAGTGTAAAGCTAGTCTTGAAACATAAGCCATTGTGAAGATGGGCTATTACCTGGAATTTTCTGTTACGCATTCTTGAATTTTAATTATTTTCTGTGAAAACTTTACAGTAATGAAACCAAAGGTCCTTATGCTTTCAATTAAATTTGACTTTAAATCCTACTTCTAGAGATCACCTGGCTCTCTGTCTGAACCCCTGAGAGACCTAGTCTTTCTCACTGATCATCCATTAGCAAGCCTCGAGCCAACAGAAGACAGTAGCCCAGACCTGACTAAGGATCACAAGGTCTGGACTTCCAGCAGGCTAAACACAACATCTTCACCTAAGTTACGTTCAAGCTCCTGAGTTCTATGATAAATGATCCCCTGGCTACTTTCCCATGAAACAACAGAGCGACCTGGAACCGACATCTGAACTGTCCTCAAGACCTGACCTCGCCTCAGACCAATCAGCTCCCAGCAGCACAACCCCAAGCCCCCTCACCCAGTGCCCTGTGATTCTGGCCTGTAGAATCTGTAACCTACCCACCATGGGGGAGTTCAGGCTTTTGAGCATTCGCTCCCCATTCTCCTGAACAGTGCCACTCATAGGAAAATAGCCAATATTTCTCCACTGCCATTCCCTGTGTTTAGTGTTTGACTCCACGAGTGCCAGGGAAATAAATTGTTTCTGTTCTGTAACAGTAATTTCAGCTTTGACCCTTTTCTTACTTTTGAAGATAAAAAACGAGTGAAGTCAAAGTTACTTCCACAACACTGGCTTTTTTTTTTAGTAAATAGTGCTGGGTTCCAGTTCAAGATGGCAATGTAGGAAGATCCTGACCTCACCTCCTCCCAAGCACCCCATGTACAAGTGCATATGGAACAATTTCTTCTGTAAAAACTCCCAAAACTAGCTTAGTGCCTTCTACGCATCAAGTGAATGAGGAAAAAAACAACAGCACCCACATAGACATGGGTAGGAGAAACTGAGACACAATCTTACCATAACACACCCCCAGCCCAGGGACCTATAATCCCAAGAGAACTCAAACCCTGAGCATCTGCTGAGGAACAAAAGATTTGAGCCCCTCATCAGACACCCCAACTTTTAAGACCTACATCTGAGACACATCGATCAGTTACCTCCTGCATGAGTCCCAACTAGGGCTGGGGATCTAGCCTGCAACCCAGTTACGTGCTCTTGAATCATTTTAGAAAAATGACCTTTGAAAAATTCTACTAAAGTGTTTCATTCAAAACCATAAACTCACATATATTTTCAAATATATTACAGACTAGAGGCCTGGTGCACAAAAATTTGTGCACTCGGGGGGGTGGGGGGGTTCCTCAGCCCGTCCTGTACCCTCTTGCAGTCTGGGACCCCTCGGGAGATAACGACCTGCTGGCT
>NW_005356259.1:5727433-5779894 GCF_000412655.1 Myotis brandtii
CTGCCGGCTGCCATCTTGGCTGGCAGTTAATTTGCATATCGCCCTGATTAGCCAATGGGAAGGGTAGCGGTCGTACACTAATTACCATGTTTCTCTTTTATTAGATAGGATAATGTCCCTTCTAATATCATAAATATGTAGAGAAAATGCCTGTGTAATACACTTATTAAGTGCCTACTGTGTGCAGGCCCTCCTCATGGTGTTTTACTAATGCTCTCATTTAGACATCAGTAGAAGTTTTATTTTTCAGAGGAGGTGACAAATTAAGAAACTAAATATCTGGAATAATGTTTACTACCAACTAGTGGCAGAGATAGGAGTGAAATTGAGGGCTATAAGTCATTTGTTAGCTCTGTCTTCAAAATCCAGTGGCTACACAAGTTTTGCCCAAGTGCCACACGGTGTAGCTCAGCAGGTCCCGAATGGCATTGCCTAAGCCCGTGTTCATAAGTGTGCCTGGTATATAGTGGCATGTCAATGGCTATGAAAAGCGCTGTAGTCAAGAAGCCTGTATGTGTTCATCTGCAGCCTCACACACACTAGAACTGCTCTAACACAGCAGCCACTGCCTACATGTGACTATGGAGCTCTTGAAATGTAGTCAGTCCAAAATAGAGATTAACCGCTAGTGTGAAATGCACACAGGAATTCAAAGACATACAAACAAAGAAGGTACATGGTAAACTACTCTTTTGGATATATTGTGTTAAACTAAATATAACTTCAAAATTCTACCTGTGTCACCCTGGCCGGGCTGCTCAGTTGGTTGGAGCATTGTCTGGTACAACAAAAGGTTGTGGGTTCAATTCCTAGTCAGGGCACATACCTAGGTTGCAGGTTCCATCCTCGGTTACTTTCCCATGAAACAACAAAGGGTGCGTATGGGATGCAACTGATTGTGTTTCTCACATCAATGTTTCTCTTCTCTCTCTCTCTTTCTCTCTTTATCTCTCTCTCTCTCTCTCTCTCTCTCTCTCCACACACACCCCTCTTCTCTTCCCTCTTCTCTCTAAAATCAATAAACATAGCCTCGGGTGAGGAGATAGAAAAATAATAAAATAAATTAAATTCCACCTGTGTCTTCTTACATTTTGGATACTAGAATATATAAAACACTCAAATGTCTTGCATGATATTTTCGATTTGAAAATCAAATACCTTTTTTGTCTTCCATAACTCTATTTGTATTTAATGGAAAAGTTCCCAAGTTTTAGAGAAGGAGATACCATGGATAAAAAGTTAATATTTGAAAACTACCCAGTTCTAAAATGCTGTACTGTGGGGATAAGGAGTTTCATTCACACTTCAAATATGTCAGCTGTAATGAAAGAGAACCATATACTTTTAAAAATGCATACTCTAAAACTGAGGTTTAAATGAGCTATATCATTACTTTTAGTTCCAATGCATAGAGTAAGAGTAGATCTATGAGGGTACTACAAAATTACTAACCCATCACTTTAGTGTTGTTTAGCCAAAGTACAAGATTAGTTGTTGTTGTTTGTTTGTTTCATGTTGTTATTGTGTTGTGTTGTGTTTTTAATATGTTATAATTCCCCCAGCCAGATTCCTTTCTTCCTCCATACCTCCCACAGGACTGGCTGAGCACAGTCAGGCATTGAAAAGCTTCCAAAGTTTTTCAGGAAGAGCAGCTCCCTGGAACTGTGGAGGAGGACAGGAATTTCACATTCTGTGGGGCTGAATTCAGCACAGGGTATCAAATATTCCAAAGCTTCAGATTCATGTTCTGGTTTTCGATAAAGAAAGCAGTAATATAATCACATCTGTTCTTTAAGGTTCAATAAAATCACATCTGTTTATCTGTATAATTTAAGCTTTCTAGATTCTCAAACTTCCCTTAGGATTTGAGTTCATTTGTTTAACTATCAATCTGAGAAAGGGATTCTATATGTACATATTTTAGCTATACTTCTCATGAGAGTATACATATTTTTTTTTCCATGAGAAATATGACAATTTTCTACTTGGCACAATATGCACCAAATAAAAGTTAACTATATTGAAATGTTTATAATTTCATTTACAATTAGTTGAAATTATCAAGACACATTTTAGAAATATGTCTAATTTATTTTTTTTAAGTTTGGAAGAGCCTAAATTATTAGTTGCTCTGACAATTATGAAGAAGAAAAGACTAGGTTTTATACCAACTTAATTATCACTTGATTTAATGACTATGTGTCCAATAAAGGCATTAAGATTGACATAAGTTTATATCCATATTTTTTATAGCACCTAATCTAATGTTTGAAGGGATCGATTTTTGGCATTAAGATTGACATAAGTTTATATCCATATTTTTTTATAGCACCTAATCTAATGTTTGAAGGGATCGATTTTTAAAAAATGAAATCATCATGCTTATAGTAATACAAGTCCCATCTTCACTCTGGTGATTCTACCTGTTGGAAACCCTCATGTCACTAGATCAGTAGAATGCACTTACCTTTACTTAACTACATCATGGGTCACACTGGAGCAGTAATTTTCCATAAAGAAGCAACAGTCTTGCTACCTAATTTCTTAAACTCCAACTTTATCTCTTAGGCCTGTGGTTTTTCTTGGCATAAGCGTGCCAATAATCAAAATCAATAGTTATTCTGTTTACTAAGCAGCAGAAGACTTTAGACACTTGGCTGGCAGCCCAAACCCAGGGCTACTTCTCAACAAGACTTATCTCAAATTTGGCAAAAGAGTTTATCTTATAAGCCATATGAATGTTCCATATTTTTCTAATTAAATGTTTTCCCTCTTTTCCTTTAGCCTATGACAAAAATGCCCTTTCTGTTTAGTTATTATAAAAGACAATAAAGTCATTATAAAAGGCAAGCCCTTGACCTCTTAAGGAAAATAGAGCTGCCAAACCCACTTATAGACAAAGGTCTAAGTAGAACGCAAATTACTATGTTGAGATTATTGTTAGTTTCCTAAAGGCTTTTTTCCCCATTAGTATTTAGAATTAGGGGCATAAGTGTGTGAACCTAGGTGTCCTTAACTTTTCCAATAACCAATTACACCTTCTCTGTGCAAAGTCCTATTTGGGGAGGCAACAGTGACAATGAAGCAGGACTGACTAAAGCTGCATTCTGGTCCTGCCAACTCCCATTGTGTGAACCAGAGCAGGTTATTTAGCCTCCATGCTTCAATGATTTCTCTATAAGATGATAACATTAGTGCTATTTCTCTCTAGGTGTTGCAAGGATTAAATAAGTTATTACACATAATGTGCACGATGTACCCAATACAGAGGAAGATGGAAGTTTTAACTATTGTAACAATCATGAGAGTGATGGTAATGATGATGAATATATTATGGAGAATAGAGACAAAGAGAAAAATTTCTCTTACCTCTGGCAGAAGGAGGAAGAGTTTATGGGAGACAGAGAAGAAGAATTAATTATAATTCAAAAGAAAAACAAAATTAGTACTGCAGAGGGAACATAAGTAGGGTGGCCACCTATCCTAGCACAGATGCTGTTTACCTGTTTTCCTAGCTTAGTTATTAACGTCATCCCATTGCATCTTCAGAACTGACCTATGGTCCCTGTAAATAAGAGCAACCTCATCTGAGATCTACTCACTAGACTTGCTCTTATATAACCTCAGAGCCCACTTAAAGATTCTTTAAAATAATTTAATCATGAAAATATATGTGTGTGAGAATGTAGATGGGTATGCACAAAACATGTCTGGTTTAAAGAATAAAACAAACACGTTTCTCTATAATATATATCTTTGATATACTAGAGGCCCAGTGCACAGATTTGTGCACCGATGGGGTCCTTCGGCCTGGCTTGCACCCTTTCGCAATCTGGTACCTCTCGGGTTTTGGCCCGATCCTCGCAGGCCAGGCCGAGGGACCCCCATTGGTGCATGGATCTGTGCACCGGGCCTCTAGTATGCATATAAGATCTTTGGTTAATCTCCTCCCACCCTCCCCCCTTCCCTCTGAGATTCATCAGTCTGCTCCATGTTTCCATGCCTGTGCATTGAACATCTGCCCTCTGGTGGTCAGTGAGCTACCAGGCGAACAGGCGAACAGTCACTTAGGCTTTTATATATATAGATATTTGGCGCCCTCCTCCCCCCATCTGACCGTCTCTGATCACATAGCTCTCCTCCCCTCCAGAGCTAACCAGGATCCTTTGTTAATTTACATAGGAGGATGTGAGTAACACTGGCAAGATTTATTGGAGCAAAAACAAAGGACTGCCCCCACATGCTGATGCCTCATCCACAAGCAGGTGGCTCAGCTCCATCTTGCTGCAGAAGTCCAGCAACTGGGGCCTTAGACCCACACCTGCACCTGTCAGGTCCAGGAGGGCCAACACCCAGAGATACAGAACTTCTCTGTATCTCAATTCCCCATCTGTATGTCTACTGAAGGCCCAATGGTGCTTGGGCCTGCATGGCTGATATGGAGAGTAAGCATGTAAATAAACAAGCCCCAGGCCTTTGTTAAGATTTTGATTTTATCTCCTTAGGTTTGGGAAAGGCTAAACTTTCTTAAACTAACCAATCTTCTAATTCTTCAAGGGCTTGTGTTGGGCCCTCCCCCAAACCAATCCATTTCCTAGATCTTCTGGGGTTTTGTGCCTTATCCTGATTCTTTCCCACATTTTCCCAGGCTAGACTCCTCCCCTTTATGTTGCCGTTTTGGTTCCTACTCATGCCTCAAAGTAGAAGGACCTCCCCCTGCACCACCTTGACTTCTTCTGTGCTTGTGCCTAGCAAAGGAATTTCCCCTTAATCGGTTCCCCCTCCCCCTGGTAATCTATGGGAAGGAGCCAGTTGTTTCCTGGGGAGATTGGAAAGCCAGTCCTTGCTCTCTACTCTGGGGAGGGAGGGATGTTAATCCCCTCAGCAGGGCAATGGGGCTACCCCCTGGAGGATCTGGAAGCTTCCCGACTTAATCAGGCTTAATATCTGATTCCATTTGTTCCCTTTCTTTGTTAATACCTACCTACTGTCACAGCTTCAACTGTGTTTATCTGTGACTTTCCTTTGTTGTTATTCAATATTATGAGATTTATTCATGTTGACATGTGTAGTTCTTGTTCATTTATTTTCACTGATGAATTTTAATCCATTGTATGACATAATTTATGTAGTCATTCTCTATTGATGAGCATTTCAATCATTTTCCTTTCTTTTGCCATTGCTGCCATGCATACTCTCATCTTGAGCATATACTTAGGGAGTAGAAGTACTGAGTACAAGCATATTCACATCTTGATGTGAAATAGTTTCTCAGGCTAGGTGTAACTGTACTCCTACAGCATTTTATAAACCTTCAGTTTATTCACATCCTCGGGAACACTTGGTTTTGTTAAACTTGGAGGCAATTTGCAGCAGGGCAGCAAAGTTTACTCCATGATCAGCTGCTGGGAGGCAGAGCGTGTGGAATTTTGAGTTTACCCTCTAAGAACTTCTCTGTGCTCTTGCTTCCTTGTGAGTCAGCATGAGTTCAGACCCAGCCACTGTGGTAGAATGTTCTATTTCAGGACATAATGTCTTAGAAAATAAATATTTACCTAAGATCTCATACTCACCACTCCATCCTAGTTCTGCAGGAGGGACAGGCATCCTCTGACTGTGTGAGATGCCCTGACCACACCAGTGGAGGACGTGGGTTAATCTGACTTTACAGTCCTCTCTTTCTGCCTGGTGTTTGGAGGCAGAGCTAACCTCCTTGTACTCCTTGAGTAAGCCCCTTGGTTCTGGGACAATTCAGTGTGGCATTGGGGCAGGAGGATAGCAGCATATCTTAAAAAGAAAATTGAGGGCCTTATGCACTGTAAGAAAACTTAAAAACTCAAACTAACTGAAAATAAGAACTGTGATAGTATTTATATTAGAAGCTAAACAGGTGATGCCAAATTCATATTATTTGGTGACATAAAAGCCCTCTTCCTGATTCCTATTTCATATTAAACCTAACTTAAACTTCTCTGAAAATCTGCATCCTAACCCAGCTTTGTTGTAACTAACCAATCTTATTTTTTTTAATAATCTTCTCCAAAATTTTATCCTATCTTGTCATAAGGTTCTCAAAGCCTTATGAGCCAATCTTTTTTTTTTTTTTATAATCTTCTCCAAAATTTTATCCTATCTTGTCAGTCCGGTGTTCTCAAAGCCTTATGAATATGTGAGGACTTCATTGTCATTATTTCCCTTTCTCTGGAATGACCTCTCTTCACTTCTTTCTCAATATATATAATCTGAGATTACACTTAAAACTGCACTTTAAATCACATTAGCTACAACCTATACCAACCTTGCAAGAAGGAATTCCAGGTTTTGTAAGGACTTCTCTTTTCTAGAAATTTCCAACATTTGTTTGTAGAGAATTATAAAATATTTGTCAGACTCCAAGGAAGCAAAACCTTAGATAATGCTCGTACAAGTCAAACTCCATTTCCAAACCCCTTTCTTCCATCAGTTGACCATGTTCCATGTGGCATTGCCAGTGATTTATTGCTGTTCTTCCCAGTGGTGCAACTGGACAAAAAATGTCACTACTAACTCTGCTGGAAGCACTAACATCTCTTCAAGTGTGTGGCTCGCCTAAACATCCATCACCTCTTCCTGAATCCCTAGGGCCATGTTCCTCAAGATCCTAATGAAAACTTCTGACAGCGACCTCATCCATTCCTGTCTTCTTCTGCAAAACAAGGATTGTCTATTCATTATTAAAGGCTCTCTCTAAAAGAAGTCAAAGACAAATTGAGGCTGGCTTAAGTAATTAAGCAAATAAGATAAGTAAATAAATATTGACTCATACCAACTGTGAAGTCTAAGTATGACAAAGACTGAGCAAATTTTGATCCATGGGTCTCTAACAAAGTTGTCAGGCTCAGTTTCTCTACCTCTGGGCTCTGCTTCCCTCTATGTGATGACTTCATTCTTATGCAAGTTTTTCCAAATGGTAGAAAAGATGACTGCTGTCAACCTCAGGTCAATCTCTCCATAATTTTTTTTTTAAATATATTTTATTGATTTTTTGCCCTTGACCAGAATCGAACCTGGGACCCTTGAGTCTGCAGGCTGACGCTCTAGCCACTGAGCCAAACTGGTCAGGGCTATCTCTCCATAATTTATAAACCAATCAGATGGGCTTTTATGCTTTTAGTCACAGTAATTAAGGTGTTGGTTCCTTTTCTCTTAGGAGGTTCCTAATGCAAATGTGTACATGGAGCAGAGGTGCCCACTAACCCCACTGCTGACACCCAAAGTCTAACTTTGGAAATGGTGCCTCATTCAATGTATTCTGAACCCCAAGTTCTAAGATTCCAAAAAGGTCCCATATCATTTTCCCTCAGGGCCCATTCAGGTCCCTCCTGTATTTTATCTTTTCTTTGTCCTATGTCAGCCAACATTGATACACTCTTTCTCTGAACTGTTACTCATTTGTGGTCTACAATTCAGAATATCTATGCAACGCAGTTCAACAGGAGTATGCAGTTAAGAACGATCAACATCTTATACTTACATGTTGCATATTATATGCATTTAATGCAGCATTTTAGTAATTAGTTTATGTGTGCCTTGAGATGAAAAAGGTTAAAAATCACTGGCATAGAAGGAGTTTGGGGAGATAAAAAGTGGATAGATGAAGCAGACTGGCATAGGAGTTTGGGGAGATAAAAAGTGGATAGATGAAGCAGAAGGTATTAGGAGCCTTGCAAGCCATTTTTAAGAGTTTGGATATGATCAGGTATGCACTTTAGAAAGATAACGCTGACTACAATGTAGAGAATGGATTAAAAGGGGATAAGACAGAGCAAGGAGATCAGTAGTGGAATCTGTTTAATAACCCAAGGGATGTTTTTAAAAATTAAATGTAAAAGTTTCCCAAATTAGAGCAACTCATATAAGATACCCTGGCAGCTGATCCGTGCTCTTTGGCTCTCTGCAGCTTCAGCTAATGGGGTCTCCAGGAAAGGAAGAAGGCAGGACCAAAGACAACAGAAGATGGAGCAAGTGGTTGACTAATAGAACAACTAGTCATAACATGATGGGTTACAACTTGACCCATCTACCTTAGTTTGGTTAATTTATGTTCCATAGCCTAAGATAGTTCTCAAACTTTACTAGGCATTAGAATTGCATGGGGAGCTTGTCAAACTCGGATTGATGTGCTCAACTCCCAGAGTTTCTGATTCAGTAGGTCTGAGTGCAACCTGAGAATTTTCATTTATAACAAGTACCAACGTGATGCTGCTGCTGGTCCAGAGACCAGACTTTAAGAATCAATGTCTAAGGCAATTATTTTGGAAATAAGAATAAAAACATTTTTTTTCTGGAGGAACTAACTTCTCTGATTTTATTCTTTTATTAATTTAGCTATATGAAGTCCTTTTAGTTTTACATCTTGTGTACTGGAAAACCACCAAAATGAAAACAATGACTAAGAAACTACAGTATGCTTTAAAATTATAGATGTGAGAAGTAAATACAGACTTGAAGAATATTCTCAAAATGCTTTCTATGCTGATTCTTCTGCTTTTTAGAAATGTTATTCTGATTCAAATAAGAAAGGACACCCATGTTTTTAGAACAAGGGATATACAATGGGAGAGTATATAATAACCTGAAGGTTTACTACTGTTCATGATTTAGAAAATGTTGTCCACCATAACCTTCACAGTGGTATGTCCAACCCATGTGTCTGTCTGAAATAAGTCCACAACCATGACAAACCCCAGTACCTGGGCTGACTGGCTGTCTCATAACTGAGTCAGAATCAAGTACATCTTACTCTGACCATGCCAATTCGTTATTCTTTATGTGGCATTATTCTTCGTTTAGTTCTCTAGGAACCTTGATTAGTTTACACAAGACCCCTTTTCTTCAAGCAAAATATTACCAAGAAAATTTGATTTTATAGTCAAGCCTGATGTGTTTCTCAAACGCACACAAATCTTTTCAAAGTTCTTGTTAAAATGAAATATATTTTTACTGTGCATAGTTCAGTCACATCAAATATAACTTCAGACAGATACTTTGTGTTCTTTATGTTTTTCAATATAAAACAATTTTCATTCTTAAAAAAAATAGTTGCACAATATCAAAGGTTTTAATATTACTCTTTCTGCTTATCACATTAACACTTCTTATGCCAACTGGTGAATAAAGTCCTATAGAGATAGCAAACAATTTTTATATTGAATAATTTACAAATACACACACACACACTTAGCTTGGCATGTTTTCACTAGCATTATTTTTAGCAGTAACAAAATGAAATCTACTCAAAGGCCAAAAACATAATAATCACTGTATACTTTTATTTCTAAAAATATACCAAGATGGAACATCACTGGGATTATAAATATAAAAGTAGAACCATCAAAATAAAATGAAATGATGCTATTTTGAAATTAAGGAACTGGCTGACTTCTCGGCATGTTTTCACCAGCATTATTTTTAGCAGTAACAAAATGAAATCTACTCAAAGGCCAAAAACATAATAATCACTGTATACTTTTATTTCTAAAAATATACCAAGATGGAACATCACTAGGATTATAAATATAAAAGTAGAACCATCAAAATAAAATGAAATGATGCTATTTTGAAATTAAGGAACTGGCTGACTTCTCCTCAATTAGGAAAAATCTGGCTTAACGGATGGATCCTGATGAACCCGGAAGGTGAATAAGGTTAGCTTTATTGGACCACAACCATTAGCCACAGCTTTGCCCTTTTGTCGTCTTTTACTAACAATACTTTACCTGGCTGGAATGTCCAGAAATGAGGTGACTATTAAATTTGCTTTTGGGAGCATCTTCAAGACTGACAGGAGGAGCCAAACTAATACTTTTAATTTACTTATCATTCCAGATTATCTCACCAAACAACTTGAGAACTCTCAATTAATTTTAGGTAGTTGCTAGGTTTTAACTTTGCCCCAAATTTTCCTGATACACTCTTTTTCAATAAGATGGTCCCTGCATGCACCAAAATTCCATTACAAAGAAATAATATGGTGTCTCCAACCTTACAGTCCTCACTTCCATGTCCTTAAGAACTTTAATTTATCTAAAGCAATTTCAGCATTTTAGGGCAATGAAAATATTTTAATACATTAAAATTAGAGACAAAAATCCCTTGAAGTCTTTGTAAGCCCATAGAAAGGTTTACTGTTCATTATTTAAATCATATAAAAGGTGTTTTAAAAATAATTATTTGTGTCAGGAACAATTTTTGGAATACTTAATCACCACTCAAGAAACATTTACTAAATACAATGCAAAGCATGGTGCTAGATGCTTTTCAACATAATAGTTTCACTTTAAGGCATTATATTGGAAGGATGACACCACTAACATGGCAGCATACATTGTTCCTAACTTCATTCCTCCTCACAAGAAGAGCAAGTGTTAAACAGAAAACCACAGACACAAAATAGCATCACTCATGCTAAAAACCCATGATGCAAAACCTAAATTTAATACCTGGTCTAATGGCAGTTTCTAGCTCTCCCAGAAACATAATGTTAATCAACCAGCCTGGAATTTCCTGTTCAAGCACCAGTAAAGTAAATTTATCACTGGGGCCCTCTCTATCCCAAACACAGATGGAAGAGGCAATCTGCATGATAATAATCCTTCCCCTCCTCTTCCTCCAAAGAAAATGTGTTCTGGCCCCAAAATAATCCTTTGGTTTTTTTTCTTTTGTTTATAGCTCCCTTACCCCACCCTTCTTCCTATAAAAATCTTCCATTTTGTACAACCCCTGGAAGTACCCTTCAATTGCTAGGTGAGATTCTTTCTGATTCATGAATCACTTAAGGAAACCAATTAAACCTCCAGATTTACTCAGTTGAAGTTTTTTGTTTGTTTGTTTTTAAACACAGCAAACAACCATTCAAGAACAAGACAGCACAGAGAATCCTAGAACATGGGGGTGTGGCCAAAGCACTCATTCCACCTCAGAGACCAAGACAGATTGCTTTAGAAGGGGCTACACACGGACTGCACTGCTCTCACTCAGGCCAGCATAGCAGCATGGGAAGAGTTCTCCCTGGAGTCTTCAGTTTCTTCAGTGAGAAAAAACCCCAGAGGAGACAACCAGCACCTCCTCCCAGCACTGTGGGTTGCTTTGAAGGAGCCCCCTACTCTGAGGATTCCATACCAAGGGTATGCTCCACTCTGGGAATCTACTGTAAGAGAGGAAAGGGAGGGGTGTGCAACAAACACCAGACCCTGGAGCATGAAGGCCATACCTGCAAAGTCCAAGCAGTCATCCCAACCAGTGTCTTTGCTCATCTGTGAACATAGTTGCGGGGAGACTCTGACCAGGGAAGTCAGTGGGGTGCAGAGCTACCTAATTCAAATCTCAAATGAGTTTTGCCGGCCCTAGAAGAGCCAGGTTTGTCCACAACCAAGCAAGGAGATGAATCATAGCTCTACTCATTGTGGAGAGTGTCTGCAGGCCCTATCTGAACAGAAAGGCTGGCAACTACTCTTGGAAGCAGTCCAACCCAGTGGCACTGGAGCCAGAGATGGACAGGCAGAACCGATTACCCCCAGAACAAAGCCATTAAGGGCGAGGAGCATTCCTCTGCTAGTCACAGACAGGGGAATTACTTCATAGCCAAGGCTGAGAGTAGTTGTTCCCAGACCATTATTTTGTTGTTGTTGTTAATCCTCACCTGAGGATATTTTTCCATTGATTTTTTTAGAGAGAGTGGAAAAGAGGGAGGGTGGAGAGAGAGAGGAAAGAGGAGGGAGGGGAAGGGAGGGCGAGAGAGAGAGAGAGAGAGAGAGAGAGAGAGAGAGAGAGACACATCGATGTGAGAAAGACACTTCCATTAGTGGCCTCCCGCATGCGCCCGGTACATTGAACCTACAATCCAGGAATGTGACCTCTACCAGGAGTCAAATCTGAGATGCTTCAGTGCAAAAAACCACCAAGCCACACTGGCCAGGGCCCACACCCTCTTGATTGGAGAGCCTGTTTGGGAAATTGAGAGCAGCCTGGAGCAACCTCTCCCCTTCCTGTCCAGGCTGGGTGCTGAGACATAGCTCCACCCACTGTGAAGGCTGTCTTCAGGCCCTATCTAACCAGGATGACTGGAGACAATTTCTGGAAGTTGTGTATCCCAGAAGCTCTCAAGCTGAGAGGTGGGCTGGGTGAGCCTATAGTTTGCAGAGCAAAGCCATGACCATGCTTGTTCAGGGAATATGGGGTACATATTGACTTAAGTTATGACAACAAAGGACTTTACTGGCTTTAGAGCAGCTTCTCTTACTGTGGCCAGGGAGTAAATATAATCTGTAGAACCATCAATGCTGAACCCAGCGTATCTGACAGGGCACCTAACCAGGGCACACAGGAAGCTGCACAGCCATTCCACAGCTTACATACAGTGGCACTTGAACAGAGCACAGCCCATGACTTCCCTCATTTGCAGAGCAAAACCAATGGGAATTCAGTACACACTCTGGGCTGATTTGGGTCCCAAATAATAAGCTGTACAGGACACTGGGTTCTGTTCTGCCACACTGCCAGGGTAGAGAAGCTCCATCTACCATTGAAGTGTACTCAGCGCCAACCATCTCGTAAGCTTGAACAGAGAAACCAGGAAACTGCAGAGTCCACTCTACAGCCTACATTCTGATATGTAAGGTATAGTATAAACTAGGGAAAAACTGTTTGGTGGCTCTCTAATTTCTGTGTGCTAGTGTGTTTATTAAACAAGTCCATGCCCAGAGACCGAATTCGGTAGCTCTAAATGAGGCCCAGGTATATGCAACTTCAGTAGTGATTGTGATGAAATCATTGTGATTGGTATGGTACTTGGGTAGGGAACCAAGCCAGCAGTCCTATCCAGTGGTTCTCAGCCAGCGGTACACCTGCTCCCCACCTCCATCCTCAGAGCTTAAACAGTCACTTTATCTCCAAATTGACAATAATAGCAAGTCCCACATCATTATCAGCAGACACACTCAGACACCCAAACTGTTTTGACTGGTGAAGACTCTCATGGCCAAATGAACTTGTTAAGTCTGGAACCTGATTACTCAAATATGCAGATGCCAATATAAGGAATCAAGGCTCATGAAAAATCAGGTAACTATGACACCGACAAAGGGGACTGATAAAGCTCCCATGTGACCCTAAAAAAATAAATATCTGTGAACTGTCAGACAAAAAATTCAGAATAATTCTCTTAAGAATGTGTAATGAATGACAGTCATGCACCATGTAATGATGGGGATGCATCCTGAGAAATGCATCATTGGTGTAAACATCATACGCAAATCTAGATGGCAGAGCTACTACCCATTCTAGACTATATGGCATACCAGTTGTATATGTGGTCTTTTGTTGACCAAAATGCTGTTATGTGGCACATGACTGTACAATAACGTACAGATAGACAACTAAACAAAATTAAGAAAACAATGCATAAACACAATGAGAAGTTCAATAAGGAAATAGCAACCGTCAAAAAAACAACAAAAAACTGCAACAGAAATCTTAGAGTTGAAAATACAATAACTGAAGTAAAGCCTTCAATAGAAAGTTACAGCAGTAGACTCAACCATGCAGAAGTAAAATATAATTCAGTTGTCTTGTAAGATTGACTAAGAATATGATTATCATTTTGAATATTTTGAGGAAAAAATAATTTTCTAAGAAATAAAATATGAACAAAATATTTACAGTACTCTTTTCTGTCTCTCCACCTCCCCCACCCTTTTATTTGGTACCAACATGGGTGATAAAATTGAAATATTTGCCTCTGGCCAATGTAATAAATATTAAGCAGGAGGCCCAAGGAAAAGCATAGAACATTATTTATGGGTTTTGGAAGTGGCAATGTGTACAGGTTGATAAATGCACAATTTAATCATAGCCCTTTAGAACAGGAAGAGAAATTAGAGATAATCTACTTCCACACCCTCATTTACCCATGAAGACACTGAAGTCCAGAGCTAACAGAGTACTCTTTGTAGGTGTCTCTTTATCATATTTGTCCTTGTAGTGTAGATAGGACATCTGGTGATACATTCTGATAAGTAAGGTATAGTATAAACTAGGGAAAAACTGTTTGGTAGCTAATTTCTGTGTGCTAGTGTGTTTATTAAGCAAGTCCATGCCCAGAGATTGAATTCGGTAGCTCTGAATGAGGCCCAGGTATATGCAACTTCAGTAGTGATTGTGATGAAATCATTGTGATTGGTATGCAAGTCATCCTTGTTTAGTACTGAGAAATAGAGGACTGTAGAATGTAAAAGTTTTAGAAAGGGACTTTATGCTGAGTGAGCACAGTTTTCCAAATAAGTTGCAGCTCTTTCATTAATAATATATGACATTGTTTTTCCCTTGCTTTGCAACTATAAGGAGACCACAGAGCAATACTTGAGTAACTCCCCACACTCGACAAACAATCAGAATCACTTGGGGATACTTGTAAGAGTCCAGACTCACAGGCCCTTTCCCTGGACAGTCTTATTTATGGAGAGCTATGAGTTGGGGTCCAGGAATCTGCCGTTTTCACAATCACTCCTGATCATTTTGATAACCGACCCAGTTTAAAAACTCGGCCCTGACTTATGGTATTAAAATACATATCAGGATTTCTCAACTTTGGTAGATAGAATCAACGAGGGGAATCAGTAAAACAGTTACCGCCTGAATGCGTAGGTCTGGAGCAAGGCCAAAAATTTCCATTGTTGCAAGTTCCCAGTTTCTGTCACACGGGCTGGATGATGCTGTGCAAACTGAGGCAGTTGGTTCACAGTAAAATGCTCAGAGGCTGCTGCAAAGTCTCTGCAGAAACCCGCACGTCTGCCCGCTGTTGCCCGAAGAACCGCAAAATGGCTTCTCGGCTTTTATTCCCTCCAAACCTGACGCAGGTGCTTCCGATTAGTGGACTCTAAACTGGAAACTGCTGGTAGAGATTCTGGCAAATGTAGTCCCAGGTTTCTTGCTGTTACCATGGGTGGGTGCAGTGTGGGGGTGGGATGAGGATGGATGGATCGTGAGGCTGGGAAGCTAAAAGAGGCAATGTTGTTTTCCAATTGCCACACAAAAGGTAGCACAAGTGTGCCCATATGTTTTAGTAGTAATTTGTCACAAACTGTGAAAGTCAGTTCATCGCTGACCATATTCAAAATCTGAGTGGATTAGTAGGATCTGAAGGTCTAGGAAAGGAAAAAATAAGAGAGTTAAGGAGAGACAAGAATTTGGAGGTTGAGGTGATCCGGTTGAGATCACACTGCTCAATGTGACTAATATCATAGATGCAATAAGAGGCTTAGCAAGGCCCCGAAGTAATGTGATCCACGAAAGACGTCAGTGCACTCAAATGTGGAATCCGCACGTGCACCTGAAAACTATTCTCACATGTGCAAACGACCTATAGAAAGACCAGGCTTGGAAAGCAAAAGCGCAGATCACGAGACGGGCCACAGCTCTGTGTTGGGAAAATAGAGGCTTGCACAGGATAGAGAATGTTTCAAGTGAAAAGACAAGAGAGCAAAGACTGAAATCTGTTCTAAATATCCAGAGATAAGTCTATGAAAAGACAAGAGAGCAAAGAAGACTGAAATCTGTTCTAAATATCCAGAGATAAGTCTCATGTTCACCAGGCAAAGGGATGCACTAATATCCAATGATGAAAGTTAAAATGAGAAAAATAATTCAGACAGGTAAATAATGTTACAGGTATTACCACAGGGGAAAGCAGAGTTAAGGCAAGAAGCACCGTGTTAAAAATTAGAGTTCATCAAGTAGAAAAAAGCAAGTTAATAAGATTGTAGTTAGCTCGACTGACTTCTGCCAGGTCTGCATGTATAGACACCGTTTAAAAATCAGGCATTGAAATGGAATATTCCTGGTAAAAAAAAGATCCAGTTTTACAAAATGACACTAAACAGGGATGTTCAAGCTGTCACTGACTTGGGTAGCTCAAGATAATCAGATAATCACATCAGCACAGAACCAGACTTTCAAACACCATGTTGTTTTTAATTTTCTTGCGAATCCTTACTGTAAATTATATTTTGGGGAGATTAAAAAGTAATATTATTTGCTTTGAATAAATTAAATGTCTCACATTGCTGCAATATCTAAACACTTTAGGTTCCATTGAAACATTTACAATTGTTTAGAAAGAAGAAATCACAAAGATACTAAACATAATTAAAATTAAAATCTTCTTCATGTAAATAGAAAATGTTTCTTGGAAGGAAAAGTATCTATGATAGATGATTGAATGAATAAAGCAAAATGCAGCATGGTAAGTATGCTTATAAACACATCTTATAAAATGTAAAAATAAACAGAGAGATATACGCTAAACTGGTAGAGTGGGCACATTTGATAAACATTAGACGGGTAAACTGGGTTTGAGTCAGGGAAAGGAGAAAGGGGGACTTAGTTTTTTACTTTATATACTTTAGTTCCACTCAAATATTATAATAAGCCTTTTTGTTTAATAAACATAAACTACGTAACAAACATTGTATATTAAGTTCTATAATCGCTCCTACTAAACTTCACATCCAGTTTTGCAGTCGCCAATTTTTCCCCCTTACGTTCTCCCTTAGATCACAAATTCCCTGGGAGACTAATATACTCTCTGTTCTAATCACAGAATCTAGTAATGATTATACAAGATTACACAGAATGCAATGATGAGGATATGAGGATGTCTAAATCATTCTGAAGGGTTAGGGAGTGCGCAGGGAAGGAAGGAATAAAAACTTGAGCTCCATTCTGAAAAATAAACAGGAGGAATCCAAGCAAGGAAGGGAGCAAAGGGCGATCCCAGTGCAGAAGACGGATGCGTGAAGACTTGGACGCAGTAAACAGTTTTATAACCAGGAGTTGATGAGGCTGCTGCAGACAGGGAGGTGGTGGAAGACAGGCCAGGGACTGGTAGGGAACAGGTGATTTCACAAGTAAACCCTTGTTTTCCAAGGCACCCACTAACCTCCCCAAACCACTGTGAACCTGAGTAGTAGAGGGTTCTTTGGACAGCAAAAATTGGGTTTCCCAACATCCTGGCTGGCTAGAGATTTAGAAGTATATTTGATTTAACTGAAAGAAAATAAGTAATGTTTCGTTGTTGTTGTTTTTTTCCGTGTATCTCTAGGTGTGAAGTCACACCTACAGATTTTCAATGAAGTATTGGCTACATCGCCTTGGGTTTTAGATGAAATTTGAACTGAGGTAGTGACGATAGTAGTTATGCTACTTCTTCAAGAAGGTGTATGATAAAATATAGGAAAGAGTTAAGAGGTTAACTAAGGAGTAACCTGGGTCAAGGGCAAGCTTTGTGTGTAAGATGGGTGGGACTTGCCGGGGTTTGAATGTAGTCAAAGAGGAAAACAGAGATGGAAGATGAATCACGGATTTTGAGGAGCAAAAGAGCACTCAGATCTAAAGAACAGGAGGAAGAGTTAGCCTGGAACCGAAGGGAAGACACCTCTCACATTCTAAAAGAAGGAAACAAAGAAGGAAGGATACAAATTAACGTTATTTTTATATGGGGAAGGAGAAGTTTAAGTACCTGGAAGACTGAGGTGGACGGTGCAGAATGAAGGTACGTGTGAAACTTGGAAAATCCTCTGAAAGGAAAAGAGAAATGAGTCCATTGAGGGCATTTAAAATTATATCAGGGTGGAGTTGAGGGTAGAAATAATATACTGGTATAGCAAACATCTTAAAGAAAGATATTTTATTGGAGAGTGAAAGCATGATGGTCTGAAATAAGGATGGAAGGCAAGAAAATCAGGGCATCATCTCTTATTGCCTTGAACCGTTTTACACTAATATTATCTACTCATTTACTAGCCTACTGAATGGCCAGGGTATAAAATCTGCAAAGACAGTGACATGACCTTCCATATTTTTGTGTTCCCAACACTAGAACAGTGTCTTCCATATAGAAGCATTGAAAGGAACCAACATTTCGGGACATCTGCCTGTAAAGAGAACGTTCTATTTTTTTTTAAGTTTGAGGTTATATTTCCAGTGAAATCTGGTTTCAGGAGACAAAATGGAAAAGATGTAATAAGAAAATGAAGTTGTGGGGGTGGGGAGGGGAGGAAGGACAGAGCAAGGACAGCTGCAATAAGAATGTAGCCTAAGAGAGAGGGACAGAGGAATTTGCATTAAGGACTGTTAAGTAGGACAAGGATGAGAGACAAAGGGATGAAATGACCTCAAGCTGCAATTCTGGCTTCAAGTGTTTTTCATATTAAAGCTAGATTGTATGTTTTAGTTAAGTAGGACAAGGATGAGAGACAAAAAGGGATGAAATGACCTCAAGCTGCAATTCTGGCTTCAAGTGTTTTTCATATTAAAGCTAGATTGTATGTTTTATTTGGGGCCTGGTCAGCAATATGTAGGCGTTGGTTAGGAATACAAACAGATCAATGGGTAAAATTTCTAACTAATCACTCAGTATATAAACTATTATTCTTGATTACAATGATTATATTTAATTTTGAGTATGCCAGTGTCATTTCTGCCTGTTCCCTACCTTTCTTTTTCTGAAAATTTTCTTTTGCCTTTTCCCTTTTGCCCTCCCCCGAAACCCTAACACTACCTCTCTCGTTTCTGTTATACCTCTGTCCCTCGTATTTCCTTGTCTTTTTTTTTTTAAATCTACTCTCTTATTTTCTTTCTAATCATTTTTTTTTTCATTTGTGAGGAAGGGGGAAAGTTTATGAGATCAGAGCTAAAACAGAAAAATCAAGATGATAGGAAGAGAAGTGAAGTACAATGAGTGTGTCTTTCTCTTCCCTGTTATCTAGAAAAATGTGCCCACAAGCTGTGTTTGATGAGAAACAAATTGCATCACTCGACTAAGGTGAACAGTGAGCAGACACAGAGGAATTTCAGGGTCAACGGAAACACTGAGCCTGAACTCAAACACACTTGGCCTTTCATTCTGTCTTTGCCATTTACTGTGTGCGACCGATGACAAATTTATCTTTTCCAAATCGCCACTTTCTTATTTAAAAAATGGGAATGTTATTACCTAACTGTGGCACGCAGAAATTAGACCCCATGATTTTTGCTCTCTGGTGTTAGACCCATGAATAGGTTACTTTACATGGCAAAAGGGACTTTGCAGGTATAATTATGGTTACTAATAGGTTGAGTTTAAGATTGGGAGATTATTCTGAATTATCTAGGTTGGTTTAATGTACTCACATGAAGCCTTTTTTTTTCAAAGGCAATCACTACTTTTGATTGTTTACTTTAATATTGTATGCCAACTGTAATTGGCCAATTACAGTTGACATACAATATTAGTTTTTAAGTGTACAGCCTAGTGATTAGACATTTATATAATTTAATGTGATCACCCTGATAACTCGTGCCCATCTGACGTACTACATATTACTGCCTATATTCCCTATGCTGTATTGGACATCCTGTGGCTGTTTTACATCTTCATCCTTTCCAGTTTCCCTCAGCCCATCCTCATTTTGGTGCCCAGCTGACCCTTCAGGTACTGCCCAGCTCCCTTCATTCCCTGGTCTGTTGCCCTTTTGTACCAGCTGCTAAACCTCATGATCTTGGGGCCAGATTCTCCATGCTTCTGCGAGTGTAAACTTATAAAATAGGTAAAGTAGTCACTGTAGGTGTCTTTTCAATAAACAGAGACATAATGGGACTCTTTTCTTTCCCCATTCCAGATATCCTACATCTGTACTTGGAACTCAAAAGCTCTCCCACTGAACTTGAGTATTCTTGGAATTAATCCAATACTGGCAGCCTTTTTTTCTAATTTTGAGAAGCAAATGAAACTGATAAATCAAATTTTATACTTTTAACTATTTTTCTGAAAACTTTGCTAAGCATGTGTCATCATCTAGCGAGCAATATCTAATTTGGCACAAAATCATTGGCATTGTACTTTCATGGTTAATATTCATCAATAATTCATGGTGCTACACAATGAGCATAATGACTTTTATGTCTCTTACCAGAGTAGATTGGATAAAAATGACAACATAGAAACGATATTAGTGGTGGGAGTTTTAGATTATGTAAGCGAAGATGTAGGGATATGGTTCTCTGCTGGGGATTCTGAGGAAGGAGCATACATTGCCGAGGAGCCTCATAAATCACAAACTTAAATAGTCACTAACTTTAAATCTAGCCTGGCTCTGACTGTAATACTATTTTATGCTCCTCTTTCCCAGGCAATTAAAATTCCAGCAATTACATGGCATTCCAGTTGGCTATTTTTGCTATCTGCGTAAAGGCAGGCAATCATCTGAGTCACAGGATTTGGAAGGGAAGTGAGAATAGCACAAACTCCTCTTAATTAAATAAATGCATTTATTTTGTTGAGCTTCATAAAGAGAAAAATATATATGTATGCTATGGACCTATGAAGATGCCAGGGTCAATTTCAAAATACTTGTGGATATTGGTACCTTTATTTAAAAGAAATAGTTTATTCTTGATGCTTTTGTGTAAAATACCTGTGAAAAATCTATGGGATCTTCGACATGTTACTTAACTTCTCTGTCACCTCAGCTTTCTCATCTGAGAAATGGGTCACAATATCAATGCTATAGGGTTTTCTGAGTATTAAATGAGGTTCTCCCCCTTTTCTCTCTCTGTCTCACACACACACACACACACACACACACACACACACACACACACACACTACTTAGAATAGTGCTAAACACATAAAACTATATAAACTATTATTATTTCTTTTTTCCAGAGATTTATTTATTTATTTATTTATTTATATTATTGACATTATTACATCATTTTTCTTCCCTTTGCCCACCTCTATCCTCCTCCTCCCTCTCCCCTCATCATTGTCTGTGCCCATGGGTTATGCATATATGTTATTTAGCTGGTCTCTTCGCCTTCATTCATCCAGTTCCCCCCACTCTCTCCGCTCTGACTTCTCTCAGTCTGTTTCATGTATCTATGCCTCTGTTTCTATTTTGTTCATCAGTTTATTTTGTTCATTAGATTCCACATATAAGTGAGATCATATGGTATTTGTGTTTCTCTGACTGGCTTATTTTGCTTAGCATAATACTCTCCGGGTCCATTCATGCTGTTGCAAAGGGTAAGAGTTCCTTCTTTTTTATAGCCAAATAGTATTCCTTTGTGTAAAAGTTCTACAGCTCTTTTATTCACTCATCTACTGATGGGCACTTGGGTGTTTCCAGATCTTGACATTGTAATTTTGTTATTTCTTATAATTATTTAAATTAAATGCCTTATTCTGTGACAATATTATTTACAAGTACTTTCTGTTTGTGGAGTGCTTTTATAGTTTACAACCTTAATACTGTCTTGTAATAATATAATCAAGTGAGTTAAATTTATATCCATTTAATACATAAAAAATATAAAACTAAAAGTTATAAAATTTAAAAACAGTCAGATTTGGAATTAAAAATTGTATTTTCAATTCCCAGCCAGGATTATTTTTATCATATAGCTATAATGAGAACTATATGAATTCTAGAAAAAATGTTTTGACTTTTTCAACTTCTACACAGAAACTATACTCTGAATAGTAAATATATTATTATTTTCAAAAAAGAAAAATTTTAATTTAATTTCAATTGGCTGTGAAAATGTTTCATTTTCAGTAGTCAATATTTTTATAGAATAAAGAAAACATGAATATCTGTGTTCTCTGAGATGCTGAAACAGTAAACATTTATTTTTCAGCGTATTACAGGACTCCTTGGCAAGTGCTTGCTAATGCTGAATGTTTACCATTCCCCATGCTCACAGGAAGGATTCCTTAGAGGAGCAGAATTTAATTTGTCTCAGTAGAGAAACTGACCTTTCCAAAAATGCTCTAAAGTTGGTTATAAGAAGCTAGACACTTCCACAGAATAAATAAATAAGCCATAAATAGTAACAAGAAATTCACAAGAAAGCACAGACAAATAAGAGCAAACTGATTTGCCAAAGAAATCACATATTGATAAAGAAATCAGTTTGTTAGGTAAATATGAACGAAATATGAAATACACGATGAGACAGAGGACCATCTTATGTGGCTCTTTCCCTTTGTAGCCAATGGTGGCTTGAGCCTGTTTAGCAGGACTCTGCTTGACTTGTAAAAAATGAAAATTCCTGGGCTTCTCCGATGGTTTGCTTTTGAGTGTGGCCTTCTAAACATATACCATATTCTAAGGACACTAAGTTTAAGAATAGCTGCTCTAGCTTTGGCTTTAAATATGTGGCTCTTTCCCTTCGTAGCCAATGGTGGCTTGAGTCTGTTTAGCAGGACTCTGCTTGGCTTGTAAAAAATGAAAATTCCTGGGCTTCTCCAATGGTTTGCTTCTGAGTAAGTGTGGCCTTCTAAACATATACCACATCGTATTCTAAGGATACTAAGTTTAAGAATAGCTGCTCTAGCTTTGGCTTTAATCTTCTCCTAATAATTTTTGTATCCTAAGGGTAGGTTCTGAATTGTAACAAAAAGAGGAATAAGGCATGTTAGTGCTTGGAGCTGTGGTTGGGGGAGCAGTGCACACTGGGAACATGGAAGAGACTTCCCCTAAAGGGGAAAATAGGATTGGGCACAGTTGGCTTGGAGGGAGTTTGGACACCAAGAGAAAAAAGATTAAATAATGCCCGGGTCAGTACTAACCACATTTATTGCTTTCAAGCATTAGAACCAAGCTCTGGCCATCCTAAACAAACAAACAAACAAAAACACACACACAGACACAAAAATTATTGGAAGCTTACAAAATTCATGATAGCCTAGAGCAGTGGTTCTCAACTTTCCTAATGCCGCGACCCTTTAATACAGTTCCTCATGTTGTGGTGACCCCCAACCAAAATTATTTTCATTACTACTTCATAACTGTAATTTTGCTACTGTTATGAATCGTAATGTAAATATCTGATATGCAGGCTGTATTTTCATTGTTACAAATTAAACATAATTAAAGCATAGTGATAAATTACAAAAACAATATGTAATTATATATGTGTTTTCCGATGGTCTTAGGCGACCCCTGTGAAAGGGTCGTTCGACCCCCAAGGGGGTCGCGACCCACAGGTTGAGAACCACTGGCCTAGAGGATTTGATTTGGAAAATCAGCAAAGACAAAGGGACCTCTAGAAGGCTTGTTGATGTCTGAAAAATTTCATGCAGCAATTAGAGGCTGGTACAGACCGCCACTTCAAAGAATATATAAACTCTAACTAGGGAATGATATCATCAAGGAGCCACAAAGTCTAACTCGCCACTCCCAAAATATGTGCTCTTGACTATGCTGGTATGGAGTGAGAAACGTCATCCCCTTTGGTATCTATGGGGCTGATCACTACCTTCCATAAAAAATGCAAAAAAAGAAGCTTTTGCCAACAGGGAGATAAGGTGGTAGTCGGAAGTAGGAACTTGGACGCTAGCAACAACAAAAACAATGTCAAATATCTACTCTGAGGTCTATCAAGGGTGGTAATTAGGTTGACCTATATCCCATTCAGCTGTTAGTAAAAATAGATAATAGAGCATATTTTCCCCAGCTCTTTTTAATTTACCCCTGCTTCCATTTGCATTAGGATTTACATATCTCTGACATCCTTTTCTTATCAGAACTTTCTCCTTCCTTGTGCTCAGAGCTTGCCAATGACAGCCATTCATTAGTTCCAATTTATGACGTACTTAGGATTAAGTGATTTTCTGAAAATATTTGAACAGATTGAATGCAATCTTGCTCACTTATTTTATTGAATACTATCAATTTTTGGAAGAAGTACATTATAAGAGCAGATAGTATCCAAAAATAAATTGTGGAAATTCTCAATTTACTTCCTGGGTTATTGCAGTAGCTATAGTTATCAGCAGTAGTGCAACACATTTTAAGAATAATACAATATTACACTATGATAGTGTTTGTAAACATAAGATAAATATTTTTATGGAATGTGAGACCTAACTTCAACCTTGAAGCACAAAGGGGATTTATGTAGTTGGAAGAGGGTAAATCAGAATTGGGGGAGCTATGCTGTACTCTCTACTTAAAGACAGAGTTGCCGTGGTTAGTACCTTTACAATTAGGCTTTTTACTTTTTTAAAAACCTTTTTACTTCTTTGTCTAATAAGCTGGTTCACCCAGGAGTAATTGGAACTTACTCTTGTCTTAAAAGATTTTTCCTTCAGCTTTATCTTCTTTTATGCAGAACTTTGGAAGGTTTGATGGTCATTTGATCTACTGATGTTGGATGTGGGATACTCTGCAGGCAATACCTTTAGTGCTAATATGTCAAGGGAACAAGGGTCTACTGAGAAGCATGTCAGTGATCATTAGCAGATACTAAAAGCCACTTTATTCCAAAATGCATAATGTTTTTCCAGAACCTGTCTCTGAAGTAAGAGCAAAAGTGGATTTGGTGTGCCATAGTCTCCCTTCTCCATTTAGGAAAAAGATCAATATTGACATGAAAATTAAAATCCTCCAGTGACCTCCCATTTTACTTTCAATAAAATGAAAAATCCATACCTTGGTCTACAAGGTCCTAGATGATTTGTCCTTGTCTCTTTTCTACATCAACTTACACCATTTTCTCCCTTCCTCACTACACTGCAACCACACTGAACCCTCGGGTTACCCAGATACCAATGTCCTTCCAACCTCAGGATTTATGTTCTTGTTGATCCCACTAACTGGAATGCACTTGAAATGTTGTGTTTTCATCGGGGCTTAGCTCACATTGTGCACCATCAGAAAACCTGTCCTAATGACTCAATCTATGGTTGTCTCTTTTTTTGTACAATTTACTGTCACATCACCCTGTCTATGTGATAGCACTAATACCCTTGAAATTATGTTACTTATGTATTAATTCTTTGTTTTTATCCACTAAATATATGCTCTAAAAGGGCAGGAATGGAGTGTGTCTTGATCACCAATGAATCCCTTGTGACTTGAAGATCACAAAATATGTTGATGAATAAATGCTTTGAATGACTAATGCTGACTCTGTAATAGTTGAGACATGGTAGAGGCAATTCTAGAGGGCTTACTTGCGATGCAATATGGAAAAAAAACAAACCTTATATATCTTATAAGGGTGTATTTGAGCTATAGTTAAGCCACAGGACCAAACACGTTGCAACAAAGTTTGATAGTGACAGTCATCATGAGATCAATTAAATTACTGAAATTCTGAAAGCCAACCTACCTCTGCCTCCTCTTTTTCCCCCCACCACTCCAAGGGCCTGTAGTCACTAAGAAGGGAAAGTTACTAGTATACTAGTAATAGATTTAAGCAGTGGAGGGGGTGGGCATTCTGTGAAGATAAAGCAGCATTATCCTGAGCCTTTAGACATAAACAGAATGAGGGACAAAGTTAAGACTCTTTGACCATAGTGGATATTGTTTAAGGGAGCTGTAAAAAAAATTATTTGGGAGTATTGTTAAGCTATGGTTAGACTAAAGAGTAGATCATAAATCCAAGAATAGGAGTACAGACTTAATGCTATAAACACATGGGAACAAATTAAGTTCTTGTACAGGGAAGTGGCAGTGGCCCAAAGATAGAAATATTTCTGAAGAGCAACCTGTCAGTTATATATTAAGCAAATTCCAAATGGGAGGAAAGAGACGTTAGAAGGATACTTAAGATGTACAAATAATGTTCCCATACCTGCCAAGAAGCTAATGTCATTACTTTGATAAATCTAAATTGTAATAGTTGTTTGAGCTCCTTTGCCAGAAGAAATACATTTTGTCTTAATATAAATGATTGTATTTCATTAATTAAAGAAAAAAAAGTAGGTCTTCACAATTGTATAGAGACTAAAATAGCTGATGGGTTGGCCTGAATTGCTTTCTTTATTTTTTCTTCTCTTCTTTCCTTCTTTTTCTTCCACACATTCCATCTTCCATCCCCTCTGTCTCTCTTTCTAATAGGCATTTATTTTACAGAATTTTAAATTAGTATGTGTTCAACAAGATACTAGATACTGTAGGGATACATGAAGATAAATCTACAGTAGGTTCAGTAATTTGGAGGAGGAAGTGATGAGTGTGGGCAGAAGTTGGAGAAGAATCCATGAATGTGTTACTGACCACATGCCTGCTGTGACTCACAGGCACCTTTCACTTTAAGGGCAGTGCTATCTCTCTGTCTCCTCCCACTCGAATTTAGTAGCCCCAACTCCTTTTCCAGGCTGCAGAAAAGAGAGAAATTCATGAAATCACTTTAACTTTTGTCCCATCTCATTGTCTCACTCAAATCTATTTTCCATACATAAGCCAGAGGTGTCTTTTTGTCTTCTAGATACATTTTAATTTATAATTACATTATGTGGTCAATGGCACGTGCATTCTTTAAAAATAAAACCAAGAACTTTATAGATAAAGCTGAAGCACCATTTGATCATTAACTTTAGTGCCCATTATTTATATCATTTTTAGTTTGCTATCTCAAAGTTTGATAACTGAAAGGAATTTTATATGTACCAGGTTACATATGAACATTCACATTCATAAAACATATATCATATTGGTTTGCCTAGTGCATATGATTTTACATAAATGAAATCTGACACTGTAAATAAGTTTTCAACTTCATTTTTTTCACTCAATGTTTTGTTTGGTACTGAGAAGTAGAGGCCTGTAGAATGTAAAACAATGTTTTGTTTTTGAGTTCTCTCAATATTGAGATATATAAATATGGTTCACTCATTTTAACTGCTTTTTAATATTATATTTTGTGAATATGCTGAATTTTATCATTCCGTATATGAATATTAATGGTTTGTAAATTTTACTACTATGAAAATATTTTAGTAAGCATTTATTCATAAAAATATGTTCTATTGAGTATTTTCCAAGTGCAAGGCATTGTTCTAGATGTTTAGAAAATATCAGTGAAACAGAAAAAAAATCTCTGCCTTAATGTAGTTTGCATTATAACAAGGTTGACAGTAAATAATAAACAACAGAAAAGTAGAAGAGAATCAGAGTGATAAAACAAAGACAGACAGTATAATAAAAACAGGTGAAAAGTGCTAAAGTGGGAGTTCCCAGTTTTGTATTGAATATAGGGGTCAAGGTAGGACTCATTGAGAATATAAGATCTGAAATGAATATTGTAGGCAATGAGGAATTAGCCAATAGAAATGTATATGGTATAAAGGCCAGGAAAACGATCCAGAAAATATGAAAGGATTTGTAGTAAAAAGTAATAATTTCCTCTTAGTACCCATTTTGCTCTCTGTTAGACATAAGCAGAGCAAGGAAAATGGGCCAAGTACAGAAACTCACCAGGGCAACAAGCTCTGAATACCTAGCAAGGGGCAAAACTGGGAAAACAAGAACCTCACCTCCAGGGTAACAGATCCTCCCCTTCCATATGCGGTTTGGACCCCTGACCTTTTCCTCCCTAGAGATAACAGCTAGTCTTTAGTTGTATTTCAGCTCCAGGCCCAATAAAGCAGAAAAACCAAACAAATGGCACCATGCTGCCTCAGGTCATTGACTTATGACCCCTTGTCCTGGCACCGACCAATCAGTGGAGACCACGACCCTGAGAGAGCACATCTGGAAAGCTGCTGAATATTCTATTGAGACCCTCCCGGAGACATCCCCTAAGATTTCCACCTGCAAGAAAGAGACAAATATGCTCAGGACAAAGGACCCAGTGCTCGCTCTCCCTCCAAGGAGCACACCTGTGCCTTTCCCTCACAGGCACGGAGCAATGGACAGCAACAGTTCTTCCAGGGCTGAGCCCCTGAACCTGTCTCCAAGGTGTCCTTTTCTCTGACTTCTCAGTGAGCCAAAGCAGCCTAACCTATGCCCTCCTATGCCCTCCTATGCTTGCTTCTTCTATGCCCTTCCTTGTTGCACTGCCCTAAGTATATTTTGTTGCCATCATGGACCCAATACTCTTTGGCTCAGTTCTATGTAGCCCTTTCCTTTGAATATCCCCATCTCCCACCCCCTTTTCCTTAAATAAATGTAATTTTTCCTTATTCACCATCTGAGATGGCTATTTAGCCATCCTGTGCACTACCGATGTTAACCTTTCACCCTCTAGAGGCAACATGATTATAGAAAAAGTAATCTCCTATTCAGAAATAATTTCATTTCTGGCAAGAGAAAATTGCTGCCTCATCCAGGGTAAAGATCCAGTTTAAGCAACCTGCCGTAAAGTGCATTGCTGGGTTCCATTAGGGGCATGGCTATGGGCAAGGCTTGGCATTGGTTTCTGCCGCTGGCAGATTGGGAATTTCACACTTGGAGTGGACAGAGCAGAAGTTTTGGTGGAAATGTTGTACTTTTGTCACCCCTTGACCTGGGATATTTGCATGAGATGTTAATTTCCTCATTTTCAGAAAGTCTGAATGGATTCATCCTACAGCTCCAGGTCAGAAAAGAAGACATACAGAGTGGCGAGGAAGCAAAGTGTTGTCAGTTAACATCTGCGTGCAGCTGGCTGCTGCAGCAATGGCCAGAGCGAAAAGTTGGACTGAGAGGACATGAATCAGAGCATGCAAATCACCTGATCCTAGGACCCTGTTCAAGGAACTAGTCTTTGGGGATGTTATGTTGCTTTCAGTAAAATCAAAGAGAGCATGAATGTAGAAGAATATATCAAATATTAAGGCTAGGCATTGGTCTCTATCTTGGCAGAAGTAAGAAGAGAAAGCTTCTTTCTACTTTTGAATGGAAAATATTTTATACTCATGAGTGGACACCTAATGTACAAGTATTTTAAAGTCTTTGATATAGATTACTGATTGTTTTTAAAACATTATCAAAGTACATTGTGTAAGAGTATCCATTTCACTGTATCTTTGATAACATTGGAAATGAACATTTTTAGTCTCACAATTTAACAGTTGGTTAATAGTATCATATTTTAAATTTGTAATCCCTTGATTACTAGCATGGTTATATTTTGAAAATGTATGTACATTTATTCACTCATTCGAAAATTAGATTTTTTTATATCTAAGAACTTACTATATCTAAGACCTCTTTGTATATTAAGTAAACTAACCTATTGCCCATCATATACATTGCAAATAATTTCCCACTTTTTCATTCGCCTTGTACTATTAGCCGTGTTTTTAAATATTCAACTCTTCCCTCTTTTTTCCCTGCTTTTTTGTTGAAAACTGACATTTGAGTAATCATTTTCAAGTACACCTTTTTGGGTTTTGCTAGGCTTGTTATTGAAAGCTAAAAAAAGTCTGCAGTCACAGTTAGTTGTCACTTGTCTCTACTTATCTGTTATAATCTTCATTTGTGTAGCATCCTTTTTTATTTTTACAGTTAATGATAGATATGCAAAGTGCTAAAAATTTGCCCTAAGGAGCAAATGAATGGTACAATTACATTCTTTTTATTATCCCTTATCTCTTTTTAGTGGCTCAAAACCATTTTATTTATCTCTCAACTCAAGTAATATGGAATATCTCAATATCATAGGTTTTCATTTTTCAAACTGGTTTGCAGACAACAGCATCAGCATTGCATAAAGGCCTGAGAAATTTCAGGCCCCGTACCAGACATGCTAAATTAGGATCGACCTTTTAGCTCCTTTTAGGATCCAGATAAAGGCCCCCTAGTAATGCATCTGTCCATTATTGTTTGAGAAGCATCATTTTAGATCCTGTACTCTATTTTCAGGAAGATTTAAAACTAACCAATTAATTTTTCAGTTTCCTGTATTATGAGATTTATAAAATTTTAAATTGTAGAATGTCATAATAGAAATCTATGTTATTTGCTAATTTTCTCCAGTCCCATCCTAAAATTTTAATTTTAAGTAGTTGATCAGATGAATTGACATCTAAGCTCAGGATCATTTTCATTTTTTTAAAACATATTTTTAATGATTTCAGAGAGGAAGGGACAGGGAGAGAGAGATAGAAACATCAATGATGCAAGAGAATCATTGTTTGGCTGCCTCCTGCACACCCCTTATTGGGGATCAAGCTTGCAACCCAGGCATGTGCCCTTGACCAGAATTGAACCCGGGACCCTTCAGTCTACAGGCTGACGCTCTAGCCACTGAGCCAAATCAGCTAGGGCCACTTCCATTTTTGATAATTACTATTAAACTTTGAGATTTTCAACACCATATAGAGCAGTCAATAAAGAACATTAGAGAGAGGGAAGAAAATATTTAATTTAGGTATATACTTTCTAAGGAGCTTTATGTCATTTTATCATAATTATATTCATTAATTCATTAACAGATGTATTTACTATTTAGTATTGTATTAATGTACAAGGCTCTGTGCTAGGTGCTGTTGGGGGAAAACAAAGACTTACCAGGAGAAATAGGATCATAGTACTGTTATCAATGGCAATCCCTTTCTGAATGCTTGCAATGTGCTGGACATTTTCCGGGCCACTTCTCCCCTGCAATCCTCAAAGACACTGTTTGAGGTTGTTGTTATTATTAACCCAGTTGTATAGAATTAGCATCAAGGCAAGGAAAATTAAGCAAACTGCTCCAAGGTCCCACAGCTAGTGAGTAGTGGGGCTGAAGTTCCAAGCATGCTGGCCGGAATCCCTTGCTCTCACACATAGTTGAGTACCTGCTTTGATTCTATCAGTAGATGGCAGTTTGACGAATTGATGAAATCATTTGTTTGCATTCCCGGTTTCTTCTCTTTGAAGTTTTAGATATGGAACTTGAACGTTTTATAGATGCTTCATACCCAGCTTACTTCTAGTTTTTTTCAAAAATGTGAGGAAATACACCATGAAGGCATAAAGCTGTGCACTTTCTCCTTGAAACAGGGGAGAGGCAGATTATAAATGAATAGGGCGAGCAGTGTTGGACAGGAGTTGCCGGCTTCCTACTTCTTCTGTTTTAAAGCAAAACTGTGGGTAATAACTTGTCCCTCTACCTTGTAAGGGGCATAGTCCATATACGATACTGAAAGCAAGGGTTCTTATTTCAAAGAAGAATAAAATGATTTACTGTGAGGGGAGGAAACGTTTCTCTCTGTGTATGTTGTGTGTGTGTGTGTGTGTGTGTGTGTGTGCATGCAAATACAATATGAAATGTTGTATAAAGTATTTTATTAATATTACTTTCAAAATGTGTAGTACAATAAATATAACTCCGAAGAACATTTAAAAATAAAAATGTCACATGATTCCAGTCTTGAGGTAGTCTTTTTGGTTTACTATGATTCTGTGAAATTCCAGCTCTTTATTCTAAGCAAGATATATGACGAGTATGGAATTTTTGCAATACAAATGACTTACTGATTATATGTAAGTATTCCTAAAGGCATGAGACATTTTCTTTCAAGTTTTAGCAGTGGGAAGAATGTGAAAGCATACTGGCAATTGACTTTGTGCCGGAAAAGCTTCAATTGACTCATTCTCCTTAATTGCTTAATCTGAACGATTTCTCCACAGCAGTTTCAAAAATATGGTGTTGAGTCTTTTTCTTAAGGATGAAAACAAATTTTAATGGCCTATTCTAGTTGCACAAATTAGGAGAAAGGGATGTAAGTTGTATTGTGCAATAATAACATCCAATGATAAATCTTTGAAACAACAATTCTCAATGGGAGCAAACATTTTTTTTGGGGGGGGAGAAAAATAATCTAACTTTTTGTGTATAAATCACAGATATGCATATAGTACATCAACAAACAGAGTACATCTGTGATGTTTACATTTCATGGGAAGTAGTTATAGAAAAATATCTGAAAAGGTAATAATAACAACAAAGGTTGGGAAACATTGCTTTAAAGCATACCTCCTGTACCTCAGCCAGCAGCCCCTCACATATTGCTGTCACCAGGTGAAGAGCATAGATTATGGCCCTTTCTCAGCAGTATCCCTCCTGAAGCCAGTGATAAAATGCAGCACCTGCTGCTAGGCTCTAGGAAGAATCTGGACACAAAATTATTGGCAATAAGGAACCCAACCCTCTTCCCTTTCCTACATTCTTTTCACTTTTCAGCTTCCTATGAAGGTAGTTGTATGTGTTCCATGACGAGAGGCCAAAGTGTGTGTTCTGAGTCAGAGAAAAGATACAAAGATACATAGTGAGACCATCCATACATTATCCCCATGACTGAGCTTTACATTTGTTCTATTATTTTCAAACACTGCAAATATAAGAGCTTAAAAGAGAAAGAAGCTGTTGACTTACTTCTTGAGTGGCATGTTGTGGAACTTGAGGATTTATATGGGGCCTGCCCTGAACAAACGCATGAGGTGTGTGTTTCCTCCATTTCCTCCTCTGGCCTTATACTCTGCTGCGATCCCCCTGTCCATCCTTCACCACTGTTCCCCCTATAAGTAGTAAAGGATCTGATATTACTTTATTATAAGTTGTATGAATTTTATTCAGTATTTACTTTTTCTCGGCGGTATGTGCATTATAATATTCGCCTCTGAGAGATTATGAAATGAAGAGTGCTTTTTTTTTTTCCTGTTACAGACATTATGATTTAGTGAACTGTTTTCATGGGAGCTCCTATATACTTGAAATAATTCTATGTGGATTAGTCTCTATTCTCCACTTTGCTTTAGTGAAGTGTCAAGCTAGCTTTTAAGAATTGTTTCTCTATTTAGCTTATAGTCTAGAATTCACAAATTATTAAAGGATAAAACATAATACATTTTTCTTTTTTCATCTTCCTCAGGTTGCTCTTATCCCTCCTTTATTCCTTTGAAAACTTTTTTTCTCCAAGTTTTTAACATAATTTCCTCTAATGTACTCTTTTGAAAAAGAATCTTGTAATTCATATTTTATCCCACTCAATGGAAAGTTAAGGGCCTAAACTCTGGGTAACTCCATTCTTATATTTCCAATGTAGATAAACAAAAAGTTGGATTAACCCTTGTTCCTCATTAACATGCAGATTAAGAAATGTATTGAGTAAGAAAGCCCTTCTTATGGGTGAGAACTGAGGCATTGAAGCCCATTTTTCTTTCTAAATCTTCATTTATTCACTTGCCTTGTTGCTATTTCCTTTTATTTGTTATTTTGCATTCTCCAAATTACTGATCCAATGTTACTAATACTCCCAATTTTGTTCTTTTCATGTAACATTTAGAGTAAAAAAAATTCTGCTTTCAAATTCAATAAATAATGCTTGGAAAGAGGACAGATGTGGAAAACTTAAAATTTTTAAGATGGCAATACTCCCTAAATTGATCTACAAATTCAACTCAATTCTTGTAAGAACCACAGCTGGATTCTTTGTTAAAACTGAAAATCTGATTCTAAAATTCATATGGAATGGCAAAGAATCCCAAGTAGCCAAAACAATCTTGAAAAAGCAAAACAAAGTTGGAAGACTCACACTGAGTTCAAAACTTATTGCAAAACAATAGTAATACAGTGTGGAACTGGTATAAGGTAGATATACAGATCAATGGAATAGAATTGAGAGTTCAGAAATAAACCCAGGTCTTTATGGTCAACTGATTCTCAACAAGAATACCAAGATCATTCAGTGAGAGAATGAATGGTCTTTTCAACATAGTGCTGAGACAAGTACTTAGCCACATGCAAAAGAATGAAATTGAACCCTTACCTCATATTACAAAAAATTAATTAAAAGTTAATCAAAGACCTAAATGTAAAAGAAAAGCATAATATTCTTAGAAAAAAAAGTAGGGGTAAGTCTTTGTGTCTTTGGGTCTGTCATGGATTCTTATATATGACATCAAAGACACAAGCAACACACACAAAAACAACAAAAAACAAAAAGTTAACTTCACCAAAATTTAAAAAAATAATTGCTTCAAAGTACACTATCAAGAAAGTAAAGAGACATCCCACAGAATGGGAGAAAAGTTTTGCAAATCATCTATCTGATTAGGAAATTTTATCTAGAACATATAAAGAACTCTTGCAAATAAATAATAACACTAAAAAATTTACACAAATTAAAAATGGGCAAAGGATCTGAATAGACATGTCTCCAAAGAAGATATAGAATTGGCCAATAAACACCCACAAAAATTTTGACATCATTAGTTATCAGAGAAATCGAATTCAAAATTACAAAGAGATGCTAGGTCACATCCATTAGGATAGCTATAACAAAAAAGACAGTAAGTGTCAATGAGGATGTAGAGAAGTTAGAACCCTCAAAAACTGCTTGTGGGTATCTGAAATGATGCAGCCACTTTGGAAAAACAGTCTGGCAGTTCCTCAAATAATTATACATAGAGTTAACTACATGATCTAACAATTCCACTTCTAGTGATATACCCAAGAGAAGTGAAAACACATGTCCTCACTAGATGACTATTTGTAGCAGCATTATTCATAACAGGTAAAAGTTAGAAACAACCCAAAAGTCCATTAATGTGTAAAATAAACAAAGTTTGGTATATCCACACAATGGAATGTTATTTGACCATAAAAGAAAATGAAGTACTGATACATGATACAACATAGATAAGTTTTAAAAAACATTGGACTAACTTTAGAAAGCCTGATCACATAGTGTGTGGTTCCATTTATGTGAAATGTCCACAATAGGCAAAGCTATTGACACAGAAAGTATATTAGAGGTTGCTTACAGCTGGGAGTGGATGAGGGAGGAGAAAAATAGCTGAAGGGTACAAGATTTCTTTTTGTGGTGATTAAAAATTGACTGTGAAAGTAGTGTCACATATCTGTGGAAGTACTGAAAACCACTGAATTGCACACTTTGAATGTTCTAATTGTACTGTATGTGAATTACATCTGTTTTTTTAAAAAGTTTAACAAGTGGTAGTTTCTTAAAGGTTAGATGCAATGTGAAATCTAAAAGCATTTCAATAAACATTTCTTGCTTTGTGACGTAAAATCCATTGGCCTATCTCTAAATGGATCGTTTACCTATGTTTGATTTTGATCTTGCAGATACCCAAAAAAAGACCAAATGTCCCAGACTACAGTTGGAGAATTGCTGTGTAGGTTATTGAATTTGAACTTCAGAGAGGTGCAGTTTGGTTAAAAACAAAAATAGCCTACCTCAAATCTTGTGAACTTTTGGAATAAATTCCCTCTGGCTAGGTTCAAAGTGATATTATAAACATGTTTTAGATAGAGTACATAAACATTTACATTTACATTGGTCTACTAATAACAAATGCACGCGAGACGCAGGCCCATTAAAGAGAGTGGTGGGGCTGAAAAGAAAGATTTTGGGGACAAATAATTGTGTGCTTTATAGAAATTATGAGGGCACACATGAGATGAAGCATTTAATAACACGAGGAAGCTGTCTGAGTATAAGTAGTGTTGGAAATTGAACTCTGATGGGTACTATTATAGAAAGGAAAGCTGGTACAGTGTGATTCTACAGGCAGAGCCTGGGAAGCTTCAAGTTTATGTTCTCTAGACTCAGAGAAAATTGTTCCCTCAAGAAATGAAGAACTGATTTTGGGCCCAAGTGAATAGTCTTGTCATAAATGAATGTTCTTTCTTACCCCCATGGTAAAAATACATAGTTCTTACTTGTTGCTAAAGCTTAAATTAAAGGTACATTTTGGACAACTTTTAATAGCGAATTATTTATTTTCGTGTATGTATAGTCATGAGAACAACAAAATTGGTATATGAATACATTTTTATGGAGCAGACAGGGCAAAAGGTGGGTGGTATAAGGAAGATGTGAAAGTCTGGGAAGCCATTGTATGCCAAGGCCTGATCACTCAAGAGGCCAACTTCTCCAACTACTTTGCCAGAAGTCTAATGTCCCAGGGGCCATGAAACTGCTCCCACACTCTTCTGTTTCAAAGCTGACCTTACTAATTAATGTTTGTCTTATTTATTCACTCTCTCAAGGCAGTCTACATTACTCAAAACTAGGCCTTCAAAGTATATTCAAACTCATCTCTAGTTTATGTGCCTGTTTGATCCTGGTACAAATAACTTGAAGGTTAATTTAGATATGCATCTTATCACTTAGATTTGTTTCTGAATGAGTCATTCTTTCAACAAATATTTATGAACTATTTATAGAGTGTTACTATAAACAGCAAACTTGCTCTTCTTCCCTTAATAAAACATACTTGTAAAACTTCTAGGGTTAAGACTATAAATGTGTGGATGTACATACAACAAATAGGTATACATACATTTTTTAACTTCAAAGATATTTGCTAGATAAGAAAGAGTACTTTTATTGAAAAGGTGCATCACACTGCCCTCTTTCTAGAACACATTGATTTCTACAAAATAACATACAGTATGAGATCAGTGGTTTTTGGACCCCATTATAAAAAGTCTTAATTATTAGATATTTATTATGTAGAGCTCTCATTAACAAAGATGAAGACCGGGGCTTGGGTCTGGTCTTCATCTTTATAAAATACACTTCCTTTCAAAATTGATTAATATTCATCTTAGTTATTTCAAACAAATAAATATGATTTTATAAAAACAAATATGATTTTGTAAGGTTGAAAGTAGTTTTAGCTTCTATTGCTCTTAATTTCTTATTTGAACTATATATTCTGGCTTTCACGATTCAACAGCTAAATTAAGCAACTCTAAGTTTGCTTCCGTCTTTTATATTCAATACTTCTGAAGTAAAAATGAAGACATTAAATATAAACAAAACAAAACAAAACCAAAAAATAGGTTAATCTTGTTTCTCTGAAATGAACTATTACCCTTTCTGAAGAGTGAATTTATTGGGAGGTAGGACTGAATGTGCTATTGTAGACATGTATTACTATTTTTGAAAATGCTCCAGGAATGAAATTTCAGTTTTATTATGAATATTATTTTTTAAAGTGTGCATTTAGCTTGTTTACTTATCTATATGATCATATGATAATATCAGAATGACAAGGTAACGGTTCTGATATCTAGATTTTAATTAAAGATACAGATATTTTAGGAGTTACATTAATTTTTTTTTTCTTTGGTTTATATAGACAAAGCTAAAAAGAGAGGACTGCATAACAGATTCTTGGTCAGTGAAATGTCAGACAGAACTCTACACACCAAAAGCCAGCAGTAACTTATATTAAAGGAGTGACTAGCACTGTAAAATTGTATATGTTCCTTTTATTTTTTTTTTAATATATGCCCATTATTTTGCATAAGTTTGGAAAATGGAATATAAATCAGAGTCATAAATTCAGACAATATTAGATCTCTTTGTCTACATTTGACTCAGGTATTTTGTGGAATTGTAAATTCCCTTACACAGACCTGTTAATTTGCAGACCTTATTAGGGGGTGCACAGCATGGTGCCAATTTGAATTTCTCTTCTAATAAAAACTTTTCCTGACCTTTATATTTTTATCTTCAGAAGGAAACAATTGTAAAATGATCCAAATTAATACATTGCCCATTGGTAACTATGTTATTGATGTCTCTTAAATATTGTTTTGTCCTTCAGGGAAGAAACAAACTACTATCTCAAGTTCTTTTTCCTGTTTTCCCATTAAATGATTAGATTAGCCTTCCTTCAAGCATGCTGATCAGTTTCAAGTTGAAGAGCTGTAGTCTAGACTAGTTAGTGGTTTAGGCATTGAAATTGTGGAACCAGAGCTGATGCAACTCTTGTCTCTGAAGATGCATGCCAGAAAATATTTTCAAGGTTGTTCCATAAATAGTAAATCTTTTTCCTGCATAGTCTTTAATAGGAGCTTAAAATGGATCTTTAGAGGGCCTTGTGGATGAGCAACTGGAAACTTTAACCAAGTCATTAATAGCTAATGATGCGAACTGTAGGCAACTATCCATGGCTGATTGTAGGAATAAGAGAGAAAAACCAGATCAAAGCAAGGGGGTGGGGTAGCTTTTTCTGAAGCAACTAAGTTACTTTTTTTAAACGTTATTTTTATTGTTGACGGTATCATAGATGTCTCCATTTTCCCGCCTTTGCCCACCTTCACCTATTCCCCACTTCCCCTTTCCTCTGGCCATCACCACACTGCTGTCTGTGTCTATGAGTTATACATGTACATTCTTTGGCTGATCCCTTCACCTTCTTTCATCCCGTCTCTCCTTCCCCATCTCCTCTGACAGCTGTCAGTCTGTTCCATGTATCCATGCCTCTGCTTCTATTTTGTTTGTTAGCTTATTTCGTTCATTAGATTCCACATATAAGTGAGATCATATGGTATTTTTCTTTCTCTGACTGGTTTATTTCACTCAGCATAACAATCTCCAGGTCCATCCATGCTCTTGCAAAATACATTTGTTACTCCAATTTAAAAGATTGATCAAGTGTTAAGAAACATGTAGAGGAAGTAGAACTCACACTGCTGGTGGGAATGTAAAATGGTACAACCATTTGCAAATCACTTTCTCAGTTTCTTAAAAATATTAAACATACACTTACTAAATACCTAGCCATTGCTAGGTATTTAACTCAAGAGAAATACAAGATTATCCTATATAATAAAAGGGTAATATGCAAATTGACCGAACTGCAGAATGACCAGTCACTGACACGCACTGACCACCAGGGGGCAAACGCTCACTGCAGGAGCTGCCCCCAGTGGTCAGTGCACTCCCAAAGGAGGAGCGCCACTCAGCCAGAAGCCGGGCTCATTCCTTCTCCACGGCAGCACTAAGGATGTCCAATTGCCAGGGAGCAGGCCTAAGCCATCAGTCGGACATCCCCCGAGGGCTCCCAGAATGCAGACTGCGGAGAGGGCGCAGGCTGGGCTGAGGGACACCCACCCCCTAAGTGCACAAATCCCGTGCACTGGGCCTCTAGTGTTTTATATAAACACTTGTACAAGAATGTTCATAGTAGCTTTATTTTAATAGAGTCAAACTGCAAACTATCCAAATATGTATCAACAGGTGAATGTATAAACAAATCATAATAAATCCATGCTATTGAATACTACTCACCAATAAAAAGGAATGGACTATTGATACCTGCAACCAATTGGATTAATATTAGAATAATTATTCCAAATATAAAACATACAATAGTGTGTTCTATATGATTCTGTTTATATAAAATTCTGGAAAATGCCAATGAATCTACAAAAAAGAGATTATTGGTTGCCTGGGGATAGGAATACACAGGAAGGAGCAGAGGTGAAGGATTATAAAGGGATACTAAGACTTTTGGGAATAATTAACGTGATTGTGTTGGTTTTATGGATGAATATATACGTCACAGGTCATCAAATTGTATACTTAAAAATGCCCAAGTTATTGTATGTTAATTACATCCTAATAAAGTGGGAAAAAAAGTATCCTTCTTAATCCTACAAAAATGTATTCTTATGCATAAACACAATAAACCCTGCACTCAATCAAAGACCTGGAAGAGATCAGAGGCTCCTTGTCCAAACATCCTGATTGGTATGAAGACTACTGTAGAGGTGTCTCCTCCTCCTACCTTTCTCCTCCTCCTTCTTCTTTCTTCCTCCTGCTTTTCTCCTCCTCTTGTGTCTCATTATGTTTCTGTCCCTTCTCTTTTTTCCTCCCATGCCTCCTTCTTCTCATCTTTCTTACTATAAAACATTGTATATTTAAATTCTCATATAGCCCTTAGTGATATTTCCTTTCCTTTTCTTTTTTTAACTCAGCATAATAAACATTGCTTATGGACATGCTTGTGTTTCTTGGATTTCTGTAGTCATACGAACTGTGTTGCATCTGGTACCATGGCACATCAGATCTGAATCAAAGTACTAAAAATGCTCGCTGTTGGACTTCAGCTTAAATGTCACATGTTCAGGGAGATCTTTTTTCATCTCCAGTTATCTGCTCCCACTGAATCCTGTACAGCTAATATAATACTCTTTATCCTTTATTGTAATTATTTGTTAAATATCAGTCTTTCCTTTTGATTACTAACATCTTTGAGAACAGAAACTATGTCCTCTATCCTCTGCCTGCTGTGAAATAGACACTAATATCTTATTTGAATGAACTGAAAGAACATCTATTAGATTAGAACAGTCTCACCTAGATCATCTAAAGTAAATTATAAGCAGAAACACAGAGAAAAGTCTTCCTAGTCCAATATTCACCTACTATAGGCAACTCGGGTAATAAAGAAATAGTTATTAAGTCACTTTTTATTAAATATTTATGACGGGTACTAAATTTTGCCCTGAGGGATATCAAGAGTGAACATTTTACTGTTTTTAGGTTATTTATAGTATAGGTGTAGGGCTAAAATTTGCATATGAAAACATGGGAAAAGTGCTAATGGATGCAGTAAATAGATCCATCAGAGCACCTAGGGACCACTTAGGCTCAGAGTGGTCAGAAATAACTAGAAGACCACAGGAGGAAGTGAAGTGTGAAATATGCTGAAAAAATGAGTATCAGGAATGTTGAGTTCTGGTTACTAGTTTCAGAGACTCAAATATAGAGATTTAAACACAAGAGTTTATGGACTCAGCTGAAAGAAGTATAGAAGTTTATGAGAAATTTAGTCTCATGGCCACATCTATGCTACGGAGGGATCTCAGCTGAAAGAAGTATAGAAGTTGTGACACACGTGGTTGGAATTATGGATCAAGTTAATGTTTTATGAAATTATCAAAGATGATGATTTGAGCCGAACCGGTTTGGCTCAGTGGATAGAGCATCAGCCTGCGGACTCAAGGGTCCCAGGTTCGATTCCGGTCAAGGGCATGTACCTGGGTTGCGGGCACATCCCTACTGGGGGCTGTGCAGGAGGCAGCTGATCGATCTCTCTCATCAATGTTTCTAACTCTCTATCCCTCTCCCTTCTTCTCTGTAAAAATTCAATAAAATATATTTTAAAAAAAAAGATGATGATTTGTGTTCTTTTTCTGCTCTGCACACATTATTTCAATCCTTAAATTTACCTCATGGTGTGCAATGACTGCTGGAGCTCCAATCATTGCATCAAACTCTAAAATGCACTAGGATATAAGCTGAATGTGAGCACTAAGTTTTTACTATTTTACTGTTCTATTTCTAGTATATAGAGAAATGCTTGGAACAGATGGAAAGAAAGAATAGAAGAAGAAAATGTAGGAGGGCAAAAGGGATACATTTCACAGTTGAATCTAATTCCTTTATGTAACTGTTATGTAAAGAGCTATCGCTGACATCCCACACTACACTTTTGCTAACATGTCACTAGACCAAATTTAGTCTCATGGCCACATCTATGCTACGGAGGGAGCTGGGAAACGTAGTAATTATGTTATTATAAAAATTAGGTAGTTATTAATATTAATAATAGGAAGAAAAAGGGAAGGACAAACATTATAAGCATGGTCATCTGGGCAGCTTCACCAGGAAGCTACAGTTTCATGCTCCCCAGGGAACCACTGGTCCGTTCTCTGCATTTCACTGGAGGAAGCGGTCAAAGGGGGAAATGGGTGCATGTGCAGTGAAGTCCGGGTGACATAAAGAAGGTGCTTGTCTGTCAGTCTACCCTGGGGAACAGTGAATTGACTGGGAGAATGGAGCACTGCAAGCACATGAAATCTTGGAAGGGTAAAATCCCCAGACAAAGAGTCCCTTCTTCCCCTTCTTCCCTCTTGCTCTCTTGCTGTGTGACCTGCACTTGCCCGTTTGCTGTTCTCTCTCCGTAGCCATGTGGCCTTAGGCAGCCGCATGGCCCATGGCCATGTGGAGCGCACACACAGCGGGTTACAGCTGAAAACACACGCTAAGCTAGCCGAACGCTGGACTGACTGCACTTTAATATGGAACAGAAACTCTGGGCAGTGGCCTTCATATTGGCTCCCTGGAGACAAGATTGGACATTTTTCGCGGCGGGACTAACAGATGGGACTTTGGAAGAGAACCTCCTTAATTTTATATCATCCGTGAAGCTTCCACAAAATGCCATCTCCGCATACGGACCTCAGGAAATGCTTTTCCTCGTGGCACCCCAAGAACTCCACTTCCTCCGATAACAATTCCACAAGATAACCAAGTTTTCTCACAAAATGTACCAATGTAAAAGAGGAAAATGGATATTAGGAAGCCCTCAGCAGTCCTTACCTTATATAGGCAGAAATGAGAAATAACACTTGAAAGACAGATTTATTTTAGATTTTGAAGGGCTTTAAATGCCCATCCAAGGAATTGGGCCTCTACTATGTAGCTTCTAAGAATTCAGTCTAAGTTGTGTGTGTTTTTTGGGGGGAGGGGACGGGGGAGGAACAAAATTAAATGAAGAGAATGATGTCTTTAGAATATTAGTCTTGTCTTGTTCTGCATATAATAAGCTTTGAAGTTGTCATTCCATCCTAACAACAGGTAAAAAGCTGAACACACTGAAAAACCAACTCTTCTAGAATCCATGAACAAGGGGGAATGCATGGAAAACTGTTGCCTCCCAAGATGAGAGCGACAGACTGATGAATACAGAAAATCTCAGCTTTCCAGAGTGAGACTCAGGAGCAGAAACCACTGCAGAACCAGTTCTGGAGTCAGAAAACCTGAACTGTAATTGGCGGATTGCTGGAGGCTCAGTTTGTACAAGTCTGAGAGTTAAAAACTTCAGGGGGCCTAGTCACAGGGGAACTGCCAAGATATTGTGAGACTTACCTTTGAGCTTGACCAGATTCCCATAGTAAATATCTGAGAAAAATTCCCTCTGCTTCCTGCAGGGGGAGGGGAAGAAACAATCATCCATTGTGAAATACACCAGAGCATTTTGGTTTTCTTAACAAGGCCTCCCCGACCAGGAGAAATAGTTAACCAGTTGAACCTGCTGGAAATTTATCAGAGATGGACAGAACTGGAAGAAGAAAAATACCCAACTCCAGCCCACTCTAGCCTTCTTGTCCACCTGAAGGTGGGAAAGAAAAGAATAGAAACACATGTTAAGTTTACATTCCAGAGGCATAGGCTCACTGAGGCTTAATCTTAGACTCTAGAATGCTTCCTTTCCCCTCATAACTTACCCCCACACTACTAATTGCCTTTATACCTACTAACGGTTTTTATCCAGTACACAATGCCTGGCTATCATTAAAATTATAAGGCAAAAACAAAAACACAAACACAAACAAAACAAAAACAAACAAACAAAAAAACCCACCACAATTGGAGGAGAAAGAGAAAGCATCAGAACCAGAAATAGCAGGGATGTTGGAATTATCAGACTGGGAATTTAAAATAACGAGGGTTGATATGTTATAGACTCTCTATCAGGGGTCCTCAAACTACGGCCCGCGGGCCACATGCAAATACAAATATTGTATTTGTTCCCGTTTTGTTTTTTTACTTCAAAATAAGATATGTGCAGCGTGCATAGGAATTTGTTCATAGTTTTTTTTTAAACTATAGTCCGGCCCTCCAACGGTCTGAGGGACAGTGAACTGGCCCCCTGTTTAAAAAGTTTGAGGACCCCTCCTCTATGCTATAGGTAAGGTAGATGACATGTGAGAACAGAGGCAAAAAAAAAAAGAGTTGGAGACAAAAATAGAACAAGTAACAAGGGCAAAAAATAGAAGACAATAACAAATATGGTAGGTATTAATCCAACAATATCAATGAACACTTTGAATGTCAGTGGTCCAAATGCACCAATTAAAAGACAGAGATTATCAGAGTGGATAAAACAAACAAACAAACAAACAAAAACAAAAAACACAAGGCCCAGCTATATGTTGTCTACAAGAAACCTACTTTAAATATGAACTCATTAAAACAAAGCAGGATTAACTATATTACTTTCACATACAACAGAATTAAAAATAAGGTAAGTTATGAGGAATAAAGAGTGGCATTGCATAAAGAGTTCAACTCTCCAAAAAGACATAAGAATTTTTAGCATGTCTGCACCTAATAACAGAACATCACACTCTATGAGGCAAAAACTGATAGAAGACCTAAGTGATCTTGGGTATGGTGAGCAGTGACTTTTTAGATAAAACACCAAAGGCTTAATCTATGGAAGAAATCATTGATGAGTGGACTTCATCAAATTAAAAACGTCTTCTCTGTAAAAGATAATGTCAGGAGACAAGCTACAGACTGAGAGAAAATATTTGCAAAGGGCACATCTGATAAAGGACTGTGATCTCCAATATATAAAGAACTCTGAAACCTCAACAATAAGAAAACAGCCAATGAAAAAATGAGAGGTAGGTCCAAGATGGTTGCAGAATAGGTGGAAGCTACACACACCTCCTCCTGGTGCCAAACCAGATTTACAGTTAAATTATAGAGCAATAATCCTGAATGACCAAGTTATTGGTAAATAGTTAATGCAATAGTTATGTAGCCCATATAATAGATGTAATTATTTGCATATTAACTACCATAAAAATGTGAACAAAATTTGAATTTGAATCTGTGGTAAGATGCACACACAGAGCAATAATTGTATCAATGAAGAATTTTTACATTTCTTTTATTGTTGTTATTCTCTTGTTATGTAGGTACAGACTTTTTTTGGTTATTAGCATTCTTTCATTTTTAAAAATATAATGTGGCAAAGTAAATTATTTTGATTAGTTGAGCCTAATATTTGTTAGAGCATTTTTGTAGTTTTTTTTCCTTGGGTTAGGACACTGAATAAAAAGTGGTAAACAATATCCCTTATACTTTGAGTAGAGCTTCACTGCATTAAATAGTGTCTTTAAAGGCAAAACCAGATTGTAAGCTCAATCCAATTTCCAACTCTGTGAAAATACATCACTCTGTTCTTTTCTATGTCAGGCGACTGACCCAGCAGTGGCCAGATAAAAGGGCTTAGCATATGAGTCATTTAGACCACATCTGTGAGTCTCAGATGTATACTCGGCATGCAGCAAGCTTTTCCCAAAGTAGAAAACGAAAGACACAGAGCTAATTTTTGCTGCTGAAAAATTCAATGCTCTGCAAGACGATTTTACTTTGACTAATGTATATTATAGTACATTTGTGGGAGAAAAGACAAGCTTATTTTTTAGACCTGTTTCCACATTCAACGTCCTTTGAGTATTTTCTGACCTAGGTGTAGGCAAGTGCGATTTACTTCCTCTCTCTTAAAGGAAAGCATTAAAACCATTCTAATTTACCTATGAAGCATTTGACCATTGATTCTAGTTGTTTAATCTTTGCTGAAGAAACATAGTGGCATATAAGAAAAAAAGAATGTCAAAACAGTGCATAATTTTTTTTTTCATCCATGAGAGTGGTAAACAGTGTGATTAAACCCAGTGTTGAGGAGAATGTGGATAAACAGGCACTCATGACAGAAATGTAAATTGTTTCAACCCCTCTCAATACTAATTTAGAAATCTCTACCAAATTTTAAAATGCATGTAAAATTTGGCACAGAAAATCCACCGCTAGGAATTTACACAAGTATTCCAAGATACCAGGCTGTTGGTATTAGCAAAACAATGAAACCAACCTAAGTGTTCACTTGTAGGGGACTGATGAAGTCAATGTAGCCTTTGTAGAAGTGGGATAAGAAATAGTAGCCATGGACTAATAAGGACAGGTGACCATGATGGACATACACGTATACATATATACTGATGGGGAGCCAGACACACAGCCCCAAATATGACGTCTTGGCACATTGAATACCATGAACTGAAGGACTTTGAGCAAACAACAGAAAGAGGAAGGTCACTCTGACCTCTCCTCCATCGCCTTTTCCCCTGAAACAGCCCAACACACTTCATATGAGATGCAACCGCTCTAGATCTAGGGGAAAGGAGCATCTGAATCTCTGAAGAAAAAGAGATGCTGAGCAGATTCTCACCTACCAGGACTTTTACATTTTCCCCCTGCCCTGTGTGTTACACTTGCCCCATCCTCCTTAACCTATCAGATTCCTCCAGCATCGTGCGCTCTTCATCAAACCTGGCATAAGATACTCAGGTCTGATTGTTTCTGTCTTTAATAACTGTTTCAGCACGGTGATATATTGCTGCTGTTCTGTGGACAACTGTTGTCCCATTATGAAACCTTAGCTGAGAAACAATTCCCTTGAACTTGGAAATCCCAAGTGGGCTTCACTGACCTACTGCGCAGTTACTTTGGTGTTTTTTTTCTCTTCCTTTTGGAGAGTTCCACTGTGTTTCCTTGTGTTCCTGACCTCCTCACACGGTCACCAACTGCAGGGGCGACCAGCAGCCTCTGAGCAACGGATGAACAGATTACTTCGACACAGGTTTATGTGAAAGAAAGGGCTGAGGGACGCTTTTACTTCATTAGTAAAAGCAGTCCTGTTCTCCTGCCTCGTTGGCTTGTTATTTTAACAACAGCTTGAATTCAAATTAATCTTTAAATACAATTAACGGGGCAAATATCCTTAAAAAAATATATACTTCTATAAAATCAGGTCTTTAAAGACTAAACATAAAAATTCTAACAAAAAACCCCAGGAAATCTGGCTTGTTTGGAAAAATCAAAATAAAGGCTGCCGCCTTCGGCAAGGTCCCCTCAAAGGACCCCGACCTTTCAAAAATTTTTCCTTACAAACTTTCCAACCAAGTCCCATACTTCCCCACATGTTTCCTTGGGTCTTCATTTTCTTATGAAGGCTTTTTCATGTCACATAATACTTATATTAGATAAATGAGTATGTTTTTCTCCCATTAGTTGTTTTTTGTCAGTTTAATTTCAGTTTAAACAATTTCCCAAATCACTATTAATAAGTCATCTATTTTAAAAGGGAGTGAGAGGGGCTGCTTTATAAATGATATGCTGAACTGGTTTATATGGTAAGTAAAGTCTAGCACTTAAGTTACGGGTATTACAAGAGAGATTATTATCTAACTAGTGGCCCAGTGCACGAAATCTGTGCACATTAAAAGGGAAGAGACCCAGACCCAGCCAGCCCCACCCCCATCAAACCCCGCCGGCAGGGGACGCAGCATCAAGTCCTCACATACCTGCATGCGCCTCTCTGCACACGCAACCCTGCCCACCTGTGCCTGCCGTGCACGCAGCCTCCTGCTGATCGGTCGTTACAGCGTGAGGGCACCATGACCATTAGCATATTAGCTCTTTATTATATAGGATTGAGGCAATACAGAAAGCCAACTCTCATACTTAGCTGTCAGGGAAGGTACCATAATCACGAAAGTGGTTTTCCCAGGGTGAGGCTTATCGATTGCACTCTGGATGTGGCGACCCTTGTGATTTCCCCAAATGTGGGAAACTTGACGACATAATTTGTGGTAGAGGGGGACTGCATTTGCCATTTCCCCTAAAAAAAAAAAAAGCCAACACTTGAGGAGAAATTTGGACCTCCAGCTATGAGAAAATGTGCTCAATTTTATCTTTAAAATGATGGATTTATCAGTTTAAATAATTGAATGTTTTCTATCACAAGTCAGTCTTGAGTGAATCAGGAGCTTTTCCTAGGTCCTAACCGCTGCTGGCTAGGGGTACCCACAAGGAACCAAGTGCATCACCTTCAGGAACAAATAATTCTTCTTTTATTTTATGCTTAGCCACTACTGTGTTTATGTCAAACAAAAACAAGGATTTACTGCCCGGCTGGTGTGGCTCTGTGGTTGAGTGTCGACCAATGAATTCCTGGTCAGGTCTGTGTTCTTCAGTTTATACAATCAAAAAGCCCAAAATTAAAAAACTACTTCCTTTCTCTCACCTCACTCATATGTATGTGAAATGAATCACGATGCCCTTTTGATTTGTGGCAAGTGGAAGTCCTCTTTCCTTCCTTCCTTGACTTGTTGAAGGAACTCTCTGAAACGATTTTCAGGGTGTGTGCCCCCTTTCCGCCGTCTCTACCATTTCACTCCACCGTCTCTACCAGAGACAAGCAACGAAGTCCCTGCTCTGGACTAAAAGGGAAACTCAGTATCACCTAAGTAAATGGAAGCCAGTTTCCTCCTTAGGTGCCCAACAGATGCATCGCTGTCAAGCTTGTAGGTGTTGATGCTGGCAAATTTATTACTGAACTGCTGAGGATCTCAGAGATACTTATCATGATAGGTATTTAAATACATTCAATTATTTCATTTATTGTCTTAAAAACCAGTATTTTACATGCAGGGCACACTAATCATTGAAATACATGATATTGTTATTGTTTTGTAGAAATTTATATAAATGATCTGTCAATATTAAATTTATAAGTGTAGATTTATTTTTATTATTTGGGTATTATAAAAAATAAAATAGATACTTAAAACAGAAATAAATACTGTATATCTTTTTCCCAGCTCTATTAAGGAATAATTGAAAAAAATTATATTTATTTAAGGCATACAATGTGATGAGGTGTTTTTTTTGTTTCTTAATGTGTTTATTTAATTTATTTTTTGTTAATCCTCACCTGAGGATATTTTTTCCATTGATTTTTATTATTATTATTATTATTTTGTTAATCCTCACCCACAGATATTTTTCCATTGATGTTTAGGGAGAGTGGAAGAGGGAAAGACAGAGAGAAACATCAATGTGAGAGAAACACATCACATCAATGTGAGAGAAACACATCAATTAGTTGCCTTCTGCATGAGCCTGACCAGGGCCCTGGCCGGGGAGGAGCCTGCAACCAAGGTACATGCCCTTGACCAAAATCAAACCCAGGACACTTCGGTCCACAGGCCGATGCTTTATTCACTGAGCCAAACGGGCTAGGGCTGATGTTTTGATATGTGTATACAATGTGAAATAATTCCCACAATCAAGCTCATTAACATATTCATCACCTCACATAGTTACCATTCTTTTGTGTGCGGTGAGAGATCTGCTCTATTAGCAAATATCAAGTATATAACACATTATTATTAACTATGATCACCATGCTGTACATCAGGTCTCCAGAATCTATTCTTATAGCTGAAAGTTTGTACCCTTTGATCAACATCTCTTTGTTTCCCTCACCCTCTGGTAACCACCATTCTACTTTCTATTACTAAGAGTTCAACTTTTTAATATTCCACATTCAAGTGAGATCATGCAATATTTGTCTTTCTGTGTTTGGCTAGAAATAAATAATCTTATTTGCTTCTAGTTAGAATGTTGATCACACTTTCAATTTATTTGCCTTTGAAATAAATTTTATGTTATAAAATTAATGTTGACCCAGGATCTTTTGATCTTTATATACATACTTGGGGTTTGGGACGTGAATTTACTAGTACATTTTGCAATTCCTAGATAAACTGGAGACAAATCAAGCTGTTTTTTATAGATAGGTGGGACATCCCATAGATATAAGCATGAGTACAATTTACATAAAAATTCCATAGCCTTGCCCAAAATTTCTTAATATGGTAGTGATGAAACATTTAAACTATAGTGATATTCAAGCACCACAGGGATAATATAAAAACCCACTTTGGTCAGTACACATCAACAATAAAAAGTAAAATGTCAAGATTCATTAAATATATTGCCTAAAATAAGAACTGAGAAGTGAAGTAAGTCAGGCCTCATAAGATTTTATAGCTTTTGATCAAAGGCTTTGGAAATAAAATATGATATTTATAATAAGTGTCTGTATTAAATGGAGTTCTTACCATGACAATATGAAAATTTTCCAAGGTACTTTCATACTTGGCATTATCAGACAAATTACAACACAAATAACGTAAATGTGGTCATGGCCAAAGGAAATGGTGGATTGCACAAAATTTTGAATGATGGTTGAGATACATTTGAAAGGATGCTTTATAAACTAATAAGAGAATTCCCAAGTAGAAGGTAATAGTAGGCTCATAAAATGCAAATCTCTCCTCTGCAGCTGTACTTGTTTCCCATAATAATAAAGACACACTGAATACATACATTAGGTCAGAAAAATGTGCCTGCTCCTAATGATATAGCTGTTTAGAGACAACCAAAAAATTGCGGTGCTATGTTTTGAGACCAGACGTAATTGGATCCAGAAGCTCTTAAACACCAAGCTATACTTCATCATTCAAACTAGTGAGAACAAAACAGGATAAGGGTCATTTCAAGCATTAGCTTGGTCACGGAGACCAAAACACCATTAGAAGAGGCACCGGAGAGAGCAGCTTACTGTACTGTAGTTCTGCCGGTAAAGAAGTAAAACTTTTTTGAGAATCTTTACCCCTTTATCACATATTTCCTGAATACTTACTACATATCAAGTGCTGCAGTTTCTTGGTAGGCGATGTAATAAACATGAAAAACACGGCATTATAACATAGCACATTTTTAAGGTTTGGATGTGCTTGTTTTCAGGCACATGCTGTTTTTAAAATTCCCTGGCTAACTCAGAAATCACTTTCTCTGCCCATTCATAGAGGTTGTGAACATCCACGAATCCAAATTTCTGATCATTCCTGCCATTTCTAGGAAGCATTGTCTGCTTTACAGTCATGTTCCTGCCACCTCTACCCGCAATTCCAGCATTTATGACATAGACTGGGCTGGAATAATGGCATGCTCAGTTTGAGAATAAAGCACAGTGGTAGCGTTTGATAGTAGCATCTGTCATTTAGGGAGCACTTACTCTATATTAGTGGTCTGTAACTCCATTTTGCGGATTAAGACACGGAGGGCTAAAATAACTAGCCCAAACTACTCATAAAACAAAGACAATATTCAGACACAGGTTGTGAGAGCAACATTCCTATCTCTAGAAGACATAGAAGGTGTAATGTATTTTTAGAAATTACTAGTGGGAAGTCTTGGAAATACTGCACTTAGTAGTGAGAGATTGAAGAAGGTAGTAGTGAACCATTACGTCAGTCTTAGATTTTGCTGCATACTGAGTCACTAGTCATTAAAAATGGTAGTCTGACAAATCTCTCAGCTGAGTAAGTTATACAGGATCTGCTCATCTAGTTTTCCCCCTTTTATTTCATCCCCAATTCCATTAAGCCCCTATTCTTGCTTTTCTCTGTTATTTCCAGGTCTGAATTTGTTGTTGAAATTCGATATATCCTTGATCTTGACCTTTAAATCTTTACAAGTTATGGTTCATATTCTCTAGGTGAATTCAAGTAAACAGCTGCCTGAGTAAAATAAAACCCAGGATTCTATTTCCAAAGTGAGTAGTTTCCCTGTTTAATGAAAATGGGGCCAGGGAAAAATGTAGGAAATCTGTAGTATCAATGCATTGAAAATGTTTGAAACTTTTTCCTGCTTGATAATAGAACCAGACTTTACTAGCGCAGCTCCAGCCCCCATGCCATGAGGTAGAATAAATTAGATATATCATGGATACCAATTGAGTTTGAACAAGTGTTTTTTCAGACTCTGTATTCACAAGGCACCATGTTCCTTTTCTATTATCAATCTTGTTATACAGAAATATCAAAATAGGATTCCTGAAAGATATACATACAACATTTATATCAAACCAGCTGTCTTAAATACCTCCCCTAATTCTTTTTGTAATTTCTCATACTTCCCTCCTCAAGGAACCTTCACTAGAAAATTATGGAGTATTACCATTTTCTGCTGGAGAGTTTTATGCATGTTTAGATTAGTCACTTCTGTCACAGCTGTTGCAAAATTCTGGTGAGGAAGAGCTATGAATGTCTTTGTCATTGTCTGGTGATAATATCATCTTCTGAAGTGAATCATCTCCTGAAGGAAATTTTTGGAGCCCTTGGAAAGAGCACAGTGGCTGCTGATAGGATCCAGCCCCGAAGGCGGATTCATATGGAAGTGTATTTAGGTTTATTACACCAGACACTTCATAAGATTCTTTCCGAAAGTCCTGATAACGTGCTGTTCTCTATGTCAGTAGAGGGCACTGGAAAGGGAACAAGGAACCAAGTCTTAAAAGGTGAGTTTAAGACTTAGTTATCTCTGCAGTGTTACCTTGGACAAATGATCTCACCGCTTGGAGATCCGGCTCAATTACATTAACTGTACGGGTTGCAATGGTCATTTTTGGCTCTGAAATTTAAAGAGATGTGAGATAGGATATTTCTCTCATCTAGTTATCTTTCTTTTTTTAAAAAAGCTTTATTGTTGAAAGTATTACATATGTCCCCTTTGTCCCTCATTGACCCCTTCTAGTCCACCCCCACCCCGCCCCAGGCCTTCACTACCCTATTGTCGGTGTGCATGGGTTATGCATATATGCATACAAGTTCTTTGGCTGATCTCTAGTTATACATATACTAGAGGCCCGGTGCACAAAAATTTGTGCACTCGGGGGGCGAGGGGAGGGGGGGTCCCCCAGCCCGGCCTGTGCCCTCTCGCAGTCTGGGACCCCTCGGGAGATAACGACCTGCTGGCTTAGGCCTGCTCCCGGGTGGCAGAGGGCAGGCCCAATCCCTAAGTGCAGCCCCTGGTCAGGCTCAGAGCAGGGCCGATTGGGGAGTTGGGGCGCCGCCCCGTCATGCACAGAGCAGGGCAGATCGGGAGGTTGCAATGCCACCCTCAGTCACGCTCAGGGTAGGGCCGATTGGGGGGTTGGGGCACCGCCCCCTGTCACACACAGAGCAGGGCAGATCAGGGGGTTGGGGCACTGCACCCTGTCACACTCAGGGCAGGGCCAATGGGGAGGTTATGGCTCTACCCTGTCACACACAGAGCAAGGCCCATGGAGGGGGGTTGGGGCGCCACCCGCTATCACCCACAGAGCAGGGCCGATCAGGGGGTTGGGGCGCCACACCCTGTCA
>NW_005356259.1:5781496-5795214 GCF_000412655.1 Myotis brandtii
GACTTAAGTCAGTATCTTAGGCAAGGCTCTTGTCTCCACTGATTGATCAGAGTGTGGGTGTGCCTTGTGCTATTCTTGAGCAGGTATGTGAGTATACGTACCTACACTGGGATATTTGGCAGGATGTAGATTACACAGTACTAAATGTCCTATCTGTTGCTATGGATTTGTACTTTTTGAGGCTTCCCTCAAATTTACTCACTACTGTCTATACTGTCTAGAAAGGAATGCATGTACAATCTTGGTATAATTATTTTTCCAGAGTGTAAAATTGCTCACAGAATATGCCTGATTACTCACAATAACTTTTTGATATTATTCATTACTGTTAGATTATGACCTTATTTATATTTTGACTTTTCATATCCATTTGAAATTCTCCATCCAGTAAAATACAAGTGCTCTTGAGTTTTCCCACCTCTCTCCCAATGGGAAAGGAGAACTTCACATCATGATATAGCCAAAATGGGCCCCATATAGGTTTAGAGCCCAATGGCAAGGAAGGAAGAGGGCTTTTTGGTGCCTCTTGCACAGTACTGACTCCTAGAAAATGAGCCAGACATTCCAGGCTGTTGGAGGGGAAAGGCCATCTACATGAGGAAGTCACTACTTGGTCATCTTTCCGAGTGTCTCCACAGTTGGTTCTCTCCCTCCAGTGGTGCCACTGATCTCTCCTTCCTGCTGGAAAGAGTCCTGTGTCTCCCCTTGCAGGGATAAGAGAACTATGTGTCTATTCCAGAAACTCCTGACGTCAGGATAGAGGAGAGGATAGGAGCCTTGAAAACGCTTTGGAGAAGAACAAAATGCTGTAGTTCCTTTGACTGAGAAACAAGCAGAGGCTGATGTCCCTAGAGACCCTGTACACATTCTCCTGGCACCTCCTGTAGAGAAGAGGAAACAGCAGATGTGTGGGCTCCTGAACATGGACAAACTCCAGCTCCAATGCAAAGCTGATGGAGAGGGTCCCTCCAGGGCAGTGATTTTCAAGCCCTGTGCTGTCAGAGGACACTGGTGTGCCACAAGAATTTCTAAAACGTGTAGTACCTCATTATTTAGTCAGTGGCACTGACCTCTTTTCCCTTCGATTATCAAATAAAAAAAATAACAGCAGCCAACACAGCAATAGCCATCTGGTGTGAATGAATCAAAATTATGCCTAATTTTTTGGTCAGATCAGCAAAAAATACATATACTTTTTGGTGTGCTGCAGAATGTTAGTAATTAGTTTAATGTGGCATGAGATGAAAGAGGTTGAAAACCTCTGCTCTAGGGGATGGCAGCTGAGATGAAGCTTTTTGGGGGAAGCCTTCCCTGATCGCTGGGCTGGACAACTTCCAACTTCTCACAGGTTCTTTTTTTTTGTCAAGGCATGTGTGTGTCATTGGGGATCCCATGAAGATGCTCTGAATTTTTTCCTGTAGGAATGAAAATTTTGATTAGTTTTCATTTCACTTCTGACCATTCCCTCTACTCAAGTTACTGTTTGTGTGTGTGTGTGTGTGTGTGTGTGTGTGTGTGTGTGTGTGTGTGTGTTTTGAACCATTTCATTAAACTTTTAATTTATTTCTGAGCAACTTTGTTTAATATATCCTGAGTTTGGGATATTTTGCTGTATAACTTTTGATTTGGAATGGTAGAGATGAATTGATCAGGTGGGCATTTTAAACCTCTGATGGCATAATCCTTTCAACACATAGCCATTCTCCTTTTCGTCTAGGCCACAGTGAATTTGGAGGGTGAGGGTTAAGAGATACCATATATCAGTTCTTTTTTCTTCAAACAATTTTAGCTATAATAAATAGAATTTAACAATGGGTAATTTGGAGTCCATGGAGACATATTCCAGGTTAACACATCATATGCTCTTGGTCTTTAAGAGAGAGATAACCATAGTAAACACTTAGCAACAGTGGCCCAAAGACCAACCTGGAAACATATGAAGGAGGCAAGTGATATACCATGGGACTTAAGTCAGTATCTTAGGCAAGGCTCTTGTCTCCACTGATTGATCAGAGTGTGGGTGTGCCTCGTGCTATTCTTGAGCAGGTATGTGAGTATACATACCTACACTGGGATATTTGGCAGGATGTAGATTACACAGTACTAAATGTCCTATCTGTTGCTATGGATTTGTACTTTTTGAGGCTTCCCTCAAATTTACTCACTACTGTCTATACTGTCTAGAAAGGAATGCATGTACAATCTTGGTATAATTATTTTTCCAGAGTGTAAAATTGCTCACAGAATATGCCTGATTACTCACAATAACTTTTTGATATTATTCATTACTGTTAGATTATGACCTTATTTATATTTTGACTTTTCATATCCATTTGAAATTCTCCATCCAGTAAAATACAAGTGCTCTTGAGTTTTCCCACCTCTCTCCCAATGGGAAAGGAGAACTTCACATCATGATATAGCCAAAATGGGCCCCATATAGGTTTAGAGCCCAATGGCAAGGAAGGAAGAGGGCTTTTTGGTGCCTCTTGCACAGTACTGACTCCTAGAAAATGAGCCAGACATTCCAGGCTGTTGGAGGGGAAAGGCCATCTACATGAGGAAGTCACTACTTGGTCATCTTTCCGAGTGTCTCCACAGTTGGTTCTCTCCCTCCAGTGGTGCCACTGATCTCTCCTTCCTGCTGGAAAGAGTCCTGTGTCTCCCCTTGCAGGGATAAGAGAACTATGTGTCTATTCCAGAAACTTCTGACGTCAGGATAGAGGAGAGGATAGGAGCCTTGAAAACGCTTTGGAGAAGAACAAAATGCTGTAGTTCCTTTGACTGAGAAACAAGCAGAGGCTGATGTCCCTAGAGACCCTGTACACATTCTCCTGGCACCTCCTGTAGAGAAGAGGAAACAGCAGATGTGTGGGCTCCTGAACATGGACAAACTCCAGCTCCAATGCAAAGCTGATGGAGAGGGTCCCTCCAGGGCAGTGATTTTCAAGCCCTGTGCTGTCAGAGGACACTGGTGTGCCACAAGAATTTCTAAAACGTGTAGTACCTCATTATTTAGTCAGTGGCACTGACCTCTTTTCCCTTCGATTATCAAATAAAAAAAATAACAGCAGCCAACACAGCAATAGCCATCTGGTGTGAATGAATCAAAATTATGCCTAATTTTTTGGTCAGATCAGCAAAAAATACATATACTTTTTGGTGTGCTGCAGAATGTTAGTAATTAGTTTAATGTGTCATGAGATGAAAAGGGTTGAAAATCTCTGCTCTAGGGGATGGCAGCTGAGGTGAAGCTTTTGGGGGGAAGCCTTCCCTGATCGCTGGGCTGGACAACTCCCAACTTCTCACAGGTTCTTTCTTTTTTTTGTCAAGTCATGTGTGTGTCATTGGGGATCCCATGAAGATGCTCTGAATTCCATCTGTTCTAGCAACTCTCCACCCATTGTGGAGGCATAGAAGAGCCAGTGCGATTCATGTTCTTTTTGCAAACCGACAAACCAGGCCAGATTAGGACAACTGCAGAACAAAGAGAATCCTTGTGAGAATTAAACTCATGACCTCACTCCCATTAGCACTAATTCAGCACTGTCCACAGGCAACACAGTGTTCCCAAACAGAGCTAACTCACTACGGCTTTGTAGCAGATTCTCTCTTCTTGGAAGAGTAGTTTGTGGAAACCCGATATATATAGATGGTTTCTTGATTGGTCATAGAGGTAATGATTCTTTTGCTACACCGCTGTAGAAAAGAAGAGATGTTATGAAAGGAGATGACGCTGATGATGTGTTTAGGTCACCATGTGACAGGTGAATGAATTGGCAGTGAAGTACTGTATGTCATACTCCAAACCATGGGAGTATTTTGTTTCCATTTTGGAGGAGAAAATAAAGTTGCCATTTCATTGGACTAGCAAGGAGATATCTTGGGTAGAACATAGTCTGGTCAGCAATAAAAGTGGAAATACTTATAATTCTTACTGCCTGCTTCCTAGTCTTTTTGTTTTTTATTTCATTTTTTCTCTCTTGCCTACCTGTAATACATTGTGAACATGAGGCCCCCGATTTCCTGTCACTCCTAGAGAAAAAGGTATGAATAATGTCTAAGATGTTAGAAACTCAATATATTTAAAAGAATAGCTCTTTTCTTCTCAGAAATAGTTATATCAGAAAACTAATAAAATAACTGAAAATATCCATGCTTTACACAAAGGCAGGGGACAACATTCCTGGTATCTGTCAATCTATATTTATGTGAAAATATGATATTTCATATTATGTCATTGTAAAAGCCGTGAAATAAATATGTTAATATGCATATTAATACTATGACAATGTATACATAAGCAAATAAGAGGACAAAAAGTGATAAATGTCTTGTGTATTGGGGCTATATTTTTTCTTTAAAACTTTTCTTTAAGATAGCGGTATAATTATTTTTCTTTGTACACACATATGATTATATCTGCAACAGCCTAAAAAACAAAAATCAAGGTATGCTGGCAGGAAAAGTTAAGGGGAGGGTGAAAGTAGACGTCTGTGTTTCTTTCTTCATTCTCATTCTACTCCACATCACAGCAACAGCTCTCTGTTCCTTTTAGTGGCCTAGAGTATTGCAACCTTTATGGTAGGGACTGCATAACCGAGATGCCTGATACATTCCACCTAGCAGTACTGTTACTTGTGCATTTGACTTTCTGTGATTTAATTAAATCTCTTCTACTTACAAATTGACAAACCCACAGAGAACCCGGATGGTAATTGGGTGGTGGTAGGGGGTGGTGTGTTGTTCAACTAATCTAACACAATCCTAGGAAGGCTAAACCAGTAACTCAACAGTAGACTTTGTGGGGAAAAAAGTGTGATTTATTGGCATTCTCATCCCACACCATTTCTTGTCAAAAAGAATAATAACTATTGGGTACTATAAGAATATACAATATTTTTATTCAAAGAATAATGAAAATGACTGGCAAACATTTCTATTTCATATTCAAGGAAGTCTATGGATTGGAGTAGTTGTAATTATATCCTTTTTTATGCAGAAGATCCAGAATAATAACAAACGTTTACAATGTACTAATTACAGGCCAGTTAGAATTTTAGCACTTTATAGGAAAATGAAGGCAAGTGATTTATCTAAACCTCATAACATGCCACAAAAGTAGCAAGTATTATGATACTTATTTCAAACATGAGGGAACAGAAACACGAAGATTAATTTCCTTGGCCAAGGTTACACAACTGGGCAGTGGCTAGAACACTGACCTAGGCTATTCTTATAAAAAATATTTTTTTCCTGAAAATGAATGAACTCTTTTTTTCTGAAAATGAATACAATCTACCATTAGTTTTATATCTATGAAAAAGAAATTTTCAATGACTTAATCATAATAGCTAACATTCATGAGTGTTCCCTCTGTATCAGGTAATTTCTAAGCGCTTTGTCTGAAATAGCTCATTTACTGCTTGCAATAATCATCTGAGGTATTATTAGCTTCACGTTAAAGACAAGGAAACAGAGGATCAGAGAATAAGTAACTTTTCCAGGTTACAAAGTCAGTAAGAAGGCGACAGGGTTCAGGTAGTTAGACACCAAGGCTCATACCCTTTACCACCACTCCCCACCTTCAATGGCTTAGTTAGTCACCAACATTTGTGAACATTCATGAAGTATAGAGTTAGACTGAAGGGTCTCTACCCATGGGATATGTTCATGCCCAAAGATGTAGCATGTCTGATAGAGTTAAGAATCGAGTCCGGGCATTAATTAGAACCATTTAAAGTCCAAGGAATTTGAATTTCACACAATTGGTTTGCAATGTACTCTGAATGGCTGCAGATTTAAATCCTGTATTTTTTGCCAAAGCATTCTTGGACTTATTAATGATTGAGTGATTTTACAAGACATGCCAAGCTTATTTGAATAACTATTCCTGTCTTGTGAATTGACAGAACTGATGTGATTTCTCTCAGTGATTGTTCTCGTGGGCAACAAGATAGCAAAGAACAAGGCAGGGTAAAATCTTTCTGTGAACTCCGTTCAACATGGCATTCCTGATGTATTCTTTGTAGAAAAGGAAAATGTATCTATAAGAATACATTTTAAGAGTATATTTTCTTATTGATATAATTAATTAAAAAACAGAGTAGAAAGAAGATAGATTGATAACTGTCAGAGATTTTACCATCAGCCAGCTGGATGACCTGTCATTTTCTGGGATTCAGACTTTTAATGTGAAAAATAGGGTTCCGGTTTATGATCTCTAGAAGATTCTTCCATTTCTAAAATTTAAGTACTTTTTATAAGAGGAATATAAGTATAAGATCTTTCTGACAAATAATGGTTGGTAGCAGTGGTGAAGGGATGGGGTATGGGAATGTTGAGAGGGGTGGTGGTAGTTTTTGGATACAGACATACAATGAAGCCTGATTTACAAAATAAAAAAGGTCACTATTATATGTTACAGTTCGGGATGACAATATTTGTAGCATAGTCTATAAATGCCAGGGCATTATCTATTACTAGAAATTGCTTAAACTGCAATGAATTAAAATACTTGTGAGGATAAATCATTAATCATTAGTTGACTTCTGTCATGTGTAAAACACTAGTATATGAATAGTAGCATAGAATGGTGACCAGCTCAACTGCTTGCCTTTTAAGTAGTAAACAAAGCAAACTCCTCTTATTTTACAATGGGAATGAAGATCTATCTATCATCTATCTATCTATCAATCTATCTATCTATCTATCTATCATCTATCTATCTATCTATCTATCTATCTATCTATCTATCTATCATCTATCATCTTCTAGACAGTTGCTAGACATTGAAACTAATAACCTAGAAAGTCTGCAGCACCTCTCATTCAAAGATCTTGCAGAAAAAAAGAGGCCTATTGAAGCCTGACTTAGCAGCAATTATATCAGAAGATGGGAGAATGTCTTCAGACATTCTGTGCTACTGTTCAACTTCATTTGAACATTTTTAGCTTTCAAACTTTAAGGTACCCAGATTAATTTTTAAGTCCAATAAGCTTACCTGAAGAATAAAAAACATTGAATTAATTTCTCTCAGTTACTGATTTAAAAAATATGTATTTGTCAACAGTTATTTTCTAAAACCATATTACAGCCAAGGGCTTATGGTTTTCAAATGCTGTTCCTAACTTGGATCTATAACTGTGCAAATAGCCTCATTTGCTAATTGTCGGCAACAGAAAAGCCAATAAATCATGAAGTCTAGTGTTATCATTTCACTTATACCTTATCTGTTATAAGTGCTCTCCCCTAAGTTAACCAACAATTACAACTACTTCCAAATAGGCAGGGATAAGAAAAATAATAACAACGTACAAATAAGGTAAACTGAATGCCATTAACTGAAGTTATATTTCCAAATAAGAAAATACATTTTTTTTTAGAAAATACATTTTTAATTACCAATCATACACTTTCTTGCAAAGGATATAATCATTTATTTACTCTTTCAGAACACACTTTTTGGAAATCTAAGTGCTAGCCACTGTGCTAGATAATAGTGAATGACAAATAAAATGACTCCTTTCTGGAGCTGACATAGTAAGGGAGAAAATGAAGGCAAGCAAATAAACAAATAGTGGTCTTTTAAATTATACCTATGGCCCTAGCCGGTTTAGCTCAGTGGATAGAGCGTCAGCCTGCGGACTCAAGGGTCCCAGGTTCGATTCTGGTCAAGGGCATGTACCTTGGTTGCGGGCACATCCCCAGTAGGGAGTGTGCAGGAGGCAGCTGATCGATGTTTCTCTCTCATCGATGTTTCTAACACTCTATCCCTCTCCCTTCCTCTGTGTAAAAAAAAAAATCAATAAAATATATTTTAAAAAATTATACCTATGAGTGTGTGCATTAACTAGCCTCTCTATTTAGTTCCTTCAAAGTCAGTGGAGTGCTTGCTCCAAAACATTCTGGACTTTTCCCATGGTTTAGTCATCTTCTAACTACAGAACCCTAGAAAAAGAGACCTGAGGAGTGTGTCTCCCTCACAGAGTCCTGGTGACTCTACAGAAAAGATGAGAGAAACTCTGTAGGACCTCTGATCCTCTTGTGAATTTGTTAACTATGATTAGCTAGTGCTTAACAGTAAGCTGCTGGTGGCAGGGATTTAGTGGCTTTTATCTATCAGGCCTGGACAAGCTAGGTGAGATCTGTTTACGGGGGCAGAAGATCCCATTAAGATGGTCATAATCAGTCCTCAGTGTTCCAGCCAAGACTCGAGAGACTGAGGCAAGCTGAGAAGGCAAGATGAAGACAGCAACTGAGGTTAGCTGACAGGGGTGGGCAAACTTTTTGACTCAAGGGCCACAATGGGTTCTTAAACTGGACCGGAGGGCCAGAACAAAAGCATGGATGGAGTGTTTGTGTGAACTAATATAAATTCAAAGTAAACATCATTACATAAAAGGGTACGGTCTTTTTTTTTTTTTAGTTTTATTCATTTCAAACGGGCCGGATCCAGCCCTCGGGCCGTAGTTTGCCCACGGCTGGGTTAGCAGCTCAAGTCAGAAGAGATGGACAGAGAAGCCAAGTTTGAATGGGTTAGGGAATCTCAGGGCCTGTGTAAGAATTTGGTCTCTGTGTCAGCCTTTCTCCTTTCTAGGTCACATAGACACATGACACTGAGCCAGAGGGCAAGATTGACCCAAAGCTCACTGATTGTGTAGACATCACTGAGTAATGGAAAAACCAGCAAAACAACAACAAAAACACCCAAGTTCAAATTCTGGCTTCAATATTTTAGTCACAATAGAAAGGTTAATTAATATCTCTGAAAATCAGTTTTTTTCATCAGCAAACTGGGCGTAACCTCCCTCAAAGAGAGCTTTATTTGAGGATTAAATTAGATCTGTACAAAATAAAAAGATTTGTAAATGAATTTCCCCCAAAGTAAAATATACCATACATGATTAAAATTGGCTATTAATGAGAGAGCATATCGGTGAAGAGTACTCAGATAATAACTCTTCCCAGGAGAATATTATCTCCCATCTTTGACTTACGTAATGCCTAGATACTTTCAGACTCTTTAGATTTCTATTAAAATTCCCCATTATATCAGAGATCGTTCTCAAACACTGGAACGGCTGAAAGAACTTAGAAGAGTATGCTTAGGACTCAATGTGGGATGAATAGTAAGACTCCCAGCTGTGAAAAAGATAACCTTGAAGTTCTATAGGACCAGATCTGTGCAGACTCTGCTCTGAAGACTGGAGTGATTGCTTTTCATCAGAGTAACTGGTGTGGAAGATCAGGGGGCAATGGGGTGTTAGATCTCATAGAGCAGCAGCTGACCACAGAGATGGAAGTGTGGTCAAGGCCAGGACCACTGGGCCTGGAGACAAATGACCAACTGAGTGCTAGTGATGACCTTGTCACTCACCAAAGTGACCCTCTAGACAAGTTTAGTGCTTTTTACTGTTTATGAAGTGAGAGTCTGGGACCAAGTGACCTCTAACATTTCTTTCCATTATAATAGCCTATGATTCTGTAAATGAACTGTGCTGCGCCCTGCATTTGTACAGCATATTTCACTTCCCAAAGCATGTCAATATCTATTATTTACTGATCCTGTGAGGCAGGTATGGTATATTTTTTTATCCAACGTTTATAGATAAGAAAATAGAGATTTGGAGGTTGTGGCTTCCATATGTTTCACGATTAGGTTTGAGTAAAGGAGCTAGATTCAGAAATATTTTGTTGACTTTTAAAATTATATCAGAGTTGGGGGTGTTTCCCTTTAAGAGTTCTTGGCAATTACAAATGATTTTGAAGTATCATGTGAGGTGGTGGCTGCTATGGAAACTGCATGAATACATGAAGCATGCAAAGCCTGTCACCACATCAGATGTTGCTGCCCTTTGGCTATGCTGACTTACTCATCTGTTTTTTTGAAAAATATTTCTCTCTCTTTTTTATTTTTCCAAATACATGCAAATTATTCTTATAATCCAAGAAATCTCATTTTGAAATGACTCATTTTTATGAAATGCATTCAGTGACTTGGAACAAAAGATTCTGGTAGAAATACAACCTGGAACAATAAGCTATTACAAATATATACTATTCATTTTGTATTTCTGTGGCTCAACTAAAATGTGAAAAGAAACTAAGAGAGAAAAATTAAACCCATGAGCTGGGATCATGTTTATATCACAATTGTAAAGAAAAACCATGCATAAGTTGAAGTGTGACTTTTTCCTCCTAAGTAATATATAAAGATATTCAGGATGTCTGAGTTCTGAACAAAGCTATAAATTTTTAAACTTTGCATGCATTTGTGAAGTATTAGAACTTATAGGCATCAATAAATCTTAAAAGAGCAGTCATTGCTTTTACATAGCCTATTAAACATATACATATATATATATTACATATATGTGTATAATATACAGAATGTCTGTAAATAGTTACCACCTGCCTTAGACTAAATGTTTGTGTTTGCCAAAATTTATATGTTGAAACCTAATGTCCAATGTAATGGTATTTACAAGTGGGACCTTTCAAGGCGATTAGGTCATGAAGGTTGAGCCCTTATAGGTGGGATTAGTGCCATTTTAAGAAGAGCTCCAGAGAGCTCCGTCCCCCCATCCACCACATGATGGCACAGGGAAGAGCCTGCCATTTGGAACCAGGAGGCAGGACCCCACCAGATTTGGAATTCACCAGCACCTCGATATCCCCAGCCTCCAGACCTGTGAGAAATAAAATGTGATTGTTTATAAGCCACCTGTCTATGGTACTCTGTTATAGCAGCCCCGGTTGACTGACACTACACTGATATTTGGTGTTTTAAATGCTGGGCTCTCTGTCATAAATGGGACTCAAATATCTTGAAATTGCCATTGGATATATAGATACACAAATTATATGGACCAAAATATTTACATTCTCCTATATTTACTGTTCTTTGAGAAATATCTTTTACTTCAATTTTTTTGTCATCTTACCTGCCGCCTAGTGATGCCAGCTGCGGTTGGAGTGGTAACTCTCAATACCATACTTTCCTTGCTGCCAATTAAGCTACTGTGGCACATTGGTATTCTTTTATTTGCATTCCTCTGATTCATAATAGGTACATTTTTATATGCCGATTAGTTAATTATATGACTTCTGTAAAATATTTATTCATAAACATAGCCATTTTGCTTATAGATTTACATTAATTATTTATATACAAAAGGACAAAATTAATAGTATAGAAAATACTAATGTTTGATATATGAAAATTTTAAATTGTATGTAATAGGCAAATACATAATCATAATCTTCATATGTAATATATTGGTTTTACTTTTAGAAATTTCTCATCTTCCATAGCTTAAATATTCATATGTATTCTATAGTTTCAGTTGTTATGTTTAAACTTTCCATCAAGTTTCAATACTGTATATTTTGGATGTAATGACAAATGAGAATTTTTTTTCCAAATAATAAATTTTTCCAACACAATGTTAAAAATAATACATCTTTTCCTATGGAATTGTGGTATTTTAAGTCAAACTATTGAGGTTCTAAGATTGATTTTAGGGCTACCCTGTTATTTGTATTTTGATTCTTAAGTCACCACAGCATTGGGTTAAATATTATAACTTTAAAATAAATTTCAATATCTCCTAGCATAATTAACTCCTTAACATGGTTTACACTTCTCATTTGTTTACTTTTTCCAGATAAACCTAGTAAAGTTCTCACTCCCACCCAGTCAAAATTTCCAATGCTTATTTTACCAAAAATGCTATATATTGAAATCAGTTTACAGAATCTTATTAACAAAATTTCCAATGCTTCTTTTCTGTTTCATTTAGTTTATTTGTTCTGCCTTATTTGTAACATTTATCTCAAACATGAAAGAAATTATTTTACCAGAAATGCTATATATTGAAATCAGTTTACAGAATCTTATTTGTACAGGGCACCTTGATGACTATGAATTAATATTGGACAGGAGTTAAAAAAGACTGATAAATTTACTCTGAATACATGTAATTTTGGAAAATTACATGTATTGTAAATATTAAACACAGGATTTTTAAAAGTAGGGGTGGTGAGAGTAAATAATTCATGTCTTATAAGAGAAGACATGAGGTGGTTAACTGGTAAGCTAATTTATGTTATTGAACTGGAGCACTCTTATCCTGAAGAGCAAGCATTTTTTTTTAACTTTTTTTTTTTTTTCTCCTGAAGAGCAAGCATTTTTTAAAATTTTTTTTTTTACTTTGCAAAATTTGCTTGCAATCTGGTGAAGTAATACAGGAGCATTTCTCAAAAATCGTCCACTCCCAAAAGATTCCTTCCAACTCACTTTCTACCCCCAATCACACTCACATCACAGAGGAGATTTTCATAGGACAAAGTTACAAGAAAGACATAGCTGCAACAATTACTGCATTGTATATTCTTATTCATAAATTTTGACAGTTATAGGAATTACAAACCCAACAGAATCATGGATTTGGGACTTTCATGTAAGAAGGAAGTCAATATTTTAAAGGACATCATACATATGAAGGTGTGAAATATCACAGATAACCTAAGATTTAAAACCAGATTTTCCTATGTGCTGGTGGTTTGATGATGAACAATTGCTTAACCAATCTGATTTTAGTTTTCTCACTCATAAAATAGATCATAATAATATTTTGTAAGGAGTGTAAAAAAGATGAAAGGAAATGAAGGAATGATTTACAAACTGGGAACAATATTTGAAACATAGTAGTAATAATTGTTAATAATCATTATGTATTGCAATTAATGGACAATTTTAAAAGCATGAAGCTCTCCATAATATTAAGAAGTAAGCAAACTAAAACAAAAATAGCCATGAGCAAAACATGCAGAAAATCTTATAGACAAATAAAAGGAAGATCTAAATAGAATCAGGACAGAGACAAACCTAGCTGGTACTTTATTAATATATTCATAGAAATATCAATAATAAAACACTGAGTCCTATAAAGGGTAGTACCTTTTGTAAATGGAACTTTGATTGAATTAAACTGTTTAAAACAGTAGAAAAGTCACTCTGATTGTATTTGTTTGAAACAAAGGCCCAGAAAATAACAGTAACAAAAAGGATTATAGTTTTTTGTTTACCCATTCATCAGTTGATGAGTATTTGGGTTGTTTCCGGTTTGAGGCTTTTATGAATAACGCCGCTGTGAACATTGTGTACAAGTTTTTTTGTGTGAACATGTTTCCATTTCTTTTGGGTATGTACCTAGAAGTGGAACTTCTGGGCCATCGGGTGACTCTCGTTTTCCAACGTGGCCCCGCTATTTTACATTTCCACCAGCAATGTACAGGGGGTCCAATTTTTAAACATTCTCATCATGAATGTTTATTTTATGTTATTTTTGTAATCTTTAATTTCTATATTGGTTAAGGTATTACAAATGTGTCCTCATCCACCCATTAACCCCCAATCTCCCCCCCACCTCATGTTCTCATCCCCCTGTTGTCCGTGTCCATTGGTTTGGCTTATATGCATGCATACAAGTCCTTTGATTGATCTCTTCCCCTTACCCCCACCCTCCCCTACTTTCCCTCTGGGGATTGATAGTCTGATCGCTGTTTCTCTGTCTTTGGATCTGTCCCTGTTCATCAGTCTATGTTGTTCTCTATATTCCACAAATGAGTGAGATCATGTGGTATTTATCTTTCTCTGACTGGCTTATTTCACTTAGCATAATGCTCTCCAGTTCCATCCATGCTGTTGCAAA
>NW_005356259.1:5795479-5847459 GCF_000412655.1 Myotis brandtii
GACTTTAGGGCGGACCCAGCCAGCTTAAAACCCTGCTGAGGCTCGGTGGCCCACGCTGTGGTGGCTGTTACACGTGGAGGCATGGAGGAGTGCGCTTGCTTCTGCGGCTTGGGCTCTTCACGGGGATGTCGGTGTCCTCAAGAGTGCCAGGGCCCAGCTGCGACAGCGGTGCCCTCAGAAGCGCCAGCGCCCAGCTGAGACAGCAGTGGCAGAAGGCAAGCGGTGTCGTCAGGAGTGCCAGGGCCCAGCTGAGAAGGCAGCAGCCGAAGGCAAGCCGGCCCCGGCAGAAAAGCACCTCGAGGCGGACGGGGAGTGGAGGAATGGCTAGCCGCATGTCGCCCCCGCACTGCTCGCTTGCAGGACCTGCTGGTGGAGATGCTGGTGGAGATCTTCGCCTTGCTCCCCGGCACCGACCTGGCCAGCCTGGCCCAGGCCTGCACCAAATTCCATCACATCCTGCACACTGACAGCATCTGGAGAAGGCGCTGCCACGAGGAGTTTGGCGTTTGTGAAAACTTGCCAAACTGGAAGAGGAGGGGTATGTCTTATCGAGAACTCTATGCGAAGATGTTCCCATACAGACACATTTTGGGATTGTGGCAGCTAACACTGCTGAATGTCGTGCTGGATGGCTTATGCATTACTGGTTGGACGTGCAGGCCTTCCAATAACACCCATGTGCATGGCCCAATGCAATCTGAGCCCTCCTTTAGAATTCGCCTGACGGGGAGGAAATCACCCACCGTGGAGTACATGGGCGATGTCTACAGCTTTACCCACAGCCGCCACATGCAGATTCGGAAGGACAGGTTCAGCATCCAGTGGATCAAGAGAGACCACCGAAAGGATTCACCAACGCGGCTCAGGGGAGAACGGGGGCTGGTGCTGTTGGAGGAGGACAAAACGCTGTCTGACTGCCTGACCCACCGCCGCTTGGTGATGTCGCAGGAGGACAGCCAGCGGTATGACTACTGCCTGACCTACCGCCGCGTCTACCTTCCGCCGAGCCACCCGGACGACCTCATCAGGCCAGGCCTCTTCCACGGCATATTTCATCGCTTCGGCCCTATGATTGCCATGCTCAGCTTCCATGGGAAGTATGCCAGGGTCACGAAGATCACAGGAGAGTCCGTCGAGACGTTAAAGATCCACCTCATGCGCCGCATCCAGCTGCCAGATGGCGAGTTCTTCTGCAACTTCAACGAGCTCTCCCGCGTGGTCCAGGAGATTGATGAGCAGGTGTTCCGGGAGCAGCAGCAAGAAAACGGGACTGAGGAAAGCGAGGGCCATGGCTGGCAGAGCCCTGCCCCGCCCAGCGTCGGGGAGTCCGGGGCTGCAGCTGCGGAGGAGCAGCCTGTTCCGTTTGTTCTGCCTGTGGGCGTGCGCTCAAGACTCCACAACTACCCCCGAACCTGCAGGATGTGTTTCTATGGCGTTTACAGTGTTACTATCCATCCCATCGCCTACTCCAGGCACTTCCCTGGAGTCGTCATCCTGTTCGATGAGAACCACTTGGGGTTCATCGATCTAGAGGATAAATACTTCATCCGGTTCCGCAGAGTCCAGAACACCTTCCAGCATGTGGAGGCACCATCCCCACAGGCCTTCCTGGAGATGCTCTGGACCATTCAGTCTGGACCCCTTGTGTGCATGCAGCTTGCATCCACTTTGAAGATTTGACCTTCTGACCAGCTTACCCACCTTTGTTTGTTTTTTTAATCCTCACCCGAGGATATTTCCCCATTGATGTTTAGAGAGAGTGGGGGAGAGAGGGAAAGACAGAAATAATCCATGTGAGAGAAACACATCAGTTGTTTGCCTCCTGCCCAAGCCCGGACCAGGGCCAGGCTGGGTAGGAGCCAGCTATTGAGGTAGAAATAAACCTTAGACCAGTGGTCTCAGCCTTCCTAATGCTGCAACCCTTTAATACAGTTCCTCACGTTGTGGTGACCCCCAATTTCATTGTTACAAATTGAACATAATTAAAGCATAGTGATTAATCATAAAAAAAAGGTTTATATATGAAAGATTATTAACTGTGTGGAAGGGACAAAATGAAAATTGTAGATAAGTGATAATTTTTGACATATGACCAAAAACATTAAGACTTAAAGAAAAATTCAGAAAACAAAGCAATCCATTTGTCAACAGAAATATCTTCAGTCATTCTGAAGTAATGTGTTTTCTGTATTGGAAATATCTAAAAGCTATATTATTAAAGAATTGTCCAAAAAATGTGTCTCAAGTTCCTTAAAATTGTCAGTGGCTCAGTATTATTATGGGCTGTAAAAGAAACAAAGAGGTCCCAAGTTAAAAACCAATCAAATGATTACGAGAGAAAAATATTAAAACATTTTAAAAATTGAAACATTTAAAACTGAAGAAAGTAGCTCACTCTGACAGTCTGATTAAAAACCCGGCGCCGGGGGGCAGGGGGGGGGGGCGGCGGAATTAAACACTGCTGCAACTATTTATCTTTAGCAATACAGCAGAAATAGATAAAGTAATTTTTGAACAGAATAATAGCAAAAAGTTCATTCAGAAGATATAAATTGTACCGTAGCATTTTCAAGTAAGTTATCAACCCTCAGAAAGGAAAGTTATAACTCTACCAAGAAAGGTAGAGAATTATCAGAGTAAGACAACATGCTGAAAGAGATAAGAGATGGAAAATATAATTGAGTCTATATTGCTCATTGCTGAATATACTCAAGAGAAGGTAATGATTACACAGTTGAAAAATGTATGGGCCTGGGGAACTTCGTTTTCTGTAGAAATGACAATTTCATTCTGATAAAAGAATTATAATACAAAAAATCACTTTAAAAATTAAGGTAATTATAAGTTAAAGGAAATAATGTTTTTTAAATGTAAACAGTAAATTCTTGGACAGGACAACACATCAGGTGATTTTTTAAGAATCTGGGAGCCCCTTTGATGTCCAAGGGAATTATGGGGATTAGTTCTGTGGCATTACCATTCAAATACATTTTATAGCAGAATCAGATACTGAGAAGTAGAATGTAATGGGTTAAAAAACAAGAAAAAAAAAGAGAAGGAGTGCATTTATTCATTCATTTATTTTATCACTCATTTAGTGAATATTTATGGAGTGCCTGCAATATGCCAGTCAGTGTTTATAATGCTGGTGAGACAATAATAAGTGAAGCTGTCAACATCCTGTCAAAATTTTAAATTATAATGATAGCAACAAAGATGTGGCAACATATAAATTAATTTATAAGATTAGATAGTGAAAGGAATTCTAGGGACAAAACAGGCAGGTTTAGGGAGTCTTAGAGATAAGGAGGGTCCATGAGAGAGGAATGCATAGATGGAGACTGGAAGACACCAGGGTGCTTATCTTCCTTATACAGAGGATAGAGAAATGCCACAGGAAGAGGGGGTCCAGGCAGATGGAAACATTTCTGGCCTGAGGAATAAAACAGCCATAAACCTAGGACAGACAGGGGTATCTCCGGCCTGAGCAGTTAAAGTGACCATAAGTTAGACCAAAAGTAGCCCTGACCTGAGCAGCTGGGAAAGCTGTAAGATAAGGCTTTCTATGCCAGCACAACTGGGAGAAAACCATAAGATAAATCAGAAGTGAGTCCAACCAGCAAGATAAGAGGGAGAGAAATTGGGGGGCACCATGTGGACTTTGAGCTTTGAAACTAATACCATGTAGCAGAATGACCAATGAGGAAAATATGAGGGTCCCAAATTAAGGAAAGGGACCAGTAAGTAAGGGTCCGGTTCAAACAAAGAACTGCAGCATACATAAACTGGAGACAAAGGGACACGAGGCAGGATTTTTTAATTTGAGAGAGAGAGAGAGAGAGAGAGAGAGAGAGAGAGAGAGAGAAAGGCTTTTCTCCCATTGGGGACACCCCTGCCCCGATGGAGTTTGTATCTGCTTCCAATAAACTTCTACGTTTTGTATTAAAGAAGCCTTTTTGTCTACGAGTTTATTCTTCAAACTTCATGAGGACAAGAACCCACAGGAAGAAAAGTCTACACCCCGAACCCCACGTTTCAATAGTAATTAGTGCCATGAAAAATGTATAATGCCACCACCCACACTACTGGTGCAAATCCAGGATGTAGAGAGTATTCCAGAAAAAGCAGGCCCCATGCAAATTATCCACATGAATGTTGCTCAGTAGGAAAGGCAGCTAGTTTCTGTGGTAGCTTCTGAGCGCTCCCTGGGGCACATCCTGCAGCCCTGGGCCCGCAGGGCTGACTCACCTATCTCCCAGCAGGCGGGAGAGGCAGCGTCTGACTTGTCACAGTGTGTTCCTGCCAAGGTTCCGTGCCCTCTCAGCAGGCCCAATGAAGGGCTGAGGCGGGAAAGAAATGCAGTCGTCCCCCCCACCACCCCGGATCTATGGTTTTGCTTTGCTTAGTTTCAGTTACCCATGGTTAACTGCAGCTCAAAAACATGAAATGGAAAATTTCAGAAGTAAATAATTCATGCTTTAAGTTGCACACTGCTCTGAGTAGCGTGGTGAGATCTTGTGCCAACTGTCTCACTTCGTCTTTCCTGGGACGTGAATCATCCCTTTGTGCAGCGTATCTGCACTGCAGACATTCCGGCCTGTTAGTCGTTTAGTAGCTGCCTTGGTTATCAGATCAAAGGTCACAGTACTAAGGTGCTTGTGTTCAAGTAACCTCAAGTGCAAGAGTAGTGATAATGGTGATTAGGATATGGCAAAGAGACACCGAAAAGTATTAATTTCAAGTGAAAAGGTATGTATCGGAAAAAAACATAGTATAGGGTTTGGTATTATCCATGGTTTCAGACATCCCTGGGTAGTCTTGAAACATTACTCCATGGATGAGGGGGGACTATTGCATATAGGTCCAGCCCTTCCATCCATTTGAGACAATTCTAAAGATCGTCACAGCTCCAGAACTCCAAGTGGGGTCAGCTGAGACCTCAGTTGCACCTGCAGTGTGGGTCAGCCTCCTCCTCTGCCAGCCACCCATGTATGTGAAACCTGAAAATAATATCCATTGAAAACTTCCTATGAGAAACTTGAGCTTATGTTTGTGAAAAAAAATACTTTAAAAATTAGGTTTTATGCTTGAAAGGGGTCCTTGTCAAGACTTTTTAATGATGATTATTTTCAATTCTTGATAGTCACCATTGAAGAAATTCTTTGTTCACACATACGAAAAATTACTTTATATGAAAAATGATATATGAAAATTACTTTACCACATTTTAACACTATTTCAGAACTTGGGACTATTGAAATTGTATTTAAGGATCTTACATATATTCTTTCTTTCATTGATAATCTAATGTTACAAATTCTTGTGGTAATTGTTAATAGATTTCAAATCCATTTAAACTTTTTCAAATCAGGAATTTCAAAATAATAGTGAATCTCTCATTTGTAGAGTACATGTACGTTGCTTGGGCTGTGACCCAGCCACTAGCTTTCAGACACCTCTAAAAGCATACCTGGATTGCAAAATGAACAGAACCCCCAGAGGTCTGTGAGGACATTATTAGATCTTACCTGATACCGTGGTCTGTGTACCATGCTCTTTGGGCACCTGACACACATGTAGTATGGTAGAGAATTTCCTTCCTTACTGTGGAGCAGTAAGTTCTGGATGTTTCATGTGTTCACTGTTCGGGGGAACTTTGGGCATACTGTCAGGCTTGCTCTGCTTTGGCCATTGTCTGTAGATCTCAGGAAGAAAGGCCCAGATTTCTGGAGATCATTCCAGGCCCTGCCGGACCACCCTAAGGACTAAAAAGATCTGTACTTCATGGCACACCTACCACCCTTTTGTGACAGTCCATGGTGTGCTGCATACAAATTGGGTAGCTCAGGACTATACTCCTACAAGTACACTCTCCCATGACCAATACAGGAGCTCAGAGGAATATGCAGTATAATTGAGATAAAAGAACAAATTTATACTCTTTGCAATCCGTGACATTTACAAACCCAACAGGAATGCATTTTGCAAGCTGGAAAACAGATAGACCTGTGGTAACTTACTGAGCAGATCTGAGATGAAAGAACTTTGGTGATTTAAATCAGAGAGTCATTAAAAGAATTAGGAATAGGTTACCTTGTGTCTCTGGAGCTAGGAGTGAAGGGGGAGAAGCTAAAATGAGGGGAAACTGTAAAGTAGTTGGATCTCTAATAGTGGACTGAAGACAAAGGATTTGTTTTTTGGAAAAGGTAAGCCTGCGGGTATTTCCAATGGGGATCAACTGGCACACATGATAATGTTTTTATCACACATAAAGGGGGATACATTGACCATATGCAAGTTGTAGGCTGGAGTACACCCAGGCTTTTTTTCCCACTGCACTCCCAGGACTCCACCTATCAGGCAGGAGACTGGAAGAGAACATGCTGGGGGATCTGACCAGGTCAAACAGAAAGTACTAAAGATACTCACACTTGCGGTTCATCTACCCAGTCAGGTTGTAGAGTTCAAAAACCGCCCCCCCACACGCTCAGTGTTTCTACTCAAACTTTTAGACCATCTCCTTTCATCATCTCTTTTGTCTCTAAACTGATCAATTTTTTATTCCTATCCCAGGCACTTTCTTTCAGCCTAGAGCCCTGTTAGGAAGAAAACTCTTTTTTTTTTTTAAATACATTTTATTGATTTTTTACAGAGAGGAAGGGAGAGGGATAGAGAGTTAGAAACATCAATGAGAGAGAAACATCGATCAGCTGCCTCCTGCACACCTCCTACTGGGGATGTGCCCGCAACCAAGGTACATGCCCTTGACTGGAATTGAACCTGGGACCTTTTAGTCCGCAGGCCGACGCTCTTTCCACTGAGCCAAACCAATTAGGGCGGAAGAAAACTCTTGATGTTCAATTTTGAAAGTTCATGAGACTAGACTGCTCCTGCAGGATTTCTTACTGTAGTTCCCAGAAATTAGAGAGGGCATAAGCCCTCCTAAATTAAGCTTTTGTTCTCATATTTGCCTGCTGAGCTTCCCAGTGAATAGCTATTGGCCATTTTGGGGAGTTCTTAGGTAAGTCAGAGTTCTTGGCTTTCTAACCTTGAAATGCTTTTAAAGGTCTATCCTGAGATTCCTTATGAAAAGCTATAGCAAAGTAAACTCAAAAGGGCCTATGTGGCCAGACACTTTTCTTGCTGCACTTACATAAATAATCAGGACAAATATGATGAGAGTAGATTTATATTGTCAACAAGGATAAAAATGGGGTGAAAATTTGTGTTTTAATGAGAAAATTATAGTGCACATTTGTGGGTTCTCAATTAATCTACCGTTCTCTGATGTCTGGCTATGACTCTTCAAACTAAAGTTTCTAATTCTCCCACCATCATGACTAGACATCACTGAGACCAAAATCTGCCCTTTCCTTCTCTTTTCCTGAAGCCTTGGAAGCTGAAGCTGGAGGACTTGATAAAAACTTCAAAGAAATCACACAGATCACAAATGTACGACTTTCATGCCTGCTGCTAGATGGGCAACTTGGAAAGTTCACTGGACCACCCAATGCCATCGCCAGTGACATCCAAACGGTAAACCAGGAAATCTGCTAGTATGTCACTGCCATCTTGAGCCCAGCATCTAGAAATCTCCGCTGGCTACACTCTGGACTCAGAAACTGGGTTTCCAACTATTAATCTTTGCTTTGATTTTATTTTCAAAGAAATTGTCGTCATTAAAGATCTGACTACTAGAACCATCCAGAAAGCCAATAAAACATGGTGAGATGATAATGATATTGAGGGAGACCTTGGTGATAGAATTCTATGATTAATTTAACTATAACATAGAAGCTAGTTTATGGATGGGTGGCAGAGAGACACTTGATTACAAATAACTTAAATGATGGTTTGCCAGTATCCAAAGTCTATGCAGAGAATGTCAATGATCCAATTAAGAAAGTATGTAGAGAATGTTGGAATCATGTGAAAGTTTATAATGTCTCTGGTATATGGATGGATGCCAGTGGAATCTGACCCAGCAGGAATCAAGACTAGGATTCAAGGAAATGATGCTGTAAGAAGATGAAAATGAAAAAGTAAAAGCCCCAATTAGGCACTCTCATTTACAATAGAGACTTAGAATAATTCCCAAATTATCTGAAAACAGGGACTCTACATTTCAGGAAGGGAAATATCCATACCATTTTACACTATATATCCTAGATTAGCAGTACCCATTTAGCTTCCTCAGATTATTCTTTTATCAATTCATATAAATGAAAGCAGAGAAGACTCGGATTCTGTTTTCCAAATTGTGTAACTCTCTTCCCTGAAGCTTGTTTCTGAGAAATGCCATGAACCTCCCATAATAAAATCTATCATGAATTAAGTTAAAAGGAAAACCTCCATTAATATTGTTGCTTTAGCACTTCCAAGGGATTTCAGATTATTTAATGCAGGAGGCACATCATGGGATATCTTATTTGTGAATTTGGGGTTTCCTTGGATGAAGTTTTTCTTAAAAAACAAAATCTTCTTTTGGTGAGGCCTCTTCAGGTTTTTATCAGCATTTCTAATGCATATGTTCTATCTCTTTTAACTACTTCTATCTCCATTGGTAGCAGCTAGAAACTTACAGATCGAAAATATGGCAAAAGAGAGAGGAAACTTTTATTGTTAATGTTGCTTATATTGCACATAATATATAACCTTTGTAAAATATAGAAAATAAACCAAAGAAGAAAAAAATCACCTATACTCAAAACACTCAGAAAAAGAATTAATATCGTTTTGGTATAAAACCTTCATACTTGTTTTTTTATTACAGTTTGCCTTCAATACTATTTTGTCTTAGTTTCATGTTTACAGCACAGTGGGTAGACATTTATATTGGTTACAAAGTTATTCCTCCAATAATTCAAGTGTCTGCCTGTCACTGTAGATAGTTATTACAATATTGTTGATTATATTCCCTATGCTTTACCTTACATCCCTGTGACTGTTTTGTAGCCTTCATACTTCTTATGCATCCATAACTACAGGATATATGCATATGTTAATTGGAAATTGGAACAAAGTCTGCTTTCAGATAACTATCATTTTATTGTTAAAAAGTCATTGTATTCTATCATGAATACAATTCCATTCCTTTTTAACATATATTTAAGTTTTTATTCTCAATGCCACATAGAATTTTAATATGTGGGTTTGTCAGTTTTTACTCAAGTACTTATTAATGGTCATTAGGGTTGTTGCTAATTTTTCACTAGTGGAATAATTTTACAGTGATTATTATCCTGAATATATCTTTACAAACATGTACAATTAGTTCCTTATGGCATAGCATTAGAAGTAGAATTTCACTATCAAATAACATGAAAACATCTAACCTTTTGTTGTTTATGCTGCTAAATTGCCCACTAGAAACTGTACCAACTTAAATTCCAAAGAATGTTGGGGAAAAAGAAACAAGACAGCTTATAGAACTAGGGCAAGAAAAGAGGTCTAAAAATATCCATTCTCAAAACCTTGTGTATTTTGATGTGTACAATGCTTTGAACCAATTCTCTTTCACTCTGTTATTTCAGAGAACCTGCCCTCTGTTCTTCTACATTTATCATAACAAACACTATATGCAAATACCTTTCTTATTTAAAAAGTAAAGGAGAGAATCACAAAAACTACTTTTCAATTGTTGCTCAGAAGAAAAAATTAAATTATAAAACCCCTTAGAAATTTATGAAAGTAAGGATACTTCAAATAAAAGATATAAAATGTAACTAAAGCCACAGTTGATTTTAAAATATGTAAAAACATTTAACTTCAGGAGTTAGAAAAAAAAATCCCAATGAAATATAGACAATGACTGTTTTGCTCATAAATTTATACTCAAAGCCGACTGAGAGTAAGAATTCAGTTGTTCAATCTATCTATATAAAACCCTAATATGCAAATAGACAAATGGCAGAACAACTGAACAACCGGTCGCTATGACATGTGCTGACCACCAGGGAGCGCGCACAGAACATGGCAGGCATCGGCAGCAGATGGCAGAGCACGGAACATGGCAGGCGTTGGCCACTGCAGGATGGTGGAGCAGTTGAGCGGGAGCACCAGACCAAGGCGGAGCACCAGTTGCTGTCATCGGGCGAGCCTCTAGTGGTTACTGAAAATTCTTTGCTCCTGTGTGCCGCAGTTCTGCCCAGTGTTTGCACCTGCTGCCGCTGGCCCTGCTTGCACCCCCTGCTGGCACCAGAGCTGCTGCTCACACCCGCTGCCAGCACTGGCCTCAATCACTTGGTGCCATCAGCGGGTGTGAGTGGCGGCTGCCAGCCCCGATTGCCCCTCAGGGCTTCTCTACCTCCCCCTACCCCTGAAGGGTCAGCAGCCACCTCTCGCACCTGCTGCCGGCGCCGGCCCTGTTTGCACCCGCTGCCAGTGCCGGCCCCAATTGCTCTCTGCGCTGTCAGCAGGTATGAGCAGGGCTGGCGCCATCAGTGCGTGGCAGCGGTGGTGGTGGGAGGGGGGCTGCCAGCAGACAGGGGACCGGGGGCTGTGGCAGGAGGGGGCAAGCGGGGGCGCAGAGGATGGACTGAGACCCGCCCCTGTGCCCACCCAGCCTCATGGCCCACAGTTCCTTTCAAGGTGCACAAATTCGTGCACTGGGCCTCTAGTAAATATATAAATAAGAAATTGTGAATAAGGATGTGCAAGTTGAGTATTTAATAAAGATAAAAGATGAAATTTATGTGGCATAAAAATGAACTAAAATAACAAAATCTAAAGGTTTCTTTTCCCACTAGTATTTAAAAAAAGCTGTTGGATAATTTTTTTTTATGAGAAATTAGACAGCCAACATTTATTTATCTTTGCTTGTTTCTGTGTTTTTTTTCTGTATTGCAGAAAACAAAGGTCATTCTAACAGATATGAAATCTAGCATCAAGAACTGGAAGAATCTGAAATTTTACCCTACTTGCAAGTTAACAGATTCATCTGTCACTGTTTTATGAAAGCTGGTAGAAGATGTGAAACTTCTGGGTCAGAGATAAAGAACTTTATTTTATTCAGGGCATCAGAAGACAGAGAATCAGCATTTGCATTGGTTCTGCAAGATACAAATCCCACAGAGATTTGTAAAGGAGAGTTGGGTGATACCTGCACGCAGTGGGGTGGGTACAGAAGAGGAATTCTAAGTTTAGGGCACCTGAATCTAGAGAGTTGGGTGATACCTGCACACAGTGGGGTGGGTACAGAAGAGGAATTACAGAAGAGGAATTCTAAGTTTAGGGCACCTGAATCTTTTTAAATGAGCCGTAACCCTATCAGGACTTTGCCCCGGAGGGAGACACTATCTTTGTCTTCCAAGGCTGTTCGCTACATAAACGTCATTGAAATGATAACCTGCATTAAAGTCATTCAGTGCCTTTATGTGCAGAAAGGGAAAGACCCATGGAGAAGTCTCTTAACAAGAAGATGGGAAGAAAGCACCATTATTAAATGAGCAGTAGTAAATAGGTTTATAGGATTATAAAAGTACAAATGGAGATTTCCCCAGCATTTTCTGACTGTTTTCCTATTGGTTTGCCCACTTTGAAGCTGAAGGTAGCTGAGGAAATATGAAACAGTTTCTTGAAATGCCTCGCTTCACGATTTCTTGAATCCAGTAGATCTTGGCTACCTCCTTCAATACAGATTTTCAGATTGTTTTGTAAGGTTCTGATTCCCTCCGTTAAATCCCTTCCTGGTTATCATAATTAGTGTGTTTTCTGTTTTTCTGACCAAACCCCATCTGATACAATGTATGACATAAGAACATGAATCCAGGAAACAGACTTTCACAGGTGGGAATCTGGGATTGGTCATTGGAAGGCATATGACTTCATCATAAGTAAAAAATAGAATACTGGTAGTCCAAAAGGGGTAAAATAGGCTAATAGGAAATAAAGTGTCAATTGATGTCAAGTTCATGGCACAATCAGCGAAGCAAAATCTTTCTGTGATTGCTCATAAAAAATATGTATTTTTTTAGTAACTTATAGAATCAGAGCTATAAAATGCAGAACCAGAAATAAGATTTAATTTTGTGAGTCACAGATTTATAAGGCAAATGGAATTCTTAGCAATATTTGCCTCTCATGTAAAAGTTGGGGTATTAATTAGAATAAAGTAGAAGTCTAAGAATTGGAATAGAGACTTTTCAATGGATTTCAATGAATCTGAGAGATTTAAACTACTTCCTCTGATCCTTACTTTCGATCAGAAGTAGCCCATCTTCCCCTGTCTGAAGACACTAGCCTCACTTTGCCTGATGATTTTAAATTGCCTTAATGAAGGATCCCCTTGTAAGGCAATGCCAATTCTGTTCAAGACCCACCCCCACCACCTACAATTGCTTCTAGATCTGTAATTGGAGGCTGAGCACAGGATGTTGGGGATGATTACAAAGTCTAATCCAGGAGGAAATGGCACACCAGCTGAAACAAAAGCAATATTTTCCAAATTTACATTCATAGAAACCAGAAAGGAATGTTGGAACATTGATAAAAATACTTTTAAGGGTTTTACAACAGGACAAAACAAAAAAAATACAAATGCAAATATATATATATAATTGGTGGTCTTACCAGACATTCTGCAGTATGTGTGCTACTGCAAGCAGAAAGGAGTGACTCCTACAGTATAGCCAGTCTGTTGACTTAAATCTGAACATATCAATCGCCTAAATTAAGTAAGTATGAGGTATTAGGACTTCCTTAGTATAGTGTAGAGTAGACTAATGACTCTAAAAGATTATGGAAATAAAAATGTTGGAGAGCAACAATCGTGGGAAACTTTCACAAATTTGTCCTTACTGTACCCTGAGGAGAGTGTAGAGAATACTTCTTTCACCAAAGCTTTGAGCAATGCTGATGAAGGTAACACCAGGATCTTTGGAAGGCATGGTGGTAGCTGTTCTCTGCAGGCTGGGGAAGACTGTGCAAAATAGTGCCACTGAAATGCACTCCCTGGGTTTGAAGGGGAAGGGGTCTCAAAATAGCAGAAGCCAGGGGCAGCAATAAACTCCCAGAGACAAGGAAGTGCAATTACTATAAAGGGCAGAGGGTGGAACACAGTAGCTTGACTGAGAGTCTTGGTCTTGATAGTTCATCAGGCTACTAAATTTTACTTGATTTGTATAATATACTAGAGGCCCGGTGCACAAAAATTTGTGCACTCGGGAGGGAAGGCGGGGGGTCCCTCAGCCCGGCCTGTGCCCTCTCGCAGTCTGGGACCCCTCAGGAGATAAGGACCTCCTGGCTTAGGCCTGCTCCTGTACTAAATTTTACTTGATTATTATTATATATGCTTGATCTGAATGCCTAATAAAAGCTCTAAGTTTCATGATCAGAGATCTGAATTGAGTCCCTACAATGAGGAGTCATAACTCACTCAAATCTCCAATTTGATCGAATTCACAGATCCAGAACCTTTGAATAAAGAGAAGGCAGTTTCCCTTGAGGAATATCCAACAAAATTGCCACAAGTGTGCACTGTTAACACTCCTTTCAGTCTTCCATAAAGTGACTGAGGCCATTTGCCAGGGCAACCATATACTGAATAATGGGAATGGCCCAAGTTTCTAAAAAGAAATGTTGGATTTTGGTCCTGAACTGACACTAATATGTAAGGCTTCAAAATGCCACAGAGTTTGGTTTTATGGTGATTAGACAATAAAAAGAATGTTGGCCAATGTCCTTCTGACACCTTGTGATTGTTCTTCCAGTTCCTGTATGCATAGCTGGAATAGACATAGTCAGCTATCGGCAGAGTTCCTGCATTGGCTTTCGGACCTATAGAATGGGAGCATCAGAGCAGGATGGGAAAATCCGAAGCTGAGAAAGTGCTCCTCTCTACCAAAACAGTAAATGAAAATCAAATAGTGGAATTGCAGAGATTTTTAGCTCCATCAAATACTTGAAAGATGCAGGATAATTATTTTATAAAAAAAATTATATTCTCATTTAGAAAATATATGGATCTTGTAGAAAATAAGTTGAATGTCATGAAATTAATCACATGGCAACTCTAATTTTAGCTGCTGTTCCAGATGTAAATGAACTCAGCCCTAATTACCCAGTTTACAGCTACAGTATTTAGCAGTACATTTTCATCATCTTACCTCAGAGCTGTATCAACTCTTTTGCTCTCTGTCATAATAGTATATCAGGGTAAATGAACTCAGCCCTAAGTACCCAGTTTACAGCTACAGAATCAGCAGTACATTTTCAGAGCTGTATCAACTCTTTTGCTCTCTGTCATAATAGATTCTATAGGGGACCATCACACAAGATATTATATTTGCCCACTGTACTGATGACATCATGCCAATTGACTTATTAAGACTCCTGTGTACCAGAGGATGAAGAAAATTCTCATGGAAATTCAGGGACCTTGGTAGATTTTCTAGAGGTCCAATGAGATGGATTGGGTATGTCAAGATGTCCCATCCAGAATGAAAAAATGTTACTGTTCCTTATACTACCACAAGAAAGAGCCACACTTCTTGGTGGGACTCTTGATTTTAGAAGCAACACATACCACACTTCAGGAACCTAAAATCCACTTAACAAGTAACACCTGAAGCTGCTGGTTATGAATGGAGTCCTAAAGAAGAGGAAGTGTTGTCATAGGTTTGGACCAAAGTGCACGCTGCTTTGCCATTTAGAATTTATGAACCAGCACATTCAATCAGTGCTCAAGACGTCTGTGGAAGGCAGGTTTGCTTTTTAACACTTTGGGCAAGACCTGATAAATGTGTGATAGTATGTATCACTAGGGTGTTGTTTTGTTAAAGAAGTACTACCCTTCACAGTTAACTTTCTCCTTTTTGTCTGTGGAAGGCACGTTTGCTTTATAACACTTTGGGCAAGACCTGATAAGTGTGTGATAGCATGTATCACTAGGGTGGTGTTGTTGTTTTTTAAAAGAAGTACTACCCTTCACAGTTAACTTTCTCCTTTTAAGAAATAGTCCCTGGCTTGCTTTTCAGCCCCGAGAGTGATAGAATGACTCACTACAGGATATAAGATGACCATGCTACCCAAGTTTCCCATCACAATTTGGATGTTATGTTATCCCAGCCATAAAGATGAGCATGCCCAGCATCACTCTATCATCGAGAAGAAGTGATACATATGAAATCATGTTGAAACAGGTCATGAAAACAGAAGAAAGTTGCATGAGCAGGTGACTCAGGCTTCAAACGCATCTACTTCTGCTTCATGGTCACTTTTCCTTTGACTCCAACATATGGAATCCTGGGCAGCAGTTTTTTGTTACCAGTTTCTGAAGCAGTAAAAAAATAAAATCAGGTTTGGTTTAGAGCTAGTTCTGGATGATACAGACAGCTGCTAGTTTGAAGTGAACTGCAAGTTTATTACAGCCCCATTTAGGGGTATCATAGAAAGATGGTGAGGAAAAAGGCCTCCTCAGTGGATAGACCTTTAAGAAATACACAATAACTTTACCTGGAAGGGACAATGGCCAGAGGTTCAGATGAATACCAGTTCATGAACCAAGACTCATGAATAACCTGGATAATTACAGGCTTAAGTGGAATAAGATAGGAGGCTTGATGGTTCAGAAGGTTAGGCAAAGTATATGTGAACGCTCATGAAAGCATTCCAGAGAATGCCCTCAGCAATATTTGAATACACCCCACTCTGTGGAAATCAGTTTGCCTGTTTTCTTAGTCAGTGCTTGGTCATTGGACTCGTGCACAAAACCAGCAGAATAAGGATGAAGTCTAAACAACATGAGTTTTTTCTCCCCGAAGCTCATATGGCAAATACCACTGCCGTATGGTTAACCAACCAACAGCACAGACCAAATTGGAGCCCCCAATATAGCATCATTTCCTAGTGGGACTAGTGAGCCACTCAGTGACAGAATGATTACATTGGACCCCGGCCATCCTGGAAGGAGAAAGATTGTTCCCTTTAGAAAATATACTTAATTTGGCTATGAATGATATTTCCTCCTCCACAATGCTTCTGCCAGCATCACCACCTGTGTATTTACTGAATACCGCAATCGTTATATTGGTATCCCACATCATATGGCTTTTCACCAAAAAAGCTCATTTTACAGCAAAAGCAGTGACTCATCCATGAGGCTCCCTGGTTTTACCACGTACCACAGCCTCCAGGAGCCACTGTCCTGATGGAATGGCGCAGTGTTCCACTGAAGAAACAGCCCATTACCTGCTGGGAGGACAAAACAGCCCAAGTACACAAATAAAAACTTGCAAGTTTGGAGTGCTATCTGTCAAGATGTAGTATATGTTCTGAGAGCAACTGATAGCAACAGTAACTAATCCATATGCGGTTTCTGTGATAACCTCAGTGTGGGGGAGTAGCCCCTTTCCTATTACCTCAGTTCTCTAAAAAATGTCCATTCCTGTAACTTTGATCTCTGCTGGATTAGTGAGTTTAGGCCTCATAAAAGTGGTTCTATTCAACTGGAAGTTGAAAAGTCCACTGAAACGTTTGAGCTCCTCATGCCACTTATAGGACAAAGCAAGAGTTCGATGTCTGGATAATTGATTCTGATTGTCAAGGAGAAATGAGGTGGCTTGTTGTATGTTCGGGGGCATTCCTTCTGCTACCACTGTTGCTGCTGCTGCTATTGCTACTGATAACAATTCAGAAATAACATTTGGGTCCCCAACCAGGTAAAGAACAACAATCAGATCAGAAATGCTAGCTCAGAGACAAGGAACTAGAACTGGATACTGGGAGAAGGAAGTTATAGAACCCAACTCTGGCCTTGTGACTTCTTGCTATGTGTATTTTCATCTTTACTTTGTTTACCTATATAGATGATGGCACATCTGACTGAAAAAAGAAGTTAAAATTAAAAATGTATTATTCATAAAACGAAACAAGTGTCAAAAGAATTAAGCCTTCAAATAATGTTGTTTTCATAACTTTTGAAATTATTAAAAGATGAAACCTCACTAAGATTTTTGAGGATAACCTGCATGTGAGGTGTGTGTGTGCACTAAATAAATAAACTAGATTATTTGTCCTTCTCCTTTTATCCTATTACTTTATGTAATATATTTTGTTGCTGGTGGTTACCCTTAGAATTTAGTTATAAGATATCAAAGAGAAGAAAAAACAAACAAACAAAAAGATGTCAAAGAGTGATTTATACTGTAGGTATGCATTTTTCCCTTACTTTCTTATATATACATTTTTTATGTATAAATTAAATTTTCCTCTTTTCTTTTTGTTTCCCTTACCCAGGGAAAATAAAGTTATTGATGTATTTTCAAAACTTCCACTGGAAGTCGTTGTTCATTATTTCTCAAGATTTACAGGAACAAATACAAACATTGGCAACAGGGCAGAAACATTCCTGTCTTCACTTGGGGAGCTGTAATCTGTTTCCAGGCTGCATCCTGCATTCTTTCCCTTAAATGTTTTTCCAGGGTGTTACAGAGCCCCAGAACCCTTGGTGATCTTGCCAAGAACAAATTGTGAAGTCGTTGCTAAACCCATTACCTACTAAGATGTTGTTGTTCATCTTAATTTGACAAAATACATCTCCCTGGCCAAGAAATGTACTTCCTTAGAGAATAAGGGACTTAGTGAGTAATTCTTAGAAGGCTCCACTGTAATTACAGCATCCCTTTGGCCAGAGGGTGAATCCTGGATTGAGCCTTTGAAATATCCTTTTAACAATTATTAATTATTTCAAGAAGAGATCACGTATTTTTTTTAACAGTTAAGTTACTGCTTTTTGGTGTTAAAACCCTGTAGAAAATGTAATCTATGAATTTCTGAATTTCAAGAAGAGGACACGTATTTTTTTAACACTTAAGTTACTGCTTTTTGGTGCTAAAACCCTGTAGAAAATGTAATCTATGAATTTCTGAAAAGTCAGGGGCTAGATAAAGCTAGCTCAGTGTTTGGAATAAGGTTTTTTAAGAAAAGTAACTGCACAGATATGGATGAGAAAAACACTTGTGAAAGGCAGCAGGGGTTGCAAACAGCAGCTGCAGCTGAAAACCAGAAAGCACTCTGCATCTCTGCGTGTTGTTCCTTCCTCGGTCTTCCCCAGGCTGGGATGTGCACACAAACAATGCAGCTAAGACCAGAAAGAAAGGCATTTATATCCTTACAATGTTTGCCTTTATGTGCATGAGTGAACAAAAAGGAAGCATGGAAACACATTTGAAACACTGCTCTGTGACTAATGACTTAGTCCTATCATCAAAGTCATAAACTCTCTGAACTGCCCTCATTTATGCTGAATCTCTATAGAGGCACCCCAGCAGCTCAGTGGCCATGGCTAGACCACAGCACCTTGAAGAATGGGGATTCTGTGCTCTCCAGTGCCTGCGACCCTTGAGGACAAAGCCAGGCCAATTGGAGAATGTTATTTATTTGGGCCCTCCTCTGAGGTGGGAATGCAGGGTGTTTGGGCTTAAGCAGGGACTATTGTGAAGAGGGTAGGAGAAGGAGGGAAAGAATGCATGTACTGATGCTCTGGAAAAGAGACGCTGGCTATACATTCCTTACAACCACACTTGTTCCTATAGCTGGTGGCATCGGGAATCATCTATGAATTCTCTTGTCATTTATTGAGGATCTACATTTAGACATTGAGAGTAGTGTTTTTTAAACTTTTTAAAATATATGCTTATTGATTTCAGAGAGGAAGTGAGAGGGAGAGAAAGACAGAAACATCAATGATGAGAGAGAATCATCGATCTGCTGCCTCCTGCACACTCCCTACTGTGACCTCCTGGTTCATAGGTCGACGCCCAACCACTGAGGCACACCAGTTGGGCTAAAATTTTCTAAAACATAATTTGCTATTTGATGTATTTTCTAATTTAATTATAAATAAGAGATATATTTGTGCTTCAAATGTAAACTCTCTTTTATTAAGCGAACACTATCAGGATTTCACCAATGCCTATGGTCCTGTGGATCATACATCAAAACAACAACAACAAAAACACCAAAGCTTTTATCTTCATTGTATAATCTGGAGAATTTCATTATTTGGTGTGTTACATGTATTTCAGACCACCTACTATAAGAATATGGTAAATCATGTTGAAATAACTAAAGTTAAAAATAAATCTGATGTTAAATTTAATGTATTTCACTGTATATGGTTTTTTTTAATCAAAAAGGTATTTTATTTTCTCTTTTACCATGCTGAAAATTATCAGAAAAATTGCTCAAAATTATAAATTACATAAATACATTAATAAATTACATGTTTCAGTCAAAAGAAAAAATAATTATCAGAAGATGTCTATGGTTAGTATTACATCATAAGAATATTTACAAATTATGTCTCCAATCTCTTTTAAGGCAAATCACTTTTATATTTAAAATATTATAAGAGCAAAGTTGCCTTGTTTTTAAGCAAAAATTACTCATGCCAACTGCAATAATCATATAGAAAACATTATTAAGAGTTTTCCATGAGAAGAAACAAAGGAAAATTTGTCTTTTTTAATTAGCAAAACAAGGAGCGGACAAATGGAAAATTTAGAAAAGGGAGGTACCAGTAACTGTTTGCAGTTTGAGGTTTCCCGGATGTATTTCTGCTTCTCCAATCTTAGGACTTAATCTCTTGTAACTCAGTGTCATAGGGGAGTTATATCACTGTCTCTCGTTATCCTGGGTGGAACAGCCTGGTGAGATTGGGGAAGACAGCATTTTCAATGGAGGTTGGTCAGGAAAAGGGCACTTTTTAAAAAATTAATTGACTTTATTTATTTATTTTTAAGCAGACTTATATTAACAACAACAACAAAAATTTGACCAAAAAGTAAAGAGAGTTTCCCTGTGCCCCTTTCCCCCACCTCCCTTTGTTTCTCCTACTTTTAATATCTTACACTAATGTGGTGCATTTGCTACAATTGGTGAGTTGATATTGTTATACTATTATTAACAAAAGACTATAGTTTATATGAGGGTTCACTGTTTGTGTTGTATATTCTATGGAGTTTGACAAATGTGTAATGACATGAATCCACTATTACAGTGTACAGAATGATAGCTTCATGTCATAATGTGCTCCATTTAATATTTTGAAAAATAATTTCTTGAACACGGGTTAAATAGCTTTCACTTTGTGCCTGCTATTCTCCAACTGCCCCTCTGGATTGCTCGGGTGGAGACTCCCTCTGAATTGGGGTTTGGTTTGGTTAGTGGGAGTTACCAGCAGATGATCAGAGGAGAGGAGGGAGGGGAGGTCAAGGTGTTTATTCCCTGCTTTCTCCATGCCAAGCTATGGTTTGATAATGGCTGTGTTTCTCTATACCCATGTCGACAATTGAGGCCCCTCTTCCATAGGTGGAGCTCTCCCCTGGTTCTAGAAAAAATTCCTCCCCTGTGCCCTTAAGGCTAGGCGTAGTAACTTATTTTTAATTAGTCCTTGGGTGCTTTACCATCCCTTGCTGGTTTCTTTTTGCTGTACACACCTTTGTAAATAGACCTTTTATTAAATTCTCTTCAGTTTCCCCTTGATTGTGCATCTATCTGTCTTCTGTAGGAAGCAAACACAGCTATCTCACTGACTTTTTACACCATGGATAGGAATTCTAGCTTGTAGTCTTATCTTTGTTTTGTTTTGTAAAGTTTTTAAGGAACTGAGTCCTGAAAGAGTCAAAACATTGCCCAAGGTCACAGGCTATGTTGAACCTGGGCTAACACTTAGGGATCTTGACTCTTTGTATAGCCATCTCCCTAAGAGCAGGAGTATTTGGAAAAATGCTTTCCTTTTGTGGTATGTTCATCTTTATCTAACAAGAGAAATCAATAAGGGAAATAACTCTGTTTTCAAAGTACTGAGTTTGTAAGTGAACTGGGTCATTTCAAAAGTGATGTGGCTATTGTTTGGGACCTTTCATTTTAACTGTTATTTTCTGCGGAATTTGGATGGTATGATAAGGAGTATAAAATATCTTAGCATACATTTACATGTGTATGAAATAATATAGTTTACATATCAAACAACGTGACTTTAAAACATTCCAAACTCATTTAATGGCTAGGATGGGCTATATTATGTCTATATATAGCATTTAGCAGATATCCATATGGTTTTCATAGAAAGAAAAATAATTTATATGGACCTTTTGCTGAATGTAGAAAAATCTCATGTAATTTAAGATTACCAGGTGTTACTTTTAAATAATTCAGAAGATTAATAAAGCAATGACCAAATAATTGAGGTCTTGGATTTCAACAAAGCACTTGACTATGCCTTTATATTAATCTACAGCCAAGGTAGAGAAGAAATATGGCTTGAGGAAGAATAGTTAGCTAAGACCCAATTATAGTGTTATCAGCCTTGGCTATATGTTTGAATTGCCTGAGTAGCTTTAAAAAATACTCATACATGAACCTACCCTGATGTAATTAACCTAGGATGTAGTCTTAGCAGTGAGATCTTTTAAAAATGCCTTATGATTCATGTGAAAGAAGAAATCAAAGATAGATTCCTTGTATAGATTCAGGACACATTGTGTCCCAGAGAAATGTGTGTGTGTATGTGTGAGTGTGTGCGTGTAAAGCATTCTAGACATGAGCAATCACATAAGTAGAGATGTAGAGGCTGGAAACTATAATGCATGAGGCCCATAAACTGAATTTTATATTTGGGGAGTAAGTATATGGTAGTGAGCGGCTAATAACGATATTTTAGAGCATTTTCTGTGAAGAAAAGCAGGAGATTCTTAATTTCAAAGCATCCTTAGTAAAAAAAATCAGAGAATTCTGGCTATTGAAGTTAAATTGCATTCTTAATTTCAAAGCATCTTTAGTAAAAAATCAGAGAATTCTGGCTATTGAAGTTAAATTGCTCTCTTGGCTTTTAAACTCTTTTGGTTAAAAAGACAAAGTTTGAATTACCATTGCTATGATTGACTCTTCCACATCACCTTGAAATGATGGAGAGTTTTCACTTCCAAAAAAATTATTGCACATGCACGAATAGCTATGCAATTAAAACCTAACTCAACTAATGATGTGAGTAGAAGAAAAACGTATTTTGTCAAATTTTAAAATACAACTAATGTGTGTCATTTTGCTTTCAAAATGTCAGTTTCAGCTCTCTTTAAGGAACACAGTAGTGAGAAAGCCCAACACTTCAAAACTCCACTAAGAACTATTCCTTAGAAATGGCAAGTTTAAGAGCAGAGTAGTTGACAGGGTTCTGAAAATCCTAAAGGAACAGTTTCCAAATATATCATGAGAGTGAGAAATGAATCAGAGAGAGAGAGATGTAGTCATAATTTTTAAGTGCAATTCAGCTCCATCAGTAGATTTTCCTGAACATCCCAAAAGAAAAAATAATATTTTTCTGATTAGAAAATATCAATAATACAGTTCATTCTCCTGGCTCAGTATGTAGTAAAGGTGGTATGTGGATAACCCCTTCTCATTAAGTGGTTGGCTCCAAGAGGCTACTCCATTCATTACAAATGTTATTTACATCAATTAGGCTAATTTGTATAGAAATATATAATGCATATAAAACATACATCATAGCCTCAACAGAGATAATAGTCTCCAGGTTACCTATATTTTCACATATCCTTTTATATTTAATTTCAATCCAATGAGTATGGTTTTTGCTATCCTTGGGGAAACATATTAAACTCTTTTCCCCAATATTGTGTCCTTTTAGTTATATCATTTGTCACTTCTGCTGCCAAATACATGGTCAGCCATTGTGTTGCCAGAGAAACGGGTAGGTGGGATTCCTCCATCGCTAGCAGGAGTGGGGAACTTATAATATCTTTAGAAAAGGAATTTTCTAAGACTGGCACAGGAGAGTGGTTTTTATGGGTGTGAAATTATATTCCTCGGTTTGCAAAGTCCTGTTGTCTTTAAACCAGTCCTGGAAAATGTGCAGTTGGGGCTTTAGCAGAGCCAAAAGCAGGGCCAGCGTTCAGAGTTTCCTTCCACAGCAGAGTTGAGTCTGATGTAGTATTAGGCTAGATTTAGGCCATTAATTCATTATGTGGGTCCCACATGGCCGTGAGCCACATGGGCAAATGCAGGGAGCACACCCCCTGCGATACAAGTCCCAGGAGAGCAAGAAGGCCCAAAGTGCAAGCACACAAAAAGAGAGAACAACTCCCTTGGTTCAGGAGTTTAAATATTAAAGCTTTCCACGCATGCAGGGGCCACACCTATTCTGGCCACTGACTTGTTCCCCAGTGTGAAAGCATCTTTCCACGTCACCGTCACGCAGACCTTACTGGGCATGTGTCTGAACTGCCTTTGTCCGGTCCCTTCCCCCCATCAATTTGTGGGGAATAGACTTGGAGAGTGTTAAACTGTAGTTTTCTGGAAAAGCTGTATAAATGGCATTTAGTCTTTCCTTTACTCCTTTCCTGTTAATAATAACCAGGTTATTAATGGTATCAAATGATTTCCCATAAACATATCATGGTAGATAAAAGCCAAACCAATGCATCATAGTTGGGTTTGCCTGGTGATGCTCTCACTGTCCTGGGGTATTAAATCAAATTTTTGGAAAGGTATATCATTAAAGCTCTTGTGTTTATGTGTGTGAACGTGTGATGTGAAATTTACTAAAATATTTCTCCATCAAACTACAAAGAGGAGTCATGTGTCAGATGACTAGAGCTATTTTGATGTAGAGAACACAGAGAGGAGGGGCCTTCTACTGAAATCCTCTGAGTTCCTAACAATCATATTCTAAGGCAAATTATTGAAATATGAACTAAGCAGGTGCTTCTGCACACTGCTATTGATTAACTGTCACCACTTTTGGTGGAAAATTCCAAATGAAATGTCAAATTTGTGAGAAAACTACAAGTCATGGAGTTGTACAAACTCAGTATATTTATTGTTCTTTTTAAGTCTGACAGTTTTACCTGTATATTTTTATTTCTGCCTTCAAGAAAGCATCATGTAAGTTAATTTTGAAGTCTATATCCATGTATAATTTTAATTTAATTAGTTTGAGTTATGACTTGATATTGTGACACTAAGATACTGTAGAAGTGAACTATGGGTTTAGTATTGAGAAAACAGAGTAACATAATATAAAGTGGCCAATGTAACATTGCTAGCTTGTTGATATCATAGGTTGGTTGAACAAATCACAGATAGCATATGTATAGTATAAGAAAGGCACAGAATCACTAATAAGCTCATACTGTGAAAGAAATACCACACCCTCTGCAAAAACTCTAGCAAGTGTAATGAGTGCTTGAGTGGTGAAGATCATGCCTCACTAGCTCTCCAGGTGTCAATAAATACAATGAAGCTCATTTATGAAGGAGAATACAGCAATCTGGAATTTCTAGACAAAAGGGAAGAGAAAAGCTGGATCTGAAGGCTTTCAATGGACATTAAAGGGAAAGTGCGGTAGACATCCCTGACTTACATCGATGATGAAATTGTTGGCACAAAAACACTATATTTGGTGATTCAGGAGATTTCCTTGCTATGGAGGTGGGAGAAGCCTTGTTGTGGTGTGTGCACAGCATGGGCATTTTTGTCATCAAAAATAAATCATTCTTTAACTGCTAGTCTATTGTAGGTCCAAGAATGTAACAATGGGTGTGTGGAGCTTTGCTTCACTCTGTCCTTTCCAGAAACAGCTGAACTGAATCTCCCAGAAGGTGAGTATCTTGGAAATATCTGGCAGGTATTTTTTAAAAATAAAATCTAGCCCTAGCTAGTCTTGCTCAGTGCTTAGAGAATAGGCCAGTGGGCCAAAGGGTCATGGATTTGATTTCCAGTCAAGGGCACGTACCTTGGTTGCAGGCTTGATCCCCAGACGGATCGAGGTGCATGTATGGGAGGCAACCAATCGATGTGTCTCTCTCATGTTGATGTTTCTCTCTCCCCACTTCTCCCTTCCTTCCACTCTAAAAATTAATGGGGGGAAAAAATCCTTGGATGAATATTTAAAACATTTTTTTACTTATATAATCTATTGAATTTCACATTCTTTCTCTTTCCTTCTAGGGTATATATTTCCTCGCTTTAAAAATAGAAACAAATAACTAAAAAAAAAAAATAGGTAAGAAACTATGTTTTGCTTTTATTTTGTAATTTTCTCTCTCTTAATAGACCTAAGATTTAAACATTCTTTGTCTCTTAATTTTGACTAAGTAGGAACTTTTACATTGTCTTATATGCTCTAAGAAGACTTACAACTTTTTGGGCAGAAAGTCTAAGGAATGCACATGAAACATTGAAAAACTATGAATTTTAAGGTTGGGAAGATCAGATTTTGTATGTATCTCAGGTTTGTTGCTTATCAGCTGTATGACCATGGGCAAGTTACTAAACCACTTGCAGATTTGTTTTTTGTTCTGTAAATTAATAATATTTCATAGAATTACAGTGACATATAATTGCTTTTTGTTATAATCATCTCTATTATTATTATAATAAAATATTCTCTTTCACTAAGGTGAAAATATGACTAAAAAATCAAAATAAGCAAAATTTGTGCAAGTAAATACAATAATCATTAATTGTCATGTTTAATATTACTAACATGCTCTACAACAGTATAAATACAAAAGAGCTCTTAATATTTAGGTGCAATTTAACCCACCCTTTTCTTAATGTTTTTTTGCCACCTTGGAAAAAATAGGTAGTTAACTTAGCTACAATAGTGAAGATAGAATCCTTAGAAATATATAAATTAAATAATTAGCATTAAATAATTGAGTTTACTAATGTACACTTTTTTTATAGTAATTTATCTTCCATTTCTCAAATAGCACCTCCAAGCTAGACAGCTTCTTAACAGATTAAGTAAAACTATTATGAAGTAATTTTATACTTAGGCAGTCTGAGAAGGATATTTGTTTCATAAGTGCTTTGAATTCTGAGGGGTTATGCTCTCTAAAATGGTGTTTTACCATAAATATGCTGAATTACTTCTGCTGAGACAGTTATTGAAACTTTCATGAAAACGGTCTTGAATTTTTAAAAAAGTCAACAATCATTTCAGTTATGTAATATCATTGATATACAAGAAATATATTTTGAAAGTAGAGCTTCCATATGAAAAATTTTAAATAATATAATATAAACCAGGATCTATTAGTATCAAACTACTTTGGTTTTGATTCCAAGCATTTTTCCTCTTTAAATATTTGAGATTTTTTACGTCATGATGTTACTGTGATTGAATAACATCAGTAAGAATACTAAAATATATTTGCCATTATTGGTACCCATTTTTATGATAGCGAAATGAACTATTTTTCATGAAGCATAATGAGTATCACTCAGTTTCAAATGTGACAGATATCACATATGAATTTAAACAAACAGGTTTATTGAATCATAACATTTCAGACATGGAAAGAAACTTATAGATCCATTAATTAAGTCACTTCATTCATGAAAAAACTTAGGGAATAAAAGATTGACTTTCCCAGAGACCAACAACCAATTTCCTTTATTTTAAATCTGAGTGAGGAGTAGTCTTTTGGTTCTTATTACAGTCATGAGCTCCAAAAATGTGCACAGTTATGTCATGTGTGAAACTTAAACCCTCTGCTTATTCATGGGTCTATTCTTAGAATCTATGTATGGATATTTCTCTATTTGTGGTGATAGCAATTATAAAAATAACGAGAAGACAGTAAAGACAGACAACATAAGGACCAGCTTTACTAATTCACTAGATTAGGATTTCATAACCACTGAAAAGATTCAATGACAGTCTTCATACATGCGTCCTTTAGACCCATATTTCTCCCCAGATCTTCCCATCCTTGCTACCAAATCAGTTACTATTCAAAATGTGTTCTGCATTGGCCCGGCCTCAGAGCTTGTTAAAAGAAATAATCTCAAGCTCATTCCAGTCCTAATAACCCCAAATCTTCATTAAAATGAAGTTCTTGCTAAAACAAGGTCTCTAGCCCGGCTGGTGTGGCTCAGTGGTTGAGCATCACCCATGAACCAAGAGGTCACTGGTTAAATTTCTGGTCAGGGAGCATGCCCAGGTTGCAGGCTCAATCCCCAGTAAGGGGTATGCAGGAGATAGCTGATCAATGATGTTACTCTCCCATGGATGTTTCTACTCTCTCCCCTTCTTTCTTCCTCTCTCTAAAAAAATCAATAAAAACATTTGAAAACAAACACAAAAAAACAAGGTATTCAGGTCACTGACATGCACATAAAAGTTGCGCTAGACACCTCTTTGATGAACCTTATGTACCCCTCTGATGAAAAATTGGACTGCCTGGCTGGTGTGGCTTGGTTGAGCGTTGACCTATGAACCAGGAGGTCAAGGTTCAATTCTGGTCAGGGCACATGCCGGGTTTTAGGCTTGATCCCCAGTGGGGAACATGCAGGAGGCAGCCAATCAATGATTCTCCCTTATCATTGATGTTTCTATCTCTGTCTCCCTCTCACTTCCTCTCTGAAATCAATAAAAATATATTAAAAATAATTTTAAAAATTGGACGGGTTATTAGGGGAATTTCTGTATACAGCTTTAAGGTTGCAAATTTCTCTATGCTTTTGTTTTGGGGAAGGTACAAACCAACATAATCCTCTCTTTCTGCAGCACTTCTAAAATGTGTGCAATTGCCCCAAAGTGAGAAATGTTATAATTTCACCCCAGAATTTGATGGCAGCTGTATTGATTTCCTGGCTATGTGGTGTACCCTACACTTAGAAAGGAGACGGTGCACTTAATGGAAGGGCTTTCTCTTCATAGCTGTTAAAACTTTCAGCAAATGCTGCCAGCTAAATTATAAGGGTGAATTAAAGGGTGCCCTTTATAAATAGTCACACAAGGCCTCTGCAGCTGATTATCGTGTGGGTGTAATTTGGAGAAAGGTTTTTGTAGGCATGAAATTACAGTACTGCTATTGGAATAGAGCCAAGAGCCTAGCCATTCCCAGTAGCTGTGTCACCACCTGCTAGTACACTTACCCAGAACTGAGTCAGGAATAGGTGAAGTCTAATGAATCATTAAATCTCCATAGAAAACACTTAATCTACCTATTATTTTCCAAATGAGCTTTGTTTGAGCCAGACCTTTGCCTGTGGGCTGACCTGAAGTCCTAGAGCTAAAGACTCTCTGCCAAATGAACAGAGCGCTTTTAACACAGTTCTGTACTTAATCAGTCCTGACATTGTGTCTGCACCTTCGTGGTCCTGGGTGTCCTCAGACATGAGTGTGGTCCGTAAGAATCTCTGACTCTTTTCCTTGGGTGCTGATTTAATCGGGCAGCCAAGTGTTTCCAGCACTAAGCCAGACTAAGCATCATTGATTTTAAGTTCCTTTCGGCTCAGAATGAGTTGGGAAATGCATCTTTGTAGAGCTGCTGCTATCTATACTAATAAAAGGATAATATGCTAATTAGACCAGACGTCCTTCTGGACGAAGCCAGGGCCAGAGGGAAGCCCAGGTCCCAGGTGCCTGCGGGTGGCCAGAGGGAAGCTAGCCTGGGTCCTGGGTGCCTGCGGGCAGCTGAAGGGAAGCCAGCCCGGGTCCTGGGTGTCAGAGGGAAGCTGGTGAAGGCAGCAGGGGGAAGGAAGGCCTACTCTTTTTTTTTTAAATTAAATCTTTATTGTTCAGATTACATTTGTTCCTCTTTTTTTTCCCCCCCATAACTCCCCTTCTCCCAGTTCCCGCCCCACCCTCCGCCCTCACTCCCCACCCACTGTCCTCATCCATAGGTGCACGATTTTTGTCCAGTCTCTTCCCGCATCTCTCATTCCCCTTTCCCCCCCAAGAATAGTCAGTCCATTCCCTTTCTATGTCCCTGATTCATTATAATCACCAGTTCATTCTGTACATCAGATTATTTATTCACTTGATTCTTAGATTCACTTGTTGATAGATGCATGTTTGTTGTTCACAATTTGTATCTTTACCTTTTTCTTCTTCCTCCTCTTAAAGGATACCTTTCAGCATTTCATATAATACTGGTTTAGTGGTGATGAACTCCTTTAGCTTTTCCTTATCTGTGAAGCTCTTTATCTGACCTTCAATTCTGAATGATAGCTTTGCTGGATAAAGTAATCTTGGTTGTAGGTTCTTGCTATTCATCACTTTGAATATTTCTTGCCACTCCCTTCTGGCCTGCAAAGTTTCTGTTGAGAAATCAGCTGACAGTCGTATGGGTATTCCCTTGTAGGTAATTGAGTCTCTTTCTCTTGCTGCTTTTAAGGGGAGGTTGCAGTTTTCTCTTCCTAAGGCTTACTTTCCCACTAAATAAGTCTTCTCATTTCCTGTCTGAATTGGATAAGGATTTTTAAAAAAGTGTATGTTTGTGTATGTGTGCATGTGCATACAATTCTTGTTATATATTATCTGATTTCATCCTTACTATAACCATGACAGTAATATCATTTGTTTTACAGGTAAGAAAATGAGGCACAGAAATGTTACGTTTCTTGATCAAGGCCATAAAGCTCAAAAGGAGGAGCTATAACCTGATTCGAACCCAGGAAATAGATACACTAATTCACATTGTAATAGTAGATTTGTCCATGTTGTACCTGACTTTAGTAGAGGGTTGAGGAGAGAGGGGTAGTGAAACCCTGAGAGCAGGGGCCTCTAGGTCCTGGGAAGGAGAGTACCCCTATCCCTAGCTTACACAGTGACCTGAAGCTGTTAGGGTAGTGAAACAAAGAGACAGACAGTTCCTGTCCTCTCTCGCTGGGGACAGAAAAGCAGGGAGAATAAGCAGGTAGACAAAATAAGGAGCAAGTCATGAATCCTCATTTCAAAAAGTAGATGCCAACTCCCAGGCAGGTTCTGTGGCCACACTTAGAGCCTCAAGCAGACACAGGCCAAGAGCTTTACCATCACCTGCCTTCTGTGAGCAGGAAAAGTACCAGACTGACCTGGGCAGTTGGCCAGGCTGCCTGAAATTAAATGGAAGGATGTAGGCCGATGGAAGCAGATCTGAGAAATTCTGTTTCAGTTGTCAATGCCCAGATGGAAGAGGTGCTTGTGGGCAGAATAGGGTGTGGCGGGGTCAGCTGTAATTTCCTGGGGGCTGGAGAGAACATAACTCAGCCAGTCCCACTTGGTCCAAAATATTCCCAACTGTATTCTCCAGTTACATAAACTTGAATAGTGAGAAGACAGAATTTCTTAAGTTCAGCAATGTACAAAGAGTTTTTAATTAAAAGTGATTTTGTATACTTTTAGAGATGATACACTGCCATAAGAAAATATAACTGTTTTAATTAATACTGCTAAATTTTAGTGACAACTCCACCAGCATTAAGACTATTTAATATTAAAGTAAAATGTTATTGCCTGCCACTTGTTTTTCTCTTTAGATCATTAGCATAGGATAAAAAATTTTACATGGGATTTCACACCCATAGCAAGCAGCTGTGTCTTCTTTACAAAAGACAATGCACTCATACATATGCATTATGCACTTAATTAAAACTGTTGGATTTTCATTTTAGAAAGTTCTGATGATGTTTTGCATTTTTATAATAATTTGGCTCTCTGGACTGCTACCAGTTTGCATATTATAAATGAGAAAGGAAAGGTTGAATGGGATAAGCATCCCAAAGTTCGTATAACTGAAATTAGCATGGCCTGAAATTAGTTGTACCACTCGCTTAATATTCCACTATTAGTTTTTCATTCCTTTTACTTAACAAAGAGATATTTTTTTCCTCTGAATATTTTTATTACAAAAGCAATATGTCTTTATTATAGAGACTAGAGGCCTGGTGCTTGGGATTTGTGCACTGGTGGAGGGCATGGCCTGTGGGGATCGGCCTGCTGTGGGAGCACTGCTCATCCTAGTCAGCCAAGGGGTGCTCCCATTGTGGGAGTGCACTGACATCCAGGGGGCAGCTCCTGTGTTGAGCATCTGCCCCCTGGTGGTCAGTGCACATCATAGTGACTGATCTACCTGTGGTTCTGGTCATTCCGCCGTTTGGCGTTTGGTTGCTGGGCTTTTATTATATAGGATTTTAAAAATAAAAAAGAACAAAATGAAAATTATATATAATCCTATTCTTCTGAGATAAATATCATTAACTTTATTATTTATTTTATTATATAATTTTATTTATGCAATTTATGTATTTTTAAAATCCTACCATATTAATAAATATATGTTTTAGTTCTCACTTAATTTTTAAGTGGTGAATCTTTACCCATGTTATGAACTCATCTTCAAAACATGATTTTTCATGACTGCATCATCATCATCATCATCATCATCATCATCATAGCTGTAGGATCATTTGAGCCTCACACTTTTATAATGTATATTATTTAAATTATAGATGAACTAGAGCTGTGCTAGAACTATACTGGGAAGAGGAAGGAGAGTATAAGATACATTCTTAGAGCTTAAACCATGAAACTGATAATGTGTAGAAATAATTGAAAAAAATCACATTATAGGCAGCCAGAAAAATGTAAAAGGCAGCTTCTAAAAAGAGAAATTGTTTTTTTGTGGGGTTTTTTGTTTGTTTGTTTGTTTTTTGAAAAGAGGAATTCAAACAGGAGATTGATGATTTTCATTTTAAGTTCCTCTAAATTAGTTGATTTTTAACCACAGGCACGTATCCCCTAACCTTTAAGGGACCCCATGAGACTTGCAACTAGTGGAGAAATATTCTTTGTTTCACTGTCCTAAGTATGTTTTTACTGCGGTCAATAAATTCTTGTTTGCTTTTTTACACTTTGTCTCTTGATTGAAATCTTTCCTCAAGAAGATAAGAACCGAGGTCTTATCGTCTCCCCGTAACACATCCAGTCCTGCGTCACTAATTGATTTTGCTTTAAAGAGAGGGCATATTTACTTTCTGTTTGGGTTTAGCTTTTTCAATAGCAATTTCTCTTGCCTTTCTTTCTTTTCTTCCCCCAGGTAAACAATATATCTCCCATATCTATCTTTGTGTGTTGTTTTTTCTGTTTTTATCACTCTTGTAGTAGTTTCTCTACTTTTTTTTTTCTTCGTTGGATACCTCATCTACTCTAATGTCTCCACTTCCCCCAACTCCTTCCCACCTTGCTTCACCTTACCATAACCACCAGCCTTAGTCTTAAAGTACAAGCAATCAAATTTGGCTTTAGAAGATTCACACTGGGAACAAAACTGGACATTACATTCCTGTTAGGACTCTAGATGAGTTTTGACTCCCTGTGGTAGGCAAAATAATGGCCCCCAAAGATGTCCATGTCCTACTGTGGAGAACCTGTGAGTGTGCTAGACTACATGGCTGAGCTTGAAATGAGGTTGTTCGGGATTATCTAGGTGGGCCCAATGTAATCACAGAGCCCTTAAAAGTGGAGGGGCGTGGGGAAAGGGTAAGTATAGAGAACCAGAGAGATGGCCTGTGAGAAGGATTCAGCCCAACGTTGCTGATTTCGAAGATAAAGAAAGAGGGTTATGAGCCAAAATATGTGGGTCTCTGGAAGCTGCAAAAGGTAAAAAAATGGATTCTCCCCTCGAGCCTCCAGAAAGGAACCTAGTCTTACAGAAACCATGATTCTAGCCCAGTAAGACTTGTGCTGGACTTCTGGCCTCCAGAACTAAAAATAAATGTGGTTGTTACTATTGTGGTTAAGCCACTACATTTGTGGTAATTTGATGCAGCAGAAATATAAATTAATACATGCCCCCTCACTTTGCAGAGTCTGGAGAAAGAACATAGTGAGGTTTGTTCCTTGTCCACTGACAAGGCCCAGGGGATCAGAAGTAATTTTAAGGGTTTGCTGAGCATAATTGTTCCTAATTTAGGGCCACAGTACCTACTAAGGGGAAACAGATATTGAAAAGATGGCCCAAACGGGGTACCTAGACATGTAGGTGCAAAAGAGTAACCTAAAGAAAAAACTACATGTTTCTGGAAATATATATATATACATGGTGTGTGTGTGTGTGTGTGTGTGTGTAGAGGAGAAAAAATAATTTTCCCTTTACCTTCCTGAAGTTTTCACTTAGACTTTAGTAAAAGACAGATTAGCAAGAAAAAAACCACAGAAGTTTCTTAGCATGTACACCTCATATATACACGGGCGATGCACAGGAGAAAATGATTAACTCCCTGGGGTGGCTTAGAATTCAGGATTAAATACCATTACAATAGGGAGAGTGAGGAGAGATATAGGCTCTTGGGGGAGAGTAAATGCTTTTTAGGAAAGATGAATGGATCCTTAGAACAATAATGGGAGGTATGATAATTTGTGACAAAGTTTGTCTGGGTATGGCGTTCACTTGTAATCTGTCCTGTGATGAGTCAATCACCTTGTTGATGAGGCTCCTGGGAAAGGATTTATGACAACCGAATTCCTTTGGCAGGATCTGTCTTTAGGAGACAAGAGGAGTTCAGTGAAAGCCTCTCTCGGCATTTGCTCAAAATGATCAATATGCCAAAGTGGCATGTTTTGGAATAGCATATCTTAAATACACACCTACAAATGTATGCTGCTGTGGTTATGATAAATAAAATAAAAATACTATCACAGCACGACTAGTCCCTTTTTTCTTCATGTATTTTATTAATCTGCAAATTCTAATACTTCAATTAATATCTTGTTGGAGTCTTAGAGATTTTATAATGTTAGGTCACTCTATTCATCATTCAAAAGTTTAGAAAATTTGTATTCCTTCATTTTCAAGGGTGTAAAATTGGGAGCTAGAAATGTAAACAAATTACCTAAACCAGAGCAGTTCATAGCGGTAGGAACTTGGTGTCCTGTTGCCTGAGATGCACTTTTTCCATAATGCTGAACTGCATTTAGGATGGGAAGGTTTCAGACAGATTCTGCCCACTCAAGTCTTTGATAACTATGCCCCCTGATTTCCGAATAATAACAATAGCAATAGCAATAATAACAATAATAATGCAATGACCTCAAAAGGGGGAAGCCGGTTCTTGTTTCTTCTGTTTTAAGGAGGTATGTCCTTGGATTTAGTTTCTTTTTTCTCTTTTTTCAGTTACAATAATGAACATATTTATTTATTTATTTAAATATTTATTGTTGAGAGTATTACAGACAGCCCCCTTTTTTTCCGTCATTGCCCCCCTTCACCCGGTTCCTGCCCCATCCCAGGCCTTTACCACCCTATTGTCTGTGTCCATGGGCAATGCCTATATGCATATAAGATCTTTGGTTAATCTCTTCCCATCTTCCCCCACTTCCCTCTGAGATTCCTCAGTCAGTCATGTTTCCACGCCTTTGGTTCTATTGTCTTCATCAGTTTATTGTGTTCATTAGATTCCTTGTTCATTTATTTTTAGATTCAATTGTTGATAGAAATGTTTTTATTGCCATTTTATTGTTTATATATATATATGTTTTAGAAAATTGAATTTATTTAAAGAAAAGGGGATGGGAGATGGGGATATCCACAGAGAAAGGGGGCCTTGGAGACAGGTTCAGGGAATTAGCCTGGGACGAGCTGCCACTGCCCGTTGCTATCCTGGTTGCAAGTCTCATGGGGTCCCTCAGAGGTTAGGGAATACCTGCCTGTAGTGGAATGGTGCAGGCATGCTCCTTGGAGGGAGAACATGCCTATTGTTCATGTTTTTTATCTTTTTTTTTTTCTTCTTACTAACTGCTTTTCTTTTGCTGATTTTAAGATTCTCTCTTTGTCTTTAACCCTTGGCATTTTAATTATGATGTGTCTTGGTGTGGGCCTCTTAACTTTTCCGTAGGTCCATTTTGGAATTGAGAAAAACTGCTTTGCAAAATATATTTTTAAATCATTGGTAAAGGCTGTGTTATGTAATCACTCTAGATCCCTTTTCATATTATGTTCTATATGTACTATGGTTGAATATCTATGAGGTCTTGATAATGTTCCAGCTGCTTGAGGGTGATTTATTTTTCCATGCATACATTTCAAGGGGTCCATATAGCCTCCAACTCAGGTGTTTTCTTTTAATGAGCCGAGATGGATGCTAGTGTTCCAGGGCAACAACCAAAGCCATACTTGGGAAGCCTGAATCAGCTCCAACTATGAATAACACAGCTCTGAACCAGCTGGATATTTTAGCTTTTCCTAAAATTTGGATAAGAATACAGAGGAAGTGAATGTGTTTTACTCTTCTTAATGTCTTTTGCATGCTTGATGAGCCTGAATTTGGAGTAGGTCTCAGGAGGAATGGTGGAGAAGAGATGAGAGGAAGTGAAAAGTACTACCTCAGCTGTAGAAAAAAAACTTTATATCATGGAAAGTGAATACAATATGCCAGGGAACTCAGAATGTATTTGCAGTGATACAATCATACCACACTTAAATGCATGCAAGCAGTAACTCTAAAATTCAAGGGAACATAAACCCCAAATCGTCACTTATGAAAGCTACCTGCAAAACCAAATTCATTTTAATACGTCTTCTGTTTTCCAGAAGGCTATAGAAAAATTTTTGTAGAAGCAAAGTTTTTAAGTATAAGTGATTAGGGAGATATAAATTAACTTCACTGTAGTTTCAATTTGTTCATGTCATTTTGTAGAATTTCTTGTTGTTTTGCAACTCTGAAATTCATAAAAGTTCAACTCACTGAATTTGGAAATACAGCATATATGAAACAAGACTAAAATGCTACAGGAAGACTATTCCCAAAGCAAAAAACAGAACATTCACAAATTATAAATGCAAATCTTAATGGAAAAGTTGAAGGACAAATATGAGAAAACTTTAGCAAATAGAGGAAAAAGACTGAGGTGAAAAGTAGGCAAGATAAAGAAAATGGAAAGGCTAGTCCCTGCTATCTAATATTTTAAAACTAGAGGCCCCGTGCACGAATTTTGTGCACGGGTGGGGTCCCTAAGCCTGGCCAGCAATCAGGCCTATCAGGGCTATCTCACCCAGTCCTGCCGCCTGCTGGGCGGGGCCTGCCGGTTGGCTGTGGGAGGGCACTGACCACCAGGGGGCAGCTCCTGTGTTGAGCATCTGCCCCTGGTGGTCACTGCGCATCATAGCAACCGGTCATTCCACTGTTTGGTTGATTTGCATATTAGCCTTTTATTATATAAGATAGGGACAAGGGGTATTGTATGGGAGAACAGGTAGTAGACATTTTTGATACGATGGCCACAAAAGGCTTTACTCAGAAGCTGTCACTTGAATAAAGACCAGAAGAAACTGGGAGGATGACATAGAAGTAACTGAGGGAAGTCTTTTTGAGAAAGGGAGCAATCATCAAAATATCTGGGGTGAGAGTGTGCCAGCCAGTAGGCTGATATGGCCTGGAAGATGCAGGGAGAGGCAGTCAGAGAAGAATTGTGGGTGGCAAAGTCTTACTGTGTAGGTAGGTCCTTGTAGGTTATTGTGAGGACTTTGGCTTTTACTCTGAGTGAGATGAGAAGATTAGAGCATTTACTAAGCTACACAATTGACAACATAAAGGTTGAAGATTTGAACTAATACAGTAGCCTCTTGCCACATGTGATGATTTAAATAGAAATTAATAAAAAATAAAATATTAAAGTTTAGTTCTTTACTACCCACACTTTAAGTGCTGAATATTGTCTACTAATTATCATATTGGGCAGCACAGAGATAAAACATATCCATTATTACAGAAAGTTCTTGGGTAATGCTATTCTAGGTCAATCATACCATTTAGTCATTAATTATTTAAAAAGTATGCCCCTAAATAATATGACAGGTATTTTTCTATGTTTAGAGATAAAAATATGTATAAGAAAGAAATGGGATTTTCTTTATAGATCTTCCAGTAACTTAAGAGTAGCAAGACATAAATATAGTCACAGAATTATTACTAAAACATGTGCAGGGTAAAAGCTTCAAAGGAAAGAGTAGTCAATTATCCTGGGAGAGAGGATTTCTCTTCAAAAGGAGTTTGGAAAATGGGTTTAAGCCACACAAATAGATCAGGGTGTTTCAGGTGAATAGATTAAGTATAGATAGTAGTACTTAATAACTACCATGATAAACCTTGTATCTATGATACTTCATTTAATATTTGCAGTAATTTTGTGACAGCAACATTGACAGCCCATGATGCAAATAAAACAGAAATCCTAAGTTAAGTAAATTGCCAAGATCCCACAGCAACTTGATATATAAAAAATCAAGTTAGATTCACGATAGGCAAAAAAGACAAGTTATCCCTATGATATATGCTATTTGAGAAGATAGTCATAGAACCCCAATTTGAACTCAGGCTGTTTGGCTCTAAAGGGTGTGTCTTATTTACTACTCTGTATTAATTTTCAAAGAGAGGTGTTATACAGTGTTAAAGAGAGAAAAAAATGAGCCAGGAAATAATCAATGTGAACTTATATGCACTCAACAAATTATATAAAGCAACTGACAGAATTGCAAGTGATATGTCTAAACCAATAATTAAGTTTGAAGAAATCAACAAACACTTCTCAGAAAGTGATAGAAAAAACAGACAAAAATGTAAGTGAAGATACTGGAAATCTGTCCAATTAAAAGTCTGAGTTGTTAGAAAGTTATTTAATTTAACTTATTCATAATAGCTAAGCCACTACTTGCAAAATTGTGAGACAAAACTAAAGTAATACTTTGAGGGAACTTTGTAGTTATAAATATGTTTTTCAATAAACAAAAACAAACAAGAATTCTATGAGCAAGAAAACTAAGAATGCAATATATGAAGCTAAAGAAAATTCAACAGTGCATAGAAATATGAAAGAAAGAAATAAAGAACAATAATAAAATTTATAAAATACAGAAAAGCAACCAAAATTCTAGAAGTAAAACAAACAAAACCAAAAACTAATCTTTGAAAAGGTTTATTTTCATAAATATTGGTGACGTTGGAGAAAAGTAAAACTGGATTTCTATTCACACCTCATCTTCAGAGAGGCCACGTGTTTCCTGGCTCTACTTTACTAGAATTTCCTCACATCTTTTCTTCTGCACCTGTGTCTAACTCTGAGAAATTCCCAGTAATTTTACGCTTCTGAAACATGTTCACAGAAAAGAAAGATGGCAGAGCCCATAGTATTTATTTAGCCCATAACACTTACATCTGCTTTGCTTCTCTTCCTCCCTCCTTTCTTCCGTCCTTCCTTTAAAAAAAAAAAAATAGATGTCTGTATTTGTGTTTTAATTTTCTGTTATTTATGGTGGGAAACTTTCTTGTTACCATGGGACACATATTTCTTAGCTCTATAGGAATAACATACAGAGCAATGAGTAAAATACATTTTATGTGATCAATATTTTAAACAGAGTCAGATTTAAAATCATGATTTTGACAAGGGGAAAAACAATGTTCAAGTTTACTGCCCACATTAAAGGGCATGCACTTTAGTTGACTAGTTCTGTGACGCAGCTTGGAATCAGATATGATTTGCAAATGGATTTCTAACATTTTTTTTTGTAAACCTGGCTTTGCATGTGTCTCCTAACTATGAATCATAGTCATGCAGCTCATATTATTTCTTAAAGACAGAAATTATACCTTATATAATAAGTAATCATTCTCATCTTTTGAGACTGGGAAAAAGAAACCCCAAACTGAAAATAAATTTAAGCTGAAACATTAATTATGTGTATGTTTTTAGTAGTAACAACATTTTTCAATTATTTCCTGTTAATGTGCATAAAGAGACTATGCTTCTCTTCAACTGATTGGATCCACTATGCAGGCCCAATTCACTGCATAACTTGGCCATTTCCAGAACACAGCAGTCTATTCTCCCTCGGGTGTGTTCTTATTTTCCAGAAATGAGGGGACCATGGGTAGGGCTTCTTTGTCATTATTGAGGTCCTAAATACTAAGTGATAATGCTGGGAATATCAGCCGGAATTTGCTTCTTTCACAGCTGTTAGTCTTCTCCTTGCTCATCTGCTTCTGCCATCAGCGTTTTCTCAAAGCTGAATTTGTTAATATTTCCCTATACCCTAACCCTGATGGACTGGAGATCCATGTTTGCCCCTAGTCCTTCTGAACTATAACTAATAAAGGACACATGTCTATAGCTTCAGCTTCACCACCTTTCTAGGAATTGGAATGTGGGCTCACTTCCACCCTTGTTTTCCTCTAGTGCTCTGATCTTACTGAATACAGATGTTGGTACTATCTGGTTACAGTCCGCTGTCTCTCCTTCCCTGAGTTGGATCAAGTTCATGTATCTCTCATTTTCTCATTAATTTACGAATTCAACAAATATATATTGAGCTCTTATTTTCTATGGAATCATTTATGCCCCTGGGAAACAGCAACGTTCAATAAATTTCCTGCTCATAAAGATCTTAGCTATGGAAAACATAAAGAGCTATAACACAAGTTCTAGTGGAGGGGAGTGTTATAAACAAAAATAAGGTTAAAGTTTAGAGAGTGACTGTGGGAGCAGGGGTAGGGATGGAAATAATTTTAAGTGAGATGATCAGGGAAGGTGGTTTTTAAGAGATCAAGCTACATCTCCATCAAAAGAAAAAGCTTTCTAGGCTGACAGACCAGTAAGACCAAGGCTCTAAAACACACATAAATGCTCATAGAAAGAGAGAAGGCCAATGTGGCTAGAGGAGATCAAAAGAGATGAGATACAGAATGGTGGAAATAGGCAAAGGCCATCTATACTAATAAAAGGGTAATATGCTAATTAGGGCAGATGTCCATCTGGACAAAGCCACAGTGGCTGTGAGGCCCGGGGCTCAGGCCTCGCAACCACCGCGGCCAGCAGTGGCAGCAGCAGCAGGGTGATGGGGTGGTGCCTTCCCCTGATCAACCTGGTTGCCTCCCGAAGAGGGAGGCCAGAGTGCGGCTTAGGCCATCCTCTGTGGGCTCCCGGACTGTGAGAGGTGGCAGGCCGGGCTGAGGGAACCCCCCCACCCCCGAATTTTCATGCACCAGGCCTCTAGTATTATATAGGATCCTTGTAGGTGAAGATGAAGAATTCAGATTTTATTATAATTATAATGAGAAATAATTGAATGGTTTTGAGCCAGTTTGTGACATAATCTTATCTATGTTCTAAAGGATTTTTCTGCTTTATGACAATAAACTGTAGAAAGATAAGACATGTTAGTTAAAAGGCAATTCCTGTGATCAAGAAGAGAAATATTGGTGTCTCATTTAGAGTGTGTTAAATGACCAAAATTGTGACAATACCTTGGAAAGCTTGATTCTGCTCCTTACTCACTGAACTTAACTTCATAGGGCAATTTGAACTTGAACTCTCTAGTTGTCCTTGCCAATGTTAACTTTTCAACCCCTTTAATCTCTGCCTACAAATGACCCCCAGTTTTTTCTAGTGGCAGGTGGTCTACATTTAAACTTTTACTATTTTATTACCCTTTTCAATGTCAAAATTGTAGCCTCTTTGATTCGAACCTTCAACTGCCCAATAGTTTTTACCTGTGAGAGAGGTAAACACCTCTTGGTCCCCCCTCACCCCACACCACCACCTTGCCTCAGTTTCAGAAGACTAAGTGGCTTCCCAATGAACCTATGAAAGTCATAAAGTAAATCAGTAAAAATCAGACCTGTGAAAGTGCTATGACATAGTGACCAAATGTAATAAGATAAAATGAAGTTGCTGTATTTATTTGATTATATTTAAAAAGAACCACATGGAAATTAAAGAGATAAAAAAATACAATGGGAGATACTTAACAGATCAGTGCAAAGGTTTAACAGCATATTTGACCCATTTGAAGAGACAATAAGTAAACTGGACTATATCAAAAGTAACAACCCTGAGCTTAAATTCCTTGTAAGGAAACAGATTTTCTTTACTAATTAGAAAACTACTAAAATTTTGATCATATAAACAAAGTTAAGCAAGTCTTTTTAATTTTGTTGTTGTTGTTGTTTAAGAAACCAGTTTCCTAATTCTTTGGGAATTATTTTAGTTGAAGGAAATAATCTCATTCAATTTTCTTTCATACAGATAACTTTGTCCATAGCTACAAATATAATATTATTTCTCAATTAGTGATATGAACTATTCTCAAATATCTGGCTCTTTCTGGTTTTACTCATCACCATGTCAATATCATTTTTTTAGAGTCTATCATTTTTCACATGAATCACTGCTATGAAATCCCCTTTTCACTCCTTTAGTCTTGCCTCAATCTTCTTCACAGCTATATTCTTCACATAGCTGCCAAAATGATATTCTTAAATTGAAGGTCTGATATCCCCCTGTAAAATGCTTTACTAGAACCTGTCTAATTTATCAATAATCTCTTTCATCTTACCTCTTCTTTCCTCTCCTTTCTCACTGTTATTACATGATAAACCCTCATATCTTCTAGCTCCAGCCATGCTTTTCTAGTTAACTTTCTAAGAGCCATATTTGAGGGTAAAGAACACATTCAGAAATTCTTTGGGTGTAACAGACAGGAATGGAACCCCCAGTACTGCAGACTAGGTCTAGGGAGCAACTACAGGACATAAAAGCACTAAACATGTGGTCAAAAAAGAGAGAAGGATACTGGAAAAAGAAGATGAACAAATTTTATGAAGTAACTGCAATTTGAGTTCAATTCTCATTAATGCTTTATGTGGGACTTGAAGAAGCACAAAGACCCAAATTGCCTTTATGCTAGATCACTAGAATAAACACATTATAGTGTTAGCATTAATAAATGTTAATACGCCTGGCCCATGTGGCTTAGTGGTTGAACATTGACCTATAAATCAGGAAGTCATGGTTAGATTCCCAGTCAAGGCACACCCCAGGGTTGCAGGCTTGATACCCAGTAAGGGGCATGCAGGAGGCAGCTGATGAGGGTAAAGAACACATTCAGAAATTCTTGGGGTGTAACAGACAAGAATGGAACCCCCGGTACTGTAGACTAGGTCTAGGGAGCAACTACAGGACATAAAAGCATTAACATGTGGCCAAAAAAGAGAGAAGGATACTGGAAAAAGAAGATAAACAAATTTTATGAAGTAACTGCAATTTGAGTTCAATCCTCATTAATGCTTTATGTGAGACTTGAAGAAGCACAAAGACCCAAATTGCCTTTATGCTAGATCACTAGAATAAACACATTATAGTGTTAGCATTAATAAATGTTAATATGCCTGGCCCATGTGGCTTAGTGGTTGAACATTGACCTATAAATCAGGAAGTCATGGTTAGATTCCCAGTCAAGGCACACCCCAGGGTTGCAGGCTCAATCCCCAGTAGGGGGCATGCAGGAGGCAGCTGATCAATGATTCTCATCGCTGATCTTTCTCTCTCTCTCTCTCTTTCCCTTCTTCTCTGAAATCAATAAAAATATATTTTAAAAAGTTAATAAGATAAAATTATCAACTGTTTTGGACTTTTATAAGCATTTCCTGCTTTATTCCTGATATTCAGAAATTCTTTTTAACTAAGCCACTAACTCTTAACTTTCCAACCAATAACTATAAGTCAACAATTTATTCACTAGCCTATTCAACTATTATTATGCAGGATATCATTAAGTCATGCAGTTTTTCAAAATTTGCGTTTTTCTGCTGTCCTATACAAGTGCCCAGATCCCTTATTGGAAGAGCAATTGGAGTAGATGCATTTCACATTCCTTGGTAACAGATGTTATCTTCTACTGTGCACATTTCTTGAATCAATCAAAGTAAACATGGTGTCCAGGAAGGTAAAAAAATTTCAGGCAAACTTCTATCCAAGAGTAAGCTGTTTATGCAATTAGAAAAAAAAAAAGATGCAGTTCAGAGTCTCTTCTTTCAGTTACAGGATTCTGTATCATGATTTTTAGAGATACAAATATTTACTTTTCTTTCAGAGCAGCAAAAAGATTGCACGCAAATTTACTCAGTATTTTGTGTTTCTCTTTACTTTGATAAAGAATAAACGTTAATTGAATTGAAACAGAGTAAATCTTGGTAGGCTTTTAGAATTTGGAAAACTGTAAAGCTACCCTGGTGATGGCAAGAAAGAGCCCATTTAAGAAAAATTCTTCAATTTAATTGCTTGGGTTTTTTCTGGAAGCCAACTATTAGAACCCCATCTTAAGTTGTCCTTTTCATTCTAATCTCCTAGTTCAGACCATTGTTACCTGCCCCCAAGGAAGACAATGGAACATACAAGTTGATTATATGTCACTTTACCCCGAAATGTAGGTTCTGTCACTACAAAAATATATTTGAAATTTTTAAAGCAATCTATTAAATTTCACCAACCGCTGATAATATTGGTTTCTTGTGTCACTCTAACTCAAAAAAGCACTTTAAAATTTAACAAAACTATTATAAATGTCTTGAAATACGTCATTTGGGCCCCATGACTTAGGAAAGCATCTTTGCAGGGTATATGCCAAGGGTAAATGTTAGACTTGTCTGCATAGGAAGCAAAAAATAATCATGAAAAGGGATTCTGACAGATTAAATATGTGCCTTATTAAACATTTAATATTAAAACCATTTCCTCAATAATATTTTAATTATGTTAAAGTTAGTTTAGATTGACTAAGGAGATAATTTTAAAAATAAGCAAATTTTGCCCTGGCTGGTATGACTCAGGAGTTAGGGCATTGGTTGACCTGCACACCAAGGGTCTCAGGTTTGATTCCCAGTCAAGGGCATGTGCCTGGGTTGCAGGTTCGATTCTTGGCCCCACTTGGGGAGCGTGCAGGAAGCAATTGATGTGTCGCGCTCTCTCTCTCTCTCCCTCTGTCCCTCCCTCCTTTCCTCCTTCCACTCTCTCTAAAAATCAATGGAAAAAATATCCTTGGGTGAGGATTTACAAAATTACAAAACGAAAATTAAAAAATAATAAAAAGCAAATTTTAATTATGATGAACTTTCTATTTATATAAAAATACTTTCCCTGGGACTAGAAAGGAATGAAATATCATTCTAGCTCACCCCCAAAGTCTCTAGAGAGGCAATGAGAACATCCATTAAGTGCTTGCTTTTGTTGCTGGGCTGATCTATTGCTGGCCATTCAACGTTGGTTTTGCTTATTCAAAGCATGAACTAGCACAAAAAGTCAATATCCTTGGGTGAGGATTTACAAAAAATAAAAGCGAAAATTAAAAAATAATAAAAAGCAAATTTTAATTATGATGAACTTTCTATTTATATAAAAATACTTTCCCTGGAACTAGAAAGGAATGAAATATCATTCTAGCTCACCCCCAAAGTCTCTAGAGAGGCAATGAGAACATCCATTAAGTGCTTGCTTTTGTTGCTGGGCTGATCTATTGCTGGCCATTCAACGTTGGTTTTGCTTATTCAAAGCATGAACTAGCACAAAAAAATTCTTGGGGAGATGTACATGCTTACCCCCTCTTGTCCAGGATCCATTCTGTTTTATTAGTGCTTTGTGTGCAAAACAACTTCTTCCATGTATTTCATCTTTGCATCATATGAAAGGAATGATATTTTACTATCTTGACCTACAAAACACAATTTTAATGTGGTTCATAAGGCTGCAGTAAACTTTCTCATTGCTCTGAGATGCCATATGAAATCTTCAGTGAGGTTTCTATCTGTTTCTAGTAGCTTGTTTACTCTACCGTTCATATCAATTTAAATAAATAATTGGTATAAATAACTTCTGGTGGGAAAGGACAGCAGCAGTTTGAATATAAATTGCTTCTTTTGCATTTTGTGCATAACTGGCTTTTCTCTAATCCTATTAATCCTATGACTTGGTGGAAGGAGACACATATTTACTACTAGAGGCCTGGTGCACAAAATTCATGCACTAGGTGGGGAGGGATTCTCAACCTGGCCTGCGCCCTCTCATAGTCTGGGACCCCTAGCTCCTTACTGCCTGCCTGCTTGCTGCTCCTCACTGCTCAGCTCACTGCTCCTTAGCGCTGCCACAGAGGTGGGAGAGGCTCCCGCCACTGCCTCTGCACTTACCAGCTGTGAGCCCAGCTTCTGGCTAAGCAGTGCTCCCCCTGTGGGAGTGCACTGACCACCAGAGGGCAGCTCCTGCATTGAGTGTCTGCCCCCTGGTGGTTAGTGCATATCATAGTGACCAGTCAGTCTGGTCATTCTGCCATAATGGTTGCTGGGCTTTAATTATATAGATGTGCTGAATGTGCCAGTCACTGAGAAGGACACTCAAGATACAAAACTCCCTGCCTTTGGAATGTTTAATCTAAATACAAACAATCATGGAATACTCCCGCCCTCCAAAAATAGTGTTTTGAGTAATATTTTTGAGACTCATTTACATTTAAAAATATGAATTCGTTCTAGACTTCAGTGCTGGGAAGGAAAAAGGAAAAGAAAAAGTACAGCAGGATACTTCTAGATAAAATATATGTCACACACATATATATATAGTTGATCTTAGAGAGGAAGGGAGAGGGAGAGACAGAAAAATCAATGATGCGAGCGAACCAGCAATTGGCTGCCTCCTGCACTCCCCCTTTTGGGGATCAAGCACAACCCGGCATGTGCCCCAACCAAGAATCCAACCGTGACCTCCTGGTTCACAGGTCGACACTCAACCACTGAGCCACAGGTTCTCAACCTGGTCTGCGCCCTCTCATAGTCTGGGACCCCTCGCTCCTTCCTGCCTGCCTGCTTGCTGCTCCTTACTGCTCAGCTTGCTGCTCCTTAGCGCTGACGCGGAGGTGGGAGAGGCTCCCGCCACTGCCTCTGCACTTACCAGCTGTGAGCCCAGCTTCTGGCTAAGCAGTGCTCCCACTGTGGGAGTGCACTGACCACCAGAGGGCAGCTCCTGCATTGAGCGTCTGCCCCCTGGTGGTCAGTGAATATCATAGCGACCAGGTCAGTCTGGTCATTCTGCCGTAATGGTTGCTGGGCTTTAATTATATAGATGTGCTGAATGTGCCAGTCACTGAGAAGGACACTCAAGATACAAAACTCCCTGCCTTTGGAATGTTTAATCTAAATACAAACAATCATGGAATACTCCCGCCCTCCAAAAATAGTGTTTTGAGTAATATTTTTGAGACTCATTTACATTTAAAAATATGAATTCGTTCTAGACTTCAGTGCTGGGAAGGAAAAAGGAAAAGAAAAAGGAAGAAAAAAACTCAACATATTTGTAGACTTGTTTTAGAACATGTTTTTCTTTTTCTTTTTCTTATTTATTTATTTATGTTAAAAAACTCAAGAGTTAAAGACAGGGTTAGGAAATAACCTCCCCTCCCCCCAACTCCTCCAATATATAATTAAAACATTGCAACTGTACACTGGATTGTGAGATTATAGTCTCCATTTTAAAAATAAACGACTCTCAAATGCATAGAAAAGAAATGGCAAATTGAAGTTGTAGGTTATGCCCAAGGTTGTAGCTTCATTTAAAAATCTCACTAATACAATTATTTTCCCACTCTTCCTTCATACCAACTCTCCAATTTTATTGAACAGCCAGTTGGACGTTTTCATGACACCTATGTGTCTTAGGTGAAAGCTCCTTGGAAACAGAACTTGGGATGGGGATTTAGTGAACGTGATTTATTTGCAAAGTGACCTTTGGGCTACAGGACTGAGAAAAACAGAAAAGGACAAAGGGAAAAGGCTGAGCAAGGATGGGATCTCAACTGGAGTGTTCCTTTCCTGAAACTGCAGGGGGACTCTCAGGAGCACACATTGAACCGGTTTGTCCACACTTGAAGCAAAGGGGGGAGCAGTTTGTACCCTATGGCACTCAATCTTGGTTGGAGGGCAGTTTTCCAAGGAACTGGCAGCTGTGATGCACTAACAGTCAATTCTCAAAGCAGCAGGGAGATAAGTGCATCAGCAGGCAACGGGGTTGTAGGCAAGGCGCCTACACTATTCACTGTTAGCGTACATTTTAGAGCACATACCATCTAATGCTGTGCTCAACACCATCAATTGAGTTTCTTTAAATTTACGTTTCTGTATTCCCCAGGGTTTTTATGAACATCTACGGTTGACTAATGACTCAGTGTAAGATTACCTAGCAGCTTAATAACTAGTGAGCCAGAAAAATTACTTTTTACAACAGGTAAAGGTCAGTTTTTGCCTCATTGTTCAGTGACTTATTTGGAATTACTCCCCACGCCTTAATTTTTTAGCCCTTTAGTATAAACTTATGATAAAAATGTTGCCTGTATAATTGCAATGACAAAACCTATGTAAACTATTTTTATATGCCTTATTTATTCCTAATTAATGTGTAGATTGCAGAGCAGAAGTGTGGGCAATTATCTAGGGGTTTTTCCATTTGCAAAAGATTGCTGCAAGCCATGTGTGTTTAGATTCTTTGGTTCTTTATCATTAAAGCAAAAATGGGGCCTAGCATATAGCATGCTTCATTATAACAAGTCATTTACACAAAACTTTTATCTAAAGAAAATATTCAATAAGTGTGAGTTGAATCAATCCTTTTGAGTTGGGACAAAGAATGCTAAATTAAACAGCATGATACTTCTAGATAAAATATATGTCACACATATATATAGTTGATCTTAGGGAGAGGGAGAGACAGAAAAATCAATGATGCGAGAGAACCAGCAATTGGCTGCCTCCTGCACTCCCCCTTTTGGGGATCAAGCACAACCCGGCATGTGCCCCAACCAAGAATCCAACCGTGACCTCCTGGTTCACAGGTCGACACTCAACCACTGAGCCACACCAGCTAGGTTATGTCACACATTCTTGATTAAATTTTGCATTTAGTAAAAGAATTTTTTTCCTAATAAGATATTTTTGATTGAGGAAACACAAAAAGCAGAAGGTTTTGTTGTTTTCCTACTGATTTGCTTCTCTCTGGGTGTGTTTACACTGACAAGTGAGCCAGCAGAGTCCAATCCCGCGATGACTGGTTGACTGCTAAATGCAGTTTGTCTCTGTCATCATTGTGTATATGAAGGGGTATCGGTATTTTATTTGAAACAGTATGTCACTTTGGGTTTCATCCTGTGATTATCTAAATTAGAGTCTATGTTTAGCTGAGACAATAACAGGCACGACAACCCACAGTTTAGTAAAGCCAAGGATAACTTTACAAGAAAAGCCAAGATGAAAGAGGTCTGAGCTTTCCTCATATGTATTCTCTTACAGGGTTTTGTTTACCAGCCACGTTTTAGAGAGAAATGGGAGTATTCATCCAGAATAGAATACACGGTTATAATTCAGGAGAATATGAAAAGTAACTAAAAAGAATGAGAAAGGCTATTGAAGGCAAATAAGAATTATTGTATGAAAATATGATAAAATATTTGAAAAACATTTAAATCATCAAATAATTAGGTTCCATTCCTAACAAAGGTAACTTTTAAAAAATTAGATAACAAATAAAAAAGATTTATTTCATGGGCTTTTTAAGAAACCCTTGCTTATTTATAGACATCGGGAAGCAGTAAGTATATCCTTTTGCCCATAGCACCAGATTTTAAAGACATCACATTTCTTTGGGTCTTAGAAGACATTGAAAATTGTTTCTATTTCTTTATTACAGATTAAGAATGCATTGAAAATGTAAGACAAATATATGCAATTTAATGCATTATTTGTGACCTAAACAATTTTAAAAATTGTGGAGAAGTTTGCTGTGAAGATCAACAGAAATATACCGTACACTTACAACAAACAAAAGGTAAGAATACGTTTTATAATTTTCTTCTTTGGAGGTAATACAAAAGAATTTCTTAATATATCTGCAATTCATTGATTTGGTTTTTCTATTAAGATGTAGCAAATTTGAGGAAATAATATATTAAAAAAGAATTTAATGTCAAGGGGGGAAAAGGAGACATATGTAATACTCTTTGTAATACTTTAAGCAATAAAACAAATTTTTTTAAAAAAAGAATTGAATGTATCCTATATAATAACTTTCAGGATTTTGATATTTTACTACATCTGTACTGACTTACTAAAATAAGTATGGTGTCACCTTGTCTATCCAGAATCATTAGACCACTGAGGCATTTGGAGAACAAGTAACTTTAATTAGCTAAAGATTTATCCCTTTACATACTACAATGATTTGCTTCAAGGTTTAACTTTTTATTGAGAAAATTTTCTAAAATATTTTTTGTGTATTTTCTTAGAGTTCAGAATGTGGTGAATATAATTTAGGTATTAGTTATCATGTTGAGAGCCAAGATCATGGGATTTTGAGATGACTGGGGTTAGAATTCTACTTTTAGCATTTTGTTTTGTTTTGTTTTGTTTTTTAGAAAATTGCTTAAGTTTATAAATCTGTTTTTAATTGAGATCTAGGGATAATATTATATCTCCTGGAGTTGTTCTGAAAATTAAGTGATTGAGTTTATACAAGGTTCCTGGAACTCATCCATTCCTTAGATGATTTAGGATCATTATTGTGAATATCAGTTGAGAGATTAGGATTATTGGACCATATACTATTTGAGAATAGGGCTTCTTTGAGTTCCTTTGCTGATTTAACTTTTTCTCAATTCTTTGTCATCTCTCTTTTAATTTGCTCCCTCTAACCTACTGTGAGCCTTGGAAAACAGATTCAAAAAGAAAAAATGATAATTTATTTAAACACTTTATTAGTTATCTACATCTGAGCTGTTCAATATGGTAGCCACTATCCAAATGTTAATTTTAATTAAAATTAAGAATGTGCTTTAGTTTCACGTTTCAAGTGCTTGCTAGCCCCAGCAGCCAGAAGCTGTATTAGACAGTGTAGAGAAATAGCATCATCACAGAATGTTCTGCTCAACTGTCCTGATGTACAATGTTTAAAGCTCTGTATTTGTGCTGTGGAGCCCTAAAAATAGGTGGAATGTAGCTCTTGCCTTCCTGTGACTTAAGTCTAGTGAAAGAAATATGATATTTCCGGGAGGAGTTTGGAAGATGTAAAAAAATCAGTGATGCAGATGATGACTTTTTGAAAAACACTGAAGAGTTAGAATAAACAGCTCAGGATTAAAAGATGAAAGAAATGACTGAGATGAAGCCTAAAGGATAATTAACATTTGTCATCATCCCAGTGCATGAAAATGTACTAACATGGGCCTACTTGCAGGAGGAAAGAAGGGGAAGGATGGCTTTATTTATGTCCATAGGAGTGCTGTATTAGTTTTTTTTTTAAATATTTAGTATTTTACATTTTTTTACTATAAATATATATTATTTTAATAATACAAATTAGAATTTAATTTAAAAAGAATCATGATCTTTGTAATACTTAAACTTTCTGTCCCTCTCTCTATCTCTAAATAAATTTTCTGGAATCTGTTCCTATTCCAGTCTTTCTTAGTTATTCCTCACTGAAAGAGATCTCTCTCCTCCTGTCCAAATTACTGTATTTTTCATAGTTTGAATGCCCTCCCTTCCTTTTTCATTGTAGATATTGCCACATATTTTATTCTTTTTGTCCTCTGTCTTAAAATCATAACCGCTATGATTTTCCCTTCAGGCTATTCATATATGCAAGATTCCTGAATCAAACCAGTTTGATACAACTTTCCTTTCTTTTCAATCAAATTTCCTTAGAGTGGCCTCTATTTGTTCTCTTCAGTTCTTCACTTTTAATGTACTCTTCACTCTGAAATTAAAAATTTTTCTCCTCATTATTCAGTGGATATGTTTTTCACTAAGGTCTACAATTACCGCTGTCAACAATTTACTGTTGTCAACTCCAGCAGAACTTTTACAGTCCATCTCTTTCTTGGTTAAAAATATTGACCACTCCATTTACCTATGCTGATGACTTCCAACCTGTCTCCAACCCGTCCGTTTCTCCCATAGCTCACTTGCTCACTTTTCTCTTTCTCTCTCTCTCTCTCTCTCTCTCTCTCTCTCTCTTTCATCAATTAATTGATTACATAAGAAATTTACCATTAAATGCTTCCACAAGGATGTGCTATAGGTAATTCAAACTTTGCTTTAACAAAAACAGAGCACCTCAATAAAAACCCCTCCTCTAGCTTCTTCAATATTTTTCTTTTAGTCAATTGAACCATCATCTACTCATTTAGAAACTTAGAAAAGCCTTTTTCATACCTCAAGTATATGGCTAATATTGCCTTAAAAATCCTTCCAATCCATGCTTTCCACTCTCACCATCATTGACTTAGGGCAATAGTAAATTTAATCACAAAATCTCTGTCCTTTAATCCTCACCCTTCTCTAATGCATTCTTCATACTGCCTCTAGGGTGATTTTTTATTTTTTAATTTATATTTATTGGTGAAAGTATTACAAATGTCCCCTTTTTTCCTTCTATTGACTCCTTCTAACCTGCACCTGACCATTGCCCCAGGCCTTCACCACACCATTGTCTGTGTCCAAGGGTCATGCATATATGTATATAAATTTTTTGGTTAATCTTTTCCCACCCACCTACCCCCACCTAGGGAGATCCTTCTAAAATTCAAGTCAGCTATATAATTATGTTTCTCCAACCTGTCTCCAACCCGTCCGTTTCTCCCATAGCTCACTTGCTCACTTTTCTCTTTCTCTCTCTCTCTCTCTCTCTCTCTCTCTCTCTCTTTCATCAATTAATTGATTACATAAGAAATTTACCATTAAATGCTTCCACAAGGATGTGCTATAGGTAATTCAAACTTTGCTTTAACAAAAACAGAGCACCTCAATAAAAACCCCTCCTCTAGCTTCTTCAATATTTTTCTTTTAGTCAATTGAACCATCATCTACTCATTTAGAAACTTAGAAAAGCCTTTTTCATACCTCAAGTATATGGCTAATATTGCCTTAAAAATCCTTCCAATCCATGCTTTCCACTCTCACCATCATTGACTTAGGGCAATAGTAAATTTAATCACAAAATCTCTGTCCTTTAATCCTCACCCTTCTCTAATGCATTCTTCATACTGCCTCTAGGGTGATTTTTTATTTTTTAATTTATATTTATTGGTGAAAGTATTACAAATGTCCCCTTTTTTCCTTCTATTGACTCCTTCTAACCTGCACCTGACCATTGCCCCAGGCCTTCACCACACCATTGTCTGTGTCCAAGGGTCATGCATATATGTATATAAATTTTTTGGTTAATCTTTTCCCACCCACCTACCCCCACCTAGGGAGATCCTTCTAAAATTCAAGTCAGCTATATAATTATGTTTCTCTTTCTTTCTTCCTTTCTTTCTTTCTTTCTTTCTTTCTTTCTTTCTTTCTTTCTTTCTCTTTCTTTCTTTCTTTCTTTCTTCCTT
>NW_005356259.1:5847565-5860353 GCF_000412655.1 Myotis brandtii
TTTCTTTTCTTTTCTTTTTTTTTTTTTTTTTACTTTTAATTCTTCTGTTATAACTCTCTGGTAGTTTTTCTCCTGTCTTAAAATAACTGTTGCCTAAATAATTGTTTCTTGTTAAAATAAAGAAAAACACAGAATTCCCAAAATTTTGCACCACATTGGAATCTTCAGAAAAAGCATCCAGGTATGACACCTTTTCTTCAGTTTCACCGCCCCCCCACCCCCCTGACTTCAGGGTCTTTCCCAGTCACCACTGCCACCACCAACATGTTAGGTCCTAGAGATGCCACTTCTCAGGTAAATTGTAGTCCCAGACAATACCCACTCTCATTTATACAATATTCAGAGAGTGACTAAGTATAAATAAAATTTTAACTAAATGTCATAAAACATAATGAAAACTTTAGGGAGAAAAATGAGACAATTGGCAAGGAAAATTAACAAAAGCAAAGACTTATTGGCTTTATTAAATCTTGCTGCTTCTTTACTTTTAAGAACTTTAAAGGTGGATCTCTTAGGCCAACATTTTATATGAAGTAGGCTTCCAACACAGCTATTGCACTGCTCTGCTACCATGCGGATAAAGGAACCAAGAACAATGTAGCTCAGATGTTTCCACTGGTCTTTGTCTGTGCAGATGCCAGCCTCTGGCAGGACTTTCATGTGGACTCCCAGTTACTATGGATGCATGACCCACATCTGAAAATCCTATCAGGACCAGGGTTGGCAGGCATGACACTGGATGATGTGAAAATTAAATTTTAATTTTCCTATAAAATGTATGTGAATGATACAACATTGCTTTTAGGAGAATTCAACAGATATTTCTGGGCATTGTGAATAAGAAAGTTTTTCTTGATAATGCAACTAGTCTAGACTAGTCTCAATAGAAACTAGTTGGTTCAGTGGCCTACTTATCATTAATATCCTCAGTGAGGGGGCTTATTATTATTCTCAAATTACTTCCAAACTATTTCCAATATTATATATTTATGTCAAAAAAAAACCACCATACAGAAAGTTAGTAAGTTTAAGAATATGAAGATAAGCTTTGCCCATCTACCTCGAGAATGAAGACCATCCTCAGCAATCAGACTGTAGACATTCCTGAAAATGTCGCCATCACTCTGAAGGGACACACAGTTACTAGTATAGTGAAGTGCCCCATGCAACTAGTCTAGACTAGTCTCAATAGAAACTAGTTGGTTCAGTGGCCTACTTATCATTAATATCCTCAGTGAGGGGGCTTATTATTCTCAAATTACTCCCAAACTATTTCCAATATTATTTATTTATGTCAAAAAAAAACACCATACAGAAAGTCAGTAAGTTTAAAAATATGAAGATAAGCTTTGCCCATCTACCTCGAGAATGAAGACCATCCTCAGCAATCAGACTGTAGACATTCCTGAAAATGTCGCCATCACTCTGAAGGGACACACAGTTACTAGTATAGTGAAGTGCCCCAGAGGCACCCTGAGGAGGGACTTCAAGCACATCAATGTAGGACTCCAACTCCTTGGAAATAAAAAGAAGAGGCTCTGGGTTTACAAATGGTGGGAAAATAGGAACCAGCTATGGTTTGCACTATCTGCAGTCACGTACAGAACATGATCAAGGGTGTTACACTGGGCTTCTTTATAAGATGAGGTCTGTGTATGCTCACTTCTTCATCAACATTGTTATTCGGGAGAATGGTTCTCTTGTTGAAATCAGAAATTTCTTGGATGAAAAATAAATCTGCAGGAATTGGATGAGGTCAGGCAATGCTTGTTCAGTATCTCAAGCCCATAAAAATCAGTTAATTCATGAAGGAAATGACATTGAACTTGAATCAAATTCAGTTGCTTTGATTCAGCAAGCCACAACAGTTATAAACAAGAATATTATAAAAATTTGGGGTGATATCTATGTCTCTGAAAAAGAAACAGTTCAGCAGACTGATTAATAAGTTGTCCAGCTATAGCAAGAGCAAGATACCAGAGGATTCCTCAGACTTATTTGTTATATTTTAAAGATGCAACATGCCTCATTGCAGTGGCTCAGTGGTTGAGTGTAGACCTATGAACCAGGAAGTCACAGTTCAATTCCCGGTAGACATATGCCCCTGATTGTGGGTGCAGGAGGCAACTGATCAATGATTCGCTTCATTGATGTTTCTATCTCTCTCTTCCTCTCCCTGCCTCTCTGAAATCAGTAATTTACATATATGCAATAAAAGCCATGTATTGATTTAGAAAAAAAATAAAGATAAGTTTTTCAGCTAAATTCATATGACTTGGGGTGGGTAGGGACATGGGAAAGTGTGGGAAGCCACCTATTGTCTTCTCTAGCAGAGAGGTGTGGACAAGGAGCCCGGAATGCTGGTGACCCTTGAAGCCCTGGCAAAGGTCAGGGCTATGCACCCACTGGTTAGTCAGACAATGGTAGCTGAAGCAACATCCCCACCAGATAGTCATGTAAATCCTTACTGATAAGAAAGTCTGTCTGTTACTGGAAATTGCCTAAGGGCTATAGGTGTATCCCAAACTCAATATAAGGATGGCAAGGCCTGAGCACAAGCTGAGTCCATCCTCTTGGGATGGGCTCTCGCCTGGCCCCCCAATTTCCAAATCATTATTTCTTGTCTCGTCTCTCTCATTTGTGTGTGGCCCCTCTTCCAGAGCCTGAACCCTGAACCACGAGGGACAAGGGGGCCATTCACATGAAAGCCAATTTATAACCTAGACGATCACTGAAAATCTTATGTTTTAGGAAATGTTCATAAAATACATTTTGTAACAATAAAATAAAATGGGTCTTTATAAAGTGAGATTGACCCTATAAGATTATGTAACAAATGGTTTTATCTCTTTAGGTCACATGTGGATTAAAACTTTTATATCATAAGCATGGCCCTATGTGTGTATCTATAGTACATCTACACTAATAAAAGAGAAACATGGTAATTGGCGTACGACCGCTACCCTTTTCATTGGCTAATCAGTGAGTATATGCAAATTAACTGTCAGCCAAGATGGCGGCCGGCAGCCAGGCACTGAAGCGAGCACGAGGCTTGCTTGCTGCAGACTCCAACATTCCCCGCCTCACTTGCCAGCATCTCATCTGCAACTCTAAGCAACTATACACTATGTTGCAAAAAAGAAGCTAAACAAAACCCCAGAAAACAGCTGGACTGAAAGACAGCCAGACCGAAACTTTGTATCGATGTTTTCAGCAGCGAGGCCTCAGAGCTAAAGCTGGCCCAGAATAAAAAAAAAAGAAAAGAAAACAAGGAGCGGTTGGAAGCTTCAGTCACTCGCAGATTATGTAACAAATGGTTTTATCTCTTTAGGTCACATGTGGATTAAAACTTTTATATCATAAGCATGGCCCTATGTGTGTATCTATAGTACATAATAGTAATAATGATCTTGACCTATATCAGAACTGAACATTCCTTGATTTTTAAAACATTCTTTCAACAAAGATTCAATGTTAAGGTTAATTCAATTGTAATCAAAGTCTCTTATAATTCTAAAATGAGTGTTCTCTGAATTATAACTTTCGCCAACAAGTATATTTTATTGAATCACAGAATCAAAAAAAAAAGGACCTTTGAAATTTTGTGGCTTATTTATAAACCTGTTTATGGATCAGCTTTACCTGTGGAAATTTTTAAAAAGAATGCAGATCTCTAGGACTTATCTTAACCCATTAAATCCTGAAGATCAGGGTTTAAAAAAAATTCCTTAGATATTGCTGATGCTGATGGAAGCCAGTTTTGAAAAAATAAATTCATTCTTTCCAGTTTACAAATCAGAAGATTGAAACAGGCCAATGGAGACAAAGTGACTATCCCAAATAATGTAGCACAGCTGAGACAAGATTCTAATATTCTTAACTCCCACCTCAGACTAATTTCTGTGAAGAAAAAAATAAAGAATTTTCTATTTAAAGAACTCTGGGAGTTATTTAGAAGAGTGGAAAATGTATTATGATTTCATGTGATAGGTCTCTACTAGGAAAACCTTTTCTGCTTCTATCTTAGATGTTGTTGGATAAGATTCTGAGTAAATTATACATTTACTTGAGATATGCTGTCATAAATTAAACCATACTAATAAATGTATTACTTGTGGCAAGAACAAGGCTTAATACTGTCAATAATAATAATAGATTTTATAATAATAATTTACTTTTTCATATTCCTCCAAGAAAGTCAACATATTCTCTTCAACTTTCAGCTTTATAGTTTTATAAGCTGAATTTTCAAGTGACATTGAAATTCATCATTATGTTCTAATAATATATTCACTTGTTACATAATCCAACATTCATAAGACATGAGCAATCACTTTTTTATGCTACTGCAAAGCTACAATGATGCCAAATGCTTACCAAGTCAATAGGTTTAACTAGAGCCGCCATTACATGAATCATAAATCATGACAAAGGGCCTATATAATACCTTATACATTTTTTTTGTCTCTGAAGAACCATGCATCAAATTAAAAGCTAAAATCTATAATGATCTTCATTAATTTCTGCCTGTTATGATCCTTCAGTTTTTACCTTATACCTCAACGATGATAATAAGCACTCTGAAACATTTATGTGGTTCAGAATTCGGCTCTAAGTGCTTTTGGTAGAAGAGCATTATAGGGCCTTAAAGAATGCTGTGTTTATAATAGCAATTGCTTACTCTCCTGCTGAATTGAATAACTTTTTCTCTGGGAAATAATTGCTCTTCCATTGTTTTCTGGTTCTAGCAAGCACATTAAAATTTCATAAAGAATCCTTTATCTTTTAAGATATACCAAACACTTTTCTGCTCTTAATGAAAGGCGGGGAATCTGTCTTTGGCCAGTCGTCACAGTGTGCTTCGAAGATTTACGGTAAAGCTCAGTCATCATGCAAGTCAGAGGAGTGGGATCCTTTGACAACCGCTTTCTTCCTCAACAGCAGATTCTGATTCAGTGTGACCGCTGCAAAGTGAGGGTAGAAGTAGAAGATCTCAAACAAGCTTTTAGCTCTAAGTCTATACTATTTTGAAAACAAGCGCTTAGGCCACATCTGTACTGGCCCTTGTTAATGATCTTGAATTTCTAGTGTCAATCACTTCTGTCATGTTTAAATTTCTTTTAGAAGCAAAGATAGTTTTCTAATTAATGGAAGTCTAATCTTGATTAGCTAGTAAAAAGAATAATCAGATTTGCTGAGCCTTGCAGTTGATCAAGTGATGTAAGTGATACTCAGCAAAACTTGTCCAAATGCCTGAGAAAATTCATCCTCTTTCTACATTCCTCTCATACCCACTTCAGTTCTCTGGTCTTGCTTATCATCCTGAGGGTTCAGAAATATAACAAGTGACTGATATTTGAAAAAGCTGGAACTTTGTGGGGTTTTTTATTTTTGTGTTCCTATTATGTTGTCAGAAAAATGGGTAAAAATAAAGAAATAATCCAATCTATTTAAGTTTACTGTGAGGTGATTTATAGTTATTATGTAGAAATGACTTTGTTCCAACTGTGTGGGCTGTGTGTGACATTGATTGTTTTAAAACAATCTTTTAAATATGAAGTAAACTAAAAATATATGTAAAAAATGAGTAATGTATTAGAAATGATGATTCAAATGCACATCCTGCCTAACACGTGGTTTAAGAAAATGGTTCATTCCCTTTGAAATCTCCTTGGTAATCCTCCTGAATTCCATTCCCTTTCCTGTCTTCTCAGAGTAAATTAAATAATAGATTTTGTGTTTAACATTCATTTTCTTGGTTCTAAATAGGAATTATATTGCATGAAACCATTTATGATTTGCCTTTTACGTTTATTAGACATTATGTTGCAGAAATTCTTCCTTATTGTTGTTTAAGGATACAATATATTCATGTTGACTGTTGTCTTATATCAATACAGTATGAATATACCATTTATTGACTGATTATTTTGCTAATCTCCATTTTGTTTTGTTTCCATAAATATTCAATCCTATTAGGAGTACTTTTGTCTAAGTGCACATGTACTGAAGTTCTCTAGGGTAAATACTCGCATGTTGAATTACTGTTTTACAGGTTCAGCTGTATTAGTGAGGGGCAATTTGTTTTTTATTTATTATTATTATTATTATTATTATTATTATTATTATTATTATTATTATTATTATTATTATTATTATTATTATTATTATTATTATTATTATTATTATTATTATTATTATTATTATTATTATTATTATTATTATTATTATTATTATTATTATTATTATTATTATTGTTATTATTGTAATCCCCACCTGAGGATGTTTTTCCATTGACTTTTAGAGAGAGTGGAAGAGAGAGGGAAAGACAGAGAAATATTGATGTGAGAGAAACACATCGATTGGTTGCCTCCTGCACGCGCCCCAACCAGGACCTGGGCCAGGGTGGAACTTGCAAGCGAGGTACATGCCCTTGACTGGAATGGAACCCAGCCCCTTTAGTCCACAGGCCAATGCTCTATCCACTGAGCCAAACCGGCTAGGAAGGCAATTTCTTTTTTAAAATGCTTAAAGCAATTGGCAATCATATCATCATTTTATAAAAGTTCCATTTTCTTCAAATCTTACCCAATATGTGACATTTTCACATTTTTATATTTGTCATTTCTTTGAGTATGAAAATGTATTTTCATGGTGATTTTAATTTTCATTTCTCTGATTAATTTTGAGGTTGAGCATAATTACATGCATTTATTTGCTGTTTATGATTCCTCTTCTGTGATGTGCCTTTACATGATTTTGCCACATTTTCTATTGGATTGTGTATGTTTTTAATAGACTTATAGGATTTCTTTATATATTTTGGATACCACCCCATATTTTCCCAGTTTTGGGTTGTGTTTTACGTTCTTTATGGTAACTTTTGATACTGTAAGACTTTATTAATCATTTTCTCTGTGTATGTAACTTTGTGTCTTATAATTTAAAATAGCCTTCCCTAACTGACAACATAAAGGTAATCTTCTATATTATCTAGTGAAAGTTTATAGATTATATTTTACCTTTAAATCTTATACAACTAATTTTTTAAATATTACATGAGGGAAAAGTTGTAGTCGTGATCTCATAACATTAAATAGTAGTCTCGAAGGAAGAGACCAAGATGGCGGCATAGGTAAACACCGGAGACTGCTGCCGCAAACAACCACTTCAAAAATACAACTAAAAGACGGAACGGACATCACCCAGAACCACAGGAAGGCTGGCTGAGGAGAGACTCTTCAACTAGAAGGAAAAATAACAGCACACCGAGGCTCAGAGGAGGCGCAGTGTGGAAAAAACTCAGGTGCGGAGGTGCGCGCGCAAAGCGGGCTGGTGGCTGAGAGCGCGGTTGTCGTTTTCGGTCAGGGGGGAGTCTCAGACTCTGAGCTCCAGATACGGGCGAATCGCTGGGGACTCGGACCCAAACGGGAGAAGCGGGAGTGTCTGGCATCAGTTGGAAGGCAGCTTTCCCTCCGAGGTTTGCAGCGGTTCCGGGGGTTCTGAGAAGCAGAGCCTCTGGGAACAGGACTGAGGGCACCATAACGGCTCCCTCCGCCCGCCCTGTTGAGCCCGCCCCGCCCAAGCCCTGCGCAGAGCCATTTGCCGGATCGCCTCAGGCAAAGGCTAGATTAGCACCTCCCCAGAGGACAGAAGTTTTCCGCGGCAGACACAGCTGATTCACACAGCCAGTCGGCCTGGTGGTCAAATCCCTCTAGTATTAACTACAACAATCAAGGCTCAACTAGAACAAGACTGCGCACAAAGACCACTAGAGGGTGCACCAAGAAAGCATAAAAAATGCGGAGACAAAAAAACATGACAGAAATGGAGGATATAGAGCTAAAAATCGCAATTTTGAGGGCTTGCAAAACTTATACAACTAATTTTTTAAATATTACATGAGGGAAAAGTTGTAGTCGTGATCTCATAACATTAAATAGTAGTCTCAGAACCATTCATTGAAAACTCTATCCTCTCCACTGACCTATATTGCCAATTCTATTATATATAAAATTTCCAAATATGCATGGATTTTCTGTTGGGGAATGGAGGAGAGGACTGTTCAGGTGGTTTATCCTTAATCAACACCAGATTATCTTAATTACTATAGCTTTATAATGCTTCCTGATATTTTATAGGGTAATTATTCGCAGATTTAGATCTTCCTTAAGACTATCTTACCTATGCTTTGTACTTCAATTTACACTTTTTTTATTTAACTTTTCAAATTCCACAAAGATAATATTTGGGGTGTTAATGGACACTGATCAAAGTATTGATCAATTTGGGGAGATAGAGATAGAGATAGAGATAGAGATAGAGATAGAGAGACAGACAGACAGACAGACATGGATGGGATGCCTCTTGTATGCACCCCAATGGAGGACTATACCCACAAGCTGGGCATGTGCCCTGACCGGGAATTGAACCAGTGACTTTTTGGTGCACAGGATGATGCTCAACCCACCGAACCACAATGGCCAAGGGCAGGCCTTCTATTTTCTTTACACTTTCTCTTCCAGGTATCTCCATTATTCTCTTATTTCAACTTTTTGCCACTGTGTTTCTGTTACCTATGAACTCTTTCCAAACTCTATCACCACTCCCACTTCCTGTAAGATACATACAGCATTATTCAATTAGACTTATCTAAAATCAAACACATTTTTTTTCTCCAAATCATTCATTCCTCCTTACATACATGAATCCCAGTATACCTCTCCCAGGTGCCAAGCTCAAAACCTTAAGGTCATTTTGACTTCTTACTTTCATGCATAAAAAAATTTAGTATGTATATGAAAAGCCTTCCTCAAAATGATGTTATTTTTTTCTGTGTATCATCATTGCCTTATTAAACTTCCAAAAAGCCATATTTATTAAATGTAGTCAGTATAACTTGACAGTAAAATAGAATTTAAAAATGAATTTTTACCCAATACAAATTTTTTCCCCCTTTTCTTTGAAAATAGGCAGAGTATCAGCCTTTTAGGTTTTGGTTTTTTTTTTTCTGTAATACTCCAATACACAGACTGGGGTTGTAGATCTATGGAGGAAGGCCGTAAATTACATTTTCATTACAACATATCAACGGTACTTCCTATTTATATGATTCATGACTGTTGATGTAGACTGTGATCACCTGGCTGAGGTGGTATTCATCAAGATTCTCCACCATTATAAAGTTACACTCCACCTTTCCCTCTTTTCTATTTTATACTTTTCAGGGGAAGTCACTATGTACAACCCACACTTCAGGAATGGGGAGTTATGCCCTCCAAAATTACATTTTTCTGCTTTTTAGCATCAAATTCTTGCTAAGTGACCCAAAACATAACCACAGATCAATTTTGTGGCAGCTAGGAAATATATAATTTCCGGTTTGTGAAACCATCTCCTCTCCTGTCTCCTATGTATTACTGGGTTTTCCTCCTTTTTTGTCTCTAGCAGTTCTTCCCAAGTCCTCATTCTCCTCCTCTTAACTATGGAATCTGTCCTAGGCCTTCTCTTTTCTTTTTTCTTAATATGTTTTGTTGATTTTTTTTAGAGATAGGAAGGGAAATAGAGATAGAGATAGAGATAGAGATAGAGATAGAGATAGAGAGAGAGAGAGACAGACAGACAGACATGGATGGGTTGCCTCTTGTATGCACCCCAATGGAGGACTAGACCCACAAGCTGGGCATGTGCCTTGACCGGGAATTGAACCAGTGACTTTTTGGAGCACAGGATGATGCTCAACCCACCGAACCACATGGCCAAGGGCAGGCCTTCTATTTTCTTTACACTTTCTCTTCCAGGTATCTCCATTATTCTCTTATTTCAACTTTTTGCCACTGTGTTTCTGTTACCTATGAACTCTTTCCAAACTCTATCACCACTCCCACTTCCTGTAAGATACATACAGCATTATTCAATTAGACTTATCTAAAATCAAACACATTTTTTTCTCCAAATCATTCATTCCTCCTGACATACATGAATCCCAGTATACCTCTCTCAGGTGCCAAGCTCAAAACCTTAAGGTCATTTTGACTTCTTACTTTCATACATAAAAAATTTTAGTATGTACATGAAAAGTCCTCCTCAAAATGATGTTATTTTTTTCTGTGTATCATCATTGCCTTATTAAACTTCCAAAAAGCCATATTTATTAAATGTAGTCAGTATAACTTGACAGTAAAATAGAATTTAAAAATGAATTTTTACCCAATACAAATTTTTTCCCCCTTTTCTTTGAAAATAGGCAGAGTATCAGCCTTTTAGGTTTTGGTTTTTTTTTTTCTGTAATACTCCAATACACTCACCATGTTGAACTCACTAATCCAAGTAAGGGGAAGTCAAAGAACTGTTTTTTTAACCTGCTCCTGACCTATTGTACTCTCATGGGGAAGTCTGCTGTCAATATGACTTGACAGTAAAATAGAATTTAAAAATGAATTTTTACCCAATACAATTTTTTTTCCCCTTTCTTTGAAAATAGGCAGAGTAGAGTATCAGCCTTTTAGGTTTTGTTTTTTTTCCGTAATACTCCAATACACTCACCATGTTGAACTCACTAATCCAAGTAAGGGGAAGTCAGAGAACTGTTTTTTTAACCTGCTCCTGACCTATTGTACTCTCATGGGGAAGTCTGCTTTTTCTTGTTTGCTTGCCTATAAAACAGTAATCATAAAATGTTTAATTCTTGACTATCAACAGGTGAATTATATTCATTGCAGATAACCTTGACTTCAAGTCCGTGTTAGCATAATTGCAGGCTAGTGAAGACTATCTTTAGCTGAAATTGTATACTAGGTCTTGTTTGCTTTCACTTTTTTTTTTTTTAAAGCAGTTTACTGCCCTAAAGAGAGCTTTCTGATTTAAAAAAATATAATAAATTAATATTTCCACATTTCCAGAAGTTTCTGAACAATTATTTGTTAGTTATTACTTTAAAGCTGGTAAATTCTTATTAATCTGAGGAGGTAATGCTAGTTATCTCTATTTTGGAGTGTGGAGCTAGGATGACAGGGGTAGAGAAGAAAATGTTAAGTAATGTTTTCTCATCTTCTATATTGTGTGTGTGTGGTTTGTTTAAAACACAAATAGAAATGCTTTGATGTTTAACTGTGTGCCTGTCAAACAGTAGGTATTTACTTAGGATGATTTCTGAATTTAATTTGAATCTGGATTATGCCTCTCCTGTTTCTCTGACCTTGGGTATATTCCTTAATCTCTCTTACCCTCCATGTCATCATGTGTAAAATGGGCATTAAACATGATTGCACAGAGAAGGTACGTCAGACACGTGGACTATCCCTTGTAATAAATGGAGATGTAAAGCATTAGACCAGAGGCTCTCCAAGTGTGGTCCCTAGTTGCAGCATCCTCATTACCTGGAAACTTGTCAGATATGCCAAACCTCGGGCCCCAACCCAGACCTAAGGAATCAGGAACCCTGTGGATGGGGCTCAGCAATTTGGGTGTTAACCAGCCCTCCAAGTGATTGTCATGCCCACTGCTGAGAACCAATTCAGCAGAACTCCAAATAAATAAATAAAACATTAGGCTACCATTATGAGAGGGAACAAGGAACCATCATATCTTCTATGGTTGAGGAAAATTTGACATAGCCATTGCTTCTGGTTATTTGTCATTAATCTGAGAGGCAATTAAAAATAGATAGTTAAACTTTGAAAAAATTAGGAGGGTTTGTAGAACAGGTGAAGATGGGACTTAGGGAACTGGGAGTTCTTTAGAATTCACAGAACAGAGGATAGGAGAGAGAAAGAATGTATTCAGCTGAAAATATTTCTCTCTGTTTCCAAACTGAAAATCAGTAAAACATGAAGAAGCTAGATTTTATTTTACTGTATAATAAAGCTTCCAGCAGCTAAAGGGGCAGTAGTTGAACCACATCATCAAGAGGGAATGATAGAAATCTTGGGGTGGGGTGAGCAAATCTCTATTCTCAAGGTCTCAGGAATCTTAAATCCCAACATAAAGTGAGATCAAGGAAACGGTGAAGCTTATAGTCCAAGTATCAGGAGAGGTATAAATTCTTTTAACCTCAGTAATCTACTATTCCTGTCTCCTAGTCACTGAGAAACTTTTAAATGTGTATTCCATTCTATGGGGATTGCAACTGACCTACTTTTGAGGTATTCCTTTTTTAAATGAATTATGTGAAGGTCAGAAGAAGAAACAGAAACAAAAATACTACCAACAAATGAATGTGTGTTTCAGCCAGAGTGCTCTGCTTGGCTTCACGGAGCAAATTCATGACTGCCCGAGGCAAAGCAGTTCCATTTCACCCCTTGACCTTCTGCCATGCGCTCTGCCTTGCTTGCTATGAGGGTTTTTTTCCAGCTACGAAAATGTGATCCTAGAAATGTTTGAATATAATATTATTCTGGCTTCAAGGCTCAAATTCTGTTACTTAAATTGTCAACCTATATGTGCATATTGAAGAAGAAGGGTTCAGGAACGATTCTAAATCGTTCAGCAGCCTACTGACGGGTTCTGTTAACATCATCACTTCCAAAGGAAGAAAGAAAGCCAGTTAATTTTTTAAAGAGTAATTTCCCCTCATCTTTCTTTACGTATTCACTTTTAATCAGGGGTAGGATAGTCGCCAGGGTCATAATACCTTTAAGATTTTGTTGTGAAGGCGTTTGGACTTAAAAATATCTCTGAGGTCACCATTAAATACAGTTCCTGAACTGTATCAAGACATTGATCCCCCCATCAATCATTTATCTACCCACAAGTCCCATTTGTCTCTTAACTTTTATTAATCTGCTATT
>NW_005356259.1:5862605-5866243 GCF_000412655.1 Myotis brandtii
AATAGGAAACCATTTGGCAGACTTAATTAAATGAGTGGTCAGAGCAGGTTTTCTTTTTAAGTTTATTCTCGTTGCTTCATTGAGAATGGTCTGAGAAGGAATGGACAAGAAAGATTTGGACAGAGCAGTCAGGTGGTGATAGGTAAGAGAGATCATGGTGAGCTGAAGTGGTGGGAGCAATAGGATAGAAGGAGCATTGGACAGGTGTGCAAAGTATTTCTAAGGTAGAATTGATAGGTCTTGCTGATGAGTTGAATGATCTTTTACCCTCTCTGCATCCACCCGCTTGGGCATTTAACTTTGAAGTGTCCTCTGCCTCTGTCTCTGGACTTGACCATGTGCCTGGCTTTGGGTAATAGAATGAAGCAGAAGTGCAAGTATGGTGCTTGTAAGTCTACAACTGGAGAGGCCTTGCTCTTTCTTGTGTTTCTGTCATCTCCATGAGGACATTCCTGAGGTAGCCTACTGGCATGGAACAGATACGGGGCAGAGACTTGAAGTGCCCAATCAGCCCAGTTGAGACTTATCTAATAGACAATTTCTTCTCCTGTCACCTGTCAGAAGACACTTGGCAAAAGTGACTTCTGGGAAATGTATCCACTCTTTTTCTTTTTCTTTTTTCTTATACCTTGTGCTTAACTGTCACAGCAGCCATAAAGTCTTATTGTCTTCATTAATTACATGTCTGTTCTCCACCAGACTATGCATTCCAGGGTGCGGTCCATTTCATTTCATTTTACTTTTTAAATAGTTTATTGACTTCAGAGAGGAAGGAAGTGGGAGAAACATCAATGATGAGAGAAAATCATTGATCAACTGCCTCCTACATGCCCCCCACTGGGGATCGAGCCCACAACCCAGGTATGTGCCCTCAATGGAAATCAAACTGTGACCTCCTGGTTCATAGATCGACGCTCAACCACTGAGCCATGCCAGCTGGGCAGGTGGGGGTCCATTAATAAAAAAGAATATTCAACCAATAGTACCAAGTAAGCACTCAATGAATTTGTTGAATAAAGGTGCAAAATTAATACTGAATAATTTTTAAATAAAGCTATAAAATTGTTTAATAAAAACCCTGGTGAATCTGACTACCTGGGTATAAATCAAAGCTCAGCTACATATTATATGTGCAATTTTGGACACAATATATAACCTAAATGTGGCTCAGTGTTCTAAAGTGTAAAATGGGAACATTCATTACACTTATTTCATGGGTTGTTATACAATTTACATTTTGAATCCTTTTAAAATTCTTGGAACAATTTCTGGCAATAGTAGAACACTCAACATTATCCTACTATTATTAATTTACATTAATAAAATCATGTAACATTGAAAATACCCAACTTCTAGCTAACCTAAGGAAGATCAAATATAGATCTTATAGAAGCCATTTAGTTTAATCAACTAGGTATCTCTTTCAAAGTATCTCTAATGGAATGTAAGAGAAATATCACTACTTATACCACTAGAATGAGAAAATTTCAGCTTCTTAGAATCAAAGTTAGTTTGTATATATGTTATATAAACATTTTCTCTTTATTTTTATTATTATTTTATTGTTATTATTTTGCAACCACCTAACACTTACGAATTAGTGCAAAAAAAATCAAACTTAAACCCACATTGTCAGTACTGGAGATTACCAGAAAACATACAAACACATGGGCTAGAATGAGCTAAGCAAACCTACCCATCCAGAGCAGTTCAGATGCACTGACAACTGATCAGTTTTTGAAAAATAAGAAGGCTAAAAGGTTGAGAAAATAAAACAAGGATAGTACACATTGTTGGAATTTATTTAAAATGCCTTCCAGCAGGAGATGCTGATTGAATGGGTAATTCTTTTATAATCCATATCTTGTTGTAGATTGTCTTTAAAAATGATTCTTTCAAAAGGCTCCATAATCAAGCTGATGGGAAAATAATGAGTTGGCAGCCCATTCAAATGGAAAGCTGTTGTTAATCAAAATAATATTTTTCTACTTAACATGCAGCAGAATTTTGCACCAATGTATTTTTATGTCTTTCAACTAAAAATAAAATCAAGATGGGGACCGCAGTTATATTTTCTGGGTATAATCTGACTCTTTAAATTCTAAATTTCTGTTGCCTCATTTCTGCCATCTGGTGGTTGAAAATAGTGATGTTCTCTCAGTCTGTGAAACTATATTAATTCTTTGTAGACATAGTATTGATATGCATTGCCTTCCATCTAGTACTTAGCCATAACTAAACTGGAATGCATTTAGTATATTGCACATGGAAAAAATATATTTCCCTTTTCTGAGTTCTTCAGATTTTATGACACATTTATTATTTGTATACAAATGTCTTATTTTGATAAATCCTATAAATGGTATTGTTTCAGAATGAAGCTCTTTAGAATGCTCTACAGATATTTTCCCACTTCTTCAGCTCAATGCATTTTTAGAATGCCAAGGTACTTTGACAGAGCTCTAGAATAAATCATTAATTTTGGTTAATGTCTTTTCAAAAATGGGCAAGTAACATCAAATGCAACATGCAAAAGCAAAGTATAGTTATCAGTGGAGTTGAAGACTAATAAACATTAGATGGTTTGTGAGCACTTGGTCCTTCCTTCATTTCCACAAAGTCCAGTCCACTGTATGCATTCCTAATTATGCAAAGCATGTGATGCAGCAGGGCTGAGCAGTGCATTAGGAATAAGAGAAAGGGAGTAGAAATAAATGTAATATTTTGTTGAGTGCTTTTTCTGCATCTATTGATATGATCGTGTGATTTTTGTCTTTCAATTTGCTTATGTGATGTATCACGCTTATTGATTTGCAAATATTGTAGCAGCCTTGCATCCCTGGAATAAATCTCACTTACTTACAGTGTATGATCTTTTAAATATATCGCTGGATTGGATTGGCTAATATTTTGTTGAGGATTTTAGCATCTATGTTCATCAGGGATATTGGCCTACAGTTCTCTTTCTTTGTAGTGTGTTTATCAAAAGCATTCGACAAAATCTAATACCCTTTTTGATAAAAACTCTCAGCAAAGTGGGAAATCATATCTATACATATAAAGAGGTAATATGCTAATTGCCATTACGGTGTCCCTCTAACGACCAATGTGCATATGGATGCACGTGCAGCAGGGGGGCGGGCGGCTGGAGTCAAGTTCCGGGGTCTGAGGAGAGTGCCTGACAGGAGCCCCGACTGCAAAGAAGGAAGAGGAAGTGGCCACAGGGAGTTCTTCCAATCCCCCTGCACGGACACCTTACCCCAGCCCCCACACCCCTGGGGGGACGGATGAACAGACACCCTACCCCAGGCCCCGCACCCCCAGAGGGACAGACGGAGGGACACCTTACCCCAGCCCCTGCACCCCCGGCGGGGGTGGTGGTGAGGAGGCTGACTGGATGGGGAGAAGACCCAGCCTCAGGGGTAGCTGCAGTCTGCAACTCCGACTCCCGATCTCTTCCCCTGCCACCCCCACCAAGGGCGCCCACAACAATAGCATGCTGGCGACCACCTGTCAGCGTCCCAAGGCACCCCTGTGGCCCACTGCTGCTGAGCCCCCTCTGCTGGGGCCGGGCTCGCCTCTCCTCTGTACAACTCCAGACCCGGGTGGAAGCAGGCCTGAGCAGCCCCCAGGGTCAG
>NW_005356259.1:5866625-5874965 GCF_000412655.1 Myotis brandtii
GCGCCAAGCGGGAAGGTTTGACAGTTACTTCCCCTTCGGCCTCGCTGCTCCCCTAGCGCCCCCCTAACTCCCTGCCCCTCGTCAGCACCTCCAGGGATGACCACCGCTACAGGGCTGCTGGCAAGAGCCTGCCCCTCCGAGGCCTGCAGAACCCTCTGCAAAGCTTCCATAGCCACAGTCCCAGGAAACAATCACGCCTTCCTCCCCTAATCAGCACCTGCTACTTGCGAGGGTACCTGTGGGCTTAAAAATAACAATCCCTTCCCATTTAGACATCACTTACTTGATGAAACATTTCTAGGTTTATTAGCTTAGAACCTCCTCATGACAACCCAGTGAGGTAGGCGGAGAAGAGATTACAATTCCCATGGTATATGCATATGTACTCAGAAATGAAGCTCAGAGAGGAAAAGTGTCAAGCCCAGTGGTTCCAAAGGTGCAGCACATGCCCCACGGGGGGGGAGCGGGGGCAATTTGATTTTAAGTGAGAGCAATTCGAGAATGAGTTAACAGTGATTTTCTTGCATTTCTTATGATTCTAGGGGGCCTCATCTACAGCGTATCCTCCATAATAAAAGGCTAATATGCAAATGACTGAATGGTGGAATGACCAGTCACTATGATGCAAGCTGACCACCAGGGGGCAGAGACTCAATGCAGGAGCTGCCCCCTGGTGGTCCGTGTGCTTCCACAGGGGGAGTGCCGCTCAGCCAGAAGCCGGGCTCATGGCTGGCGAACACAACGGCAGTGGTGCAAGCCTCTCCCGCCTCTGTGGTAATGCTAAGGATGTCCGACTGATGGCTTAGGCCCACTAAGCCGTCAGTCAGACATCCTCCTAGGGCTCCTGGACTGCTAGAGGGCATAGGCCAGGCTGAGGGACCCTGCCCCCACCCAGTGCACGAATTTCATGCACCAGGCTTCTAGTCTCCACATAATAAAGACTCTATCTGACAACCCTAAAGTGAACATCATACTCAATGGGAAGAAACTAAAACCATTTCCCCTAGGAACAGGAACAAGACAGGGATGTCCACTTTCACCACTCTTATTCAACATAATACTGGAGGTCCTAGTCACAGCAATCAGGCAAAAAGAAGAAATAAAAGACATCCAAATTGGAAAGGAGGAAGTAAAACTCTCATTATTCTCAGATGACATGATATTGTACCTAGAAAGCCCTAAAGACTCTACCAAAAAACTACTAAATTTAATAAATGAATTCAGCAATGCAGCAGGATACAAAATTAACACCCAGAAATCAATGGCATTTTTGAAAACCAATAATGATTTCTCAGAAAGAGAAACTAAATAAATAATCCTATTTGCCATTCCAATGAAACAATTAAAATACTTAGGAATAAACTTAACCAAGGAGATAAAAGTCTTGTACTCAGAAAACTACAGGATGTTGAAAAAAGAGATATAGGAAGACATAAACAAGTGGAAGAATATACTGTATTTATGGATTAGTAGAATTAACATCATGAAAATGTCTGTACTACTCAAAGCAATCTATAGATTTAATGCAATCTCTATTAAAATACTAGTGGCATATTTCACAGATCTAGAACAAATACCCCCCAAATTTATAAGGAAACAAAAAAGACCCCAAATGGCCACAGCAATCTTGAGAAAAAAAAGAACAAAGTTGGAAGGATCACAATACCAGATATCAAGTTATACTATAAAGCCACCATAATCAAAACATCCTGGTACTGGCACAAGAACAGGCATATAGATTAATGGAACAGAACAGAGACCCTAGAAGTCGACCCAAGCCATTATGCTCAATTAATATTTGACAAAGGAGGCAAGAACATACAGTGGAATAAGACAGTCTCTTTAATAAACGGTGTTGGGAAAACTGGACAGATACATGCAAAAAAATGAAACTAGACCACTAATTTACACTATACCCAAGAATAAACTCAAAAGGAATAAAAGACTTAAGTGTAAGTCATGGAACCATAAAAATTCTAGAAGAAATCATCTATACTAATAAAAGGGTAATGTGCTAATTAGACTGGATAGACCAGACGTCTTCCAAATGTCATTCCAGACATCCTTCTTGACAAAGCCTGGGGTGTGGCTGGCCTGCAAACCACTCGCAGCCCCTCGCCCAAGCCGGCCCCACCCCCAGCGGGGACCCCCACCCCAATCTGGGGCCCCCTTCAGGGCAGGCCAGCTGGCCCCCAACCGGGCACCAGGCCTCTATCCTATATAATAAAAGGGTAATATGCAAATTGACCCTATTGGCAGAATGACTGCTGGCCCAGTAACTATGAAGCGCACTGACCACCTCTTGGTGCCTTGCATGGGTTCTGGCTCTGATTGCCTGATGGCCACCTATGGTGGGGGCAGGGCCAACTAGTGGGCGGGAATAGCTGACCTCTCGGTCCCTTCCCCCAGCTGTCAGGCATTGATCACCTGATAGCGAACAGGGAACTGGGGGTGGATAGTGGTGGGGGGCAGGGCCAGCTGCTGGCAGCTGGGGAAGATGGCCCTGATTACAGGTCAGGCCTAGGGACCATACCTGCGCACGAATTTTGTGCACTGGGTCTCTAGTCTATATATATAAAAGGTTAATATGCTTAGTGTCCCTCCCTCCTTCCAACTGGTTGCTATGATGTGCACTGACCACCAGGGGGCAGACACTCAATGCAGGAGATGGGAAGAAACTAAAACCATTTCCCCTAGGAACAGGAACAAGACAGGGATGTCCACTTTCACCACTCTTATTCAACATAATACTGGAGGTCCTAGTCACAGCAATCAGGCAAAAAGAAGAAATAAAAGACATCCAAATTGGAAAGGAGGAAGTAAAACTCTCATTATTCTCAGATGACATGATATTGTACCTAGAAAGCCCTAAAGACTCTACCAAAAAACTACTAAATTTAATAAATGAATTCAGCAATGCAGCAGGATACAAAATTAACACCCAGAAATCAATGGCATTTTTGAAAACCAATAATGATTTCTCAGAAAGAGAAACTAAATAAATAATCCTATTTGCCATTCCAATGAAACAATTAAAATACTTAGGAATAAACTTAACCAAGGAGATAAAAGTCTTGTACTCAGAAAACTACAGGACGTTGAAAAAAGAGATATACGAAGACATAAACAAGTGGAAGAATATACTGTGTTTATGGATTAGTAGAATTAACATCATTAAAATGTCTGTACTACTCAAAGCAACCTACAGATTTAATGCAATCTCTATTAAAATACTAGTGGCATATTTCACAGATCTAGAACAAATACCCCAAAAATTTATAAGGAAACAAAAAAGATCCCAAATGGCCACAACAATCTTGAGAAAAAAAAGAACAAAGTTGGAGGGATCACAATACCAGATATCAAGTTATACTACAAAGCCACCATAATCAAAACATCCTGGTACTGGCACAAGAACAGGCATATAGATTAAGGAACAGAACAGAGACCCTAGAAGTCGACCCAAGCCATTATGCTCAATTAATATTTGACAAAGGAGGCAAGAACATACAGTGGAATAAGACAGTCTCTTTAATAAACGGTGTTGGGAAAACTGGACAGATACATGCAAAAAAATGAAACTAGACCACTAATTTACACTATACCCAAGAATAAACTCAAAAGGAATAAAAGACTTAAGTGTAAGTCATGGAACCATAAAAATTCTAGAAGAAATCATCTATACTAATAAAAGGGTAATGTGCTAATTAGACTGGATAGACCAGACGTCTTCCAAATGTCATTCCAGACATCCTTCTTGACAAAGCCTGGGGTGTGGCTGGCCTGCAAACCACTCGCAGCCCCTCGCCCAAGCCGGCCCCACCCCCAGCGGGGACCCCCACCCCAATCTGGGGCCCCCTTCAGGGCAGGCCAGCTGGCCCCCAACCGGGCACCAGGCCTCTATCCTATATAATATAAAAGGGTTATGCAAATTGACCCTATTGGCAGAATGACTGCTGGCCCAGTAACTATGAAGCGCACTGACCACCTCTTGGTGCCTTGCATGGGTTCTGGCTCTGATTGCCTGATGGCCACCTATGGTGGGGGCAGGGCCAACTAGTGGGCGGGAATAGCTGACCTCTCGGTCCCTTCCCCCAGCTGTCAGGCATTGATCACCTGATAGCGAACAGGGAACTGGGGGTGGATAGTGGTGGGGGGCAGGGCCAGCTGCTGGCAGCTGGGGAAGATGGCCCTGATTACAGGTCAGGCCTAGGGACCATACCTGCGCACGAATTTTGTGCACTGGGTCTCTAGTCTATATATATAAAAGGTTAATATGCTTAGTGTCCCTCCCTCCTTCCAACTGGTTGCTATGATGTGCACTGACCACCAGGGGGCAGACACTCAATGCAGGAGATTCTGAGTTGCAGTGACTTGGCAGTGGCTGTTCTCACACTCTGAAACCAGAGAGGAGGGAGCCTGATTCCTTGCAGGGCCGCACAATTCCACCTTCGGCCATGGGTTATGTTGTTGCTGGGGTACTGTTGGCCCTGCATTTGGTTTACTGCACACTTGCATTTGAGTTCCACACCCTGTACGATAGCAACTTTGCAGAGTGCCCTCTCACACACTGAGACCCCTAGGCAGATGTCAGAGAGCCGGTTTCAGCCTGATCCCTACAGGCCAGGCTGAGGGACCCCACCTGCTGGAGGGGCCCTGCTCACTCCGCAGACGCCTTTTGAGCCATGGTACCATCCAGGTGTGGCTGGCTGGGGAGGAACCACAGGAGGTTGGCTCCAGGGTGTGTCTGGCCCATCCCGCCTAGTCCCGCCCTGCTGGCCACTTTCTAATTAATTTCCTTTCAATGTGCACAAATCCGTGTACCAAGTCACTAATCTACATATATGAAAGGCTAAGTGACTATCCATCTGTCCATCCAACCGACCAACTGGCCAGTACACATGACATGCACTGGCAATTTAAAAATAAACGTTGACTCACACATGTGTGATACATATAAAGCTCTTGCTGGCGCCGAATGCACCCGTGTTTCGATCTGTCATTGTCGATTGTGAATTTGGTTGTTTTTGTTGACATTCAAAGTGAACCACATTGCGATTTATTCATTGACTGACTGACCACATAAAGCTCTCACTGGCACCAATCACACGCATGTTTTAATTTTATAATACTACTAGAGGTCTGGTGCACAAAATTTGTGCATGGGTAGGGTCCCTAGGCCTGGCTGGAAATCAAGGCTGATATGTGGGGTAACCGGCAGGGTGATTGGGAGGCCCCCACTGGCTCCCACCTTGGCTGGCCTGGCACCGCCCGCTCGCCTGCGGGCTGGGGACAGCTCCTGCATTGAGCGCCTGCCCCCTGGTGGACAGTGTGCATCGTAGTGATCGGTTGTTCTACCAGTCGTTCCCCCATTCAGTCTATTTGCATATTGGGCTTTTATTATATAGGATATTATATATACTATTTTGACATGTAATTTTTTTGCAGTAACGTAATTACCACACGAATTTTTCTTCTAATAAATTTCCTTTCAATGTGCACGAATCTGTGCACCGGGCCACTAGTAGCATTATATTTACAGATACATCTCCTAGGGCAGTGGTCGGCAAACTGCAGCTCGGCAAACCATGGCTTGCAAGCCACATGCGGCTCTTTGGCCCCTTCAGTGTGGCTCTTCCACAAAATACCGGCTCTTCCATAAAACACCAACTTCTGCCCATGGGCCACGAAGTTTCAATCACACTGTACGTGCACTCCCGCATGTGGTATTTTGTGGAAGAGCCACACTGAAGGGGCCAAAGAGCCGCATGTGGCTCGCGAGCCATGGTTTGCCGACCATGGTCCTATGGCAAAGGAAATTAAGAAGAAAATAAACAAATGGTACTACATCAAAATAAAAAGCTTCTGAACAGCAAAAGAAATCATCAAGAAAATGAAAAAGGAGCACGTTGTATAGGGAAACATATTTGGCAATGATAAAGGTTTAATATTCAAAATAGATAAGGAACTCATACGACTTAACAAAAGGAAAACAAAGAATTCAATTTAAAAATGGGTAAAGGACCTAATTAGGCACTTCTCCAAAGCAGACATACAGATGGCCAAGAGATATGAAAAAAATGCTCAAAGTCACTGATCATCAGAGAGATGCAATAAAAAAAACAATGAAATATCACCTCACACCTGTCAGAATGACTACCATCACAAGTCAACACATGACAAGTGCTGGTGAGGATGTGGAGAAAAGGGAACCCTACTTCACTGCTGGTGAGAATGCAGACTGGTGCAGCATCTGTGGAAAACAGTATGGAGTTTCTTCAAAAAATTAAATATGGAACTGCCATTAGACCCAGTGATTGTTTTTTATGCTACTGCAAATAGAATAGTTTATTTACTTCTTTTTCATTCACAAATTTTACCATTTTTTTAAAGCAGCTATTTTCAAACTTTTCATCTCATAGCACACATAAACTAATTACTAAGATTCTGCGGCACACCAAAAAAATATATTATTTGCTAGTCCAACCAAAAAAAAAGTAGTTATAATTTTGATTCATTCACACTGAATGAATATTGTTGTTTTGGCTGTTGCCATTTTTTTTTTATTTGACAATCTAAGTACCCTGACTAAATAATCAGGTATTGCATGTTTTAACATTTTTTTTTGCTGCACACCAGTGTGACTCTTGTGGCACACCAATTGAAAATCACTGGTCTAAAAGAATGCAACAGATTTCTATATCTTGCACTTCCATTTTCATTATTTCAAGGTATTTTATTCAATATTTCTATTAATTTCTTTGTTGACCCATTTGTTGTCCACTAGCATGCTGTGTAGTCTTCATATATTTCTGAAATTTTAGTTTCTTCCTGTGATTGATTTTTAGTGTTATGCCATTTTAGTTGGAAAAGATGCTTAATATGATTTCAAAAATTGTTTTAAAATTTGTGGTCTAACATACAATCTGTCTTAGACAATGTCCCATGTGCACTTGAGAAGACTGTGTACTCTGCTGCTGTTGGATAATTCCATTTTTTTATAAAGTGTGGTTCAATTCCAATATCTTGTTGATATTCCTTCAAGACAATGTGTCCATTGTTGATAATGTGGTTTTAAAGTCCCCTACTATTATGTATTGTTTTCTACTTCTCCCTGAATATCTTTTAGTATTTGCTTAGTATGTTTGGGTGATCAGGTGTTAAAAGCACATATGTTTACAATTCTTGATATACTGACCCCTTTATAATTAATAGTGACCTTCTTTATTTCTTATTATCTTTTTGGTTTAAAGTTTTGTTACCCCCTATGGCTGTACCTGCATTCTTTTTTGGTTCCCATTTTCCTAGAATATCATCTTTCTTTCTTTCACCTTGAGCTTATGTGGATCTTTAGAGCTGAAATGAATCTCCTGTAGACAGCACATGGTTGGGTCTTGCTTTCTTTAATCCATCCAGCCACTCTGTGCCTTTTGATTGGTGAGTTCAATCCATTTACATCTAATGTAATTATTGATATGTATGGATTTACTACTGTCATTTTATCTTTTTCCTTCAGGTTATTTTGTCCCTCCATTGTATTTTTTTTCTTCTCCTGTTTCTGTCTAAGTTGGTGGTTTTCCATGGTGATTTGCTCAGTCTCTCCCTACCACCCCCTTTTTTAATTTTTCATAAAAACTATGAGGTTTACACAAAATCTTATATAAAGTAATTTTTCCCCCCAATAGAAATATATTTTCATTCACTTATAAAGTTTTCATCCTTTTACCCTTCCCCTTTTATATTTTTATGTCATAATTTTTTTATGTTGTGATTTTGTTACCAAGTTGTAGGAGCTATAGTTAGTTTAATGCTCTTTTCCTTTATGTTATATTTAGCACTTTAATATACTATCCTGAAAAAAAAAGTTAGTGTTCTAATTGATTTCTCAGCAGTGTTTTCTATAGTGTTTGATGAAAAAAAAATGCCTCTATTTCTGCATTTGATGTAGAGAACATTTTTCTTATTTACCTAAGGTGTTGCTTTCTTTGATTCTAGCAATTAACAAGGTGGTAATTAGAAGCCTTATTTTTGTTTTCCAGAAGGTGGCACTATAGCACAGGGTTTTTGTTTGTTTAGTTGGTTGGTTGGTTTCTCTCACTAGCTTCTACTCACTCCTAAGGTTGGGAGTGGGCCATGAAAACGCTGGCAAAGGGAAAGAAGGGTTGTGACAGAGTGGGGGAGGTGTTTGGGGTATGTCCACAGCCCAGTAGGGAAATCCTCCAGTGGGGGGGGACAACCCAGAGATCTGTGGATGGTTCTTTTTAATATTTTTATTTTTATTGATTTCAGAGAGGAAGGGAGAGTGAGAGGGAGAGGGAGAGGGAGAGGGAGAGGGGGAGA
>NW_005356259.1:5875439-5884132 GCF_000412655.1 Myotis brandtii
TGCAACCCTCTCCAAGGTCTAATCCACCCACTTTGGGGTACACATATGCATGGATCTCTCAAGTGTCTTGATGTGCTGTGCAAAGATACACTTTTGTTGTTGTTGTTATGAATGTCCAATTAATTGTAAAGCAAAGGGGAGAGAAAGAAGGAATGACTCATGCTGCCATGATGCCTATGTCACTTTCTGTCCTAATTCTTAAAACCATGTATTTCTCATTCAAGTATTCTGGAGCTATTTCTTATACTATCTCTCAATGCAGACTAACCTATTGTGCCAAAGACAGTTCACTCAAACTAACCTGGGGAAGAGGGCCAATAGTAAGCAATTCAGGAATCTATCAGAACCCTACATGGTCTGACTTCATCCAAGGGAACATTTTTGAGCCTCTACAGGAATGCTACATAGCTGTTGGGCAATACTTCATAAATATTGTTTGCTCTACTGAGAAAACATTTAATATTAAAAAACATTAAACAGGGCTATATTTTATTTTTGCTCACTGGAAAGTACTTAAGTATCCCTTTTCTAGTTAGTAAAGTACAATCATACATTGCAGCACCTAGTTTTGTGATGTAGGATTGACTTCTTATGGAATTGAAATCTCTAACAAGGGTAAGTTCCTGACTAGAAGTCACTGTATCTCCACTGGGAGGTAAGCCAAGTACAGATGAGAGATGGAGAAAAAGAATTGAGAATCATCGATTCACAGACCCTGGTAGAGCTTAATTTGATGAAATTATTCAAGGAAAAAAATGGGGAGGGTACTTAGAAGAAGTTATATGGGCAACATGGACACAAGAAGAAAACAGTGCCTTGAACTGAGGAGTGAAAACTATCTTAAGCATGAGCTGCCTAAATTGTAAAATGTTAAAGAGGAACCAAATAGGATTAAACTGAAGGTTAGCCAATATTTAGGCAATTGGGATGTTACTATTGACCTTGTCTTTGACAGACAAGCAGACTGCAGTGCATTTAACGCTAAGGGAGATGTGGGAAAGTTCCTAGTCTTCAAAGAAGTTTGGGCGAAAGCAGAGAATTTCTTCAATGAGGATCAGGGTAGAATTAAGACAAAAGAGCAGAAAATATTTGTAGTCTCAGAAGGAGTGAGTTTTATGCCCTCACAAAAGGTAGGAAAGATACTTAATGGAGCAAGTCTTGGGAAGGTGGAGGAGGGCAGAATAACAAGCTAACCTTGGAAAATAGAAAACACCTCTCCCATTAAAATGCGAAGGTGGAACAGAAGGCTGGCTGAGTATAAAGGAAAGTGTGAAAGCAGAGGGAACATTTTTTTGAAACATCATCTTATAAAATTAACTATTAGATGAAGGTAATTGGAATAAGAATAAAATAAAACTTGCAGATTGTACTCAAGATGGTGAATCATTGCTATGGGAAAAGGAATTTAGGGCCGATTACAGTCAAGAAATAGAATTCTGAACAGATTATGGACTGACTCAAAAGAAAAGCATATACAGGCACACTTTGTTTTATTGCACTTCACTTCATTGTGCTTCACAGATGTTGTGTTTTTGTCTAAATCAAAAGCAAGTCATTCCACCAGCAAAAGGATTATAACTCACTATTGCAGTGGAACTGACCCCACAATATCTCTGAGCTATACCTGTGTTTGTAATGACGCACAGCTGTAAGGACGCACAGCTGTAAAGCCGATTCTCCCTGTAGGTCAAAGATTTGGAGCCGAAGAAGATGATCAGATTTCTCCAGGGATGGGATTATCAGGATAGTAGTGGTGGAAATGCAGAGACCACGGAGTTATTATTGACCTGGGGAAATGAGGCTCTTGGGGCAATTTGAAACTGCAAGTATTGGGATGGCAAACTAAAGATTGATTCAAGAAACCTTTGGGGCAAAAGGTGTTGCTCCAGCTTATTTTCTGGTGTAGGTATACCTCTGTCAAAATATGTATCAGTACTAAGTTGAGTGACTTAATCTCAAAGACGTCAGCTCTATTTGTTTTCTATAAACATAGGCCAAAGGGAATAAAAAATATCGAGCTCAAAATGCCATTAACAGTTCAAAACTTTTCCTATTCTCTGGACATGCTGATATAAAGTAATGACACCAGGGGAACTTCATCATATACATCTTCACAACAGGGATGTAAAGTTTAATACAATTACAATGAAACTTTATTAGAAAGTTGAGTCTAAGTCCTAATCACCCTCCCCACCCTGAGTACAAAAGCTTGTTAGTCTTTGTTTAAGATACATAATATTTGATATATTTTATTTTTCCATAATATATATAGGTAATTTTTTTTACTTATGGAGGCTGAGAAGAAGTAGCGAGATAAGAAGACCTTCTAAATATACAGCTTAGTTTAGCCTTGAATGTGGCCTAAATCCAGCTAGAATTGTTATCTTCCAGCTTTAGCCATTGCTTTATGTTTAATTAAATGCTACTTATAAATAAATTATTTCAAATAGGTTATGTATTTGTATCTGAGTGAGAAAAAAAATTTATTAATTTACTTTCCTTGTTGGTTATCTTACATTATTATGAAATGTGTTGTGGTATCATCATAGATTACAAAATGAAAAAAAATATTTATTTCTGTCCTTTAAAATCTAGCATTTGTGAGTCTTGATTTTAGACCTTTGGAGCTGTTGTGAGGACTGATATTCAGTTTTGAGTTAGGGCAGGATAAGCATTGGGTTTTTGAATGTTCATCTTGATTAGTTTAATTCTAAATGTACATATGAAGTTTCCTGGATCAAAGATAAATTATTATTACTCACTTAAAAATCAAATAATGATTGTGTCATTTCCCACACTCGATGATTTTTACCCCTGAGTAATGAGATGAAAGCTAGGTATAATGTCCTACAAATTCAAACTACAAACTCTGGACAGTAGGAGAGAAACAGGAAAAATGGATTTTCTCTGCTTATATATAGGAGACAGAGGCAACTGCCTCCTCTTGCTCTTCCAAAAGGAAAAAAAAAAGACACTATTATTTTTTTTCTCCTTGGAGGTGGATGAAAAGGATCCTATGCTCCAGTTTTCTAGATTTTATGAGTAAATATGTCTCCTAGGTCCCAGGCCTCATTTTCTCTTGAAATGTAAACATGTACCTCTAGAGTTAGGTCAATATCCCTGCAGTTCTCTCACCATCCATACAGTTGTCTATTACCTTCCCAAGTCCTGCACTTAGCTGAGGACCCCAAGTTTCAGCAAAACTTATTCAAAAAGCCCCAACTTTCAAGAAACACAAAAATCTTTTCTCTTTTGCCCTAAGAGGTTATTTAGGGCTCTCTTAGAAAGAGGTCATAGGACGAGCGTGGGAATTATAAGAGGATCGAGGAAGAGAATCAACTAGTAGGTTGTATGCAGATGTCCATGTTCAGCTAGGCAGGATGTAGGCTGGAGTGACCGCCTGACTTGTGGCTTGCTTAGGACATAACCTGAGGGGTGTCAAAAGATAGATCCTAGACCAGAATCCTAATGTGAGAGGTCAAGATCTTGTACAGAAACTCATAAGAGAAACTGATTCCTGGTATGAAAAGCAGTTTTTAAGAAAACATACAACATTGAAGACAGTACTATCAAAAACAAGAAGAGACATGGGATAAAGACTTGGTTCATTATGTTATAAAATTTCTAAATTGTATACCTAGATATCGGTCATTATTCATTCTTTCAGTGCTTGTGGGCCCTTTCTTATTAAAAGCCCATGGCTCTCTTCAGTACTAGAAGATTTTCTTGTATTATTTCTTTGATAATTTCTTTTCTTTCTTCAAGATGTTTCATTCCCCCCCCCCTTTTTTAAATTCCCATTGATTAGATCAGGGGTCCTCAAACTTTTTAAACAGGGGGCCAGTTCACTGTCCTTATTTTTTGTTCTATGTTCTGGAAGATTTCCTTTATTACTATTTGTATTTATCTTTAAAAAACATTTTTCTACAAATATATATTTGTTATAAAACCTTGCTATTATTCTTTGTCATTACTTTTTTGTATTTTATGAATATAATATTTCTACACATAATTGAGGATATTAACCAGAACATGTTTTTTTAAAATTACTTCTTAAATTATCAGTTTCCTCCAAGATCACTTTTTCCTATGTTTCCCATTTGTCTATTCTTTCATATAAAAGCTTTGCTCAAATGTCATATGACCCTTGTGTTGTCTGTCCATATTTAACACTGAAAAGAGTGACTGGGGGCTCTGGAAAGTACAGTAGTTGGGGATTACTAGCAGGTGATTTCACTTTAGCGTGAATGGTAGAGAGCCATTGAAGTTCCCCTAAGTGCCAGAAAAAGAGAATTTCAACTTTGTAGTTGAAACTGAATTTCTAAAAGAGAGCTACTTCACAATTTTTTTATTTAGACTTAAACATGTGACTGTTGGTAATATGTTGAGGTATTATTGAAGGAAAGGGGCTTGCTTTCCAAATTAGTTCAAATTTGTAATGTCCCAGCCTCCACTCCAGCCCTCTTTCAGCTTAGGGGCTCTGAGTTCTGAGTTTCTCTGGAGACGCACTGCACTGTATGGGCTCCCACTTAGACCTTTAGGTGGAGGTTTTCTTCTCTCTGCTTCATCAGTTAACATCCTTCTCGCTGCCTTCTGTCTTTTGCATCTTGGTTGTAAACTCTCATCTGCTGAAGTCCCATTTCCTGTTGTTTATATTGCTGTGGGTGTATATTATTTTTATTCCTTTCTTATCATTTTGTGTGTTATCTGGAAGTTCTGGATTTAAACACATGCACTTGGTCTCAGACTGGGCACTAGGGTCAAGGTCTAACCTATACAACTAAACAGATGGATTCTATGAGGCTCTGTGTAAGAGAGTTCAGTAATGAGGGAGCCAAAATGAGATCCACGTTCTTAGCCTTAAGTCAAATTTCATCTGTCTTGAAAAAACAAGCAATAACAGTGACAAACCCAAACAGGTAGTAAATGGTATGTAATAAAATAGAAAATGATTGCTTTTTAATTAACAACTAAATATGAGTGAGGCAACCCAACAAGCAGGCTAAACTATCTCCTCTATATAAAAACTACAAGAAACTTATAGATTATCTCTGACCCCTGGAAAGCAGTTACTTTGAATTTCACAGTTGGATTTCACTTATTATTCAATTTACTTGCTTCCTTGCTGTACCAGCAATTCCTTGAAGATGCCTATAAGCTACAGGTGTTTTTCCTTGATAATTTCATGTCAGAGTAAACAGAGCACGATGATCGGAAATAGGATTGTTTCACATTTTAGAGTGTAATCTACTTTTTCTTAGGTTCTATGAGAAATTCTAGAATTGGGGTAGTGTTCCTATTATGGCCTTACCAGTCAATTTTGACAAAGAACTGCAAGGCAAACCAAAGCTTTATTTAGAGTACTTTTTTTAAGGAATTACAACTCAGGAGACAGATTTCGGTAGAAATCCAAACTGTGTTCTGAGGAGGAAAGAAAAAGACAGTTTATAGAGAAAGGCGGGGCAGGGGTTGGTGCTCTCAAAAGAATTATGTAAGGGCTTTGAAAGAACTGTAATGGGGCTTGCAAGCATACGAGCACTATGGTATGCATAATTAATTGTTTTGTCTATTGCAGGTGAAATTTTTATTTATTTTTTTAGTAGAAAGTTCAGTGATGCAGAGCCAGTTCCAGGATCTGTATCAGGATGTAGCCATTTGGTTTAGCCAAGTTCAAAAGTTCAGTTTCACAAGGAGGTGGGGGTGAGTTAGCTCAGCTTCCTGGAGCCACCTGGCTCCATTGTAGATTGCTCTCTTGAAAAAAAAAGTCATTATTACTGGTTTAACGGGGCAGTAGAGGGTACATTCCGGTGTTCCGAGTGCCAACAGATAATTGTTTGGTCCTCTGCATAGTAAACCAATGTGTACTTAGATATATGATTGGAACTACAAAATAATAAAATTTATGGTTTGGAAAGTACTTTATAATTACATTTCAGACTCATCGATATGCTACAATTAACACAGACTGGAGATCGTTCCCTAATTGCTCATATTAAGTAAAATGATATACTTGCAAAATAAGTATTATCATAATTTGGACTCTATAGAAAACGTTTATGTAAAAAATATCAAATAACCATTTAGTTTCAAAATCATAATACTAAAGCAGTTATAATGATGAAAGTTTAGTGAAAGTTAAAATAAGTATACATACAGTTTCAAAATTCATAATACTCTAAAGCTAATAATGAACAATAACAGCACTGCCTTGATTCCCACCATCTAGTACCATTCTCCTGAGGCAATTGATGAGATGATACAGATGTACATTAAACTTTTTTTTTTATTTTATCTTAAAACACAGATGTACATAGTCTTAATGAGATATAATTCACACGCCACACAATTCACCAATCTAAAGTAAACCATTGGGGTGTTTTCAGTCTGTTTAGAAATCAATCAACAAGATGAAACCATCACCATTATCTAACTCCAGGATGCCCCCTCCCCCGCCTTTAAATAAATCCCATACCTATTAAGCAATCACCTCCCCCTCCCACCAGCTTCTGACAACAACTAATCTACTTGCTGTCTCTATGAAGTTACCTATTCTAGACGTTTCATACAACTGGGATTATATACTACATAACCTTTCGTGTTGGGCTTCTTTCACTTAGCACAATGTTTTCAAAGTGTACCCATGTTGGACAGTCTAACCCGAGTGGCGGGGTTCCCTGCGATGAGGAAGCCGGTGGGACCTGGTCCTGGGCAGCCCAACTGGAGAGGATTTCTGGCCTAGCGCTAGGTCTTTTGTCTGAGATGGCAAATCAGAACTCCAGAAGGGTGATCCAATTTTCACTTACCCGAGATGGAATGAGCCGCTGAGCGCAGGGTCGGCAATGGGAAGGAGAGGTCTCCCACCTGCGTCCTCCGTGGCTGGTTGGGAGGCCCATCATGGAGGGAGGCCTAACGGAGGCGGCAATCCTCAGGTGGAACTCAGAGGTAAGCCCAGGCCAAGCTGCCGCCGCCTACTGCTCTCGTAGTAGCAAACTCAGGGTGATCAAAGCTGGGGCGATGGCTCCTCATCCCGCGGAACCCTCCCGGAAAGAGGTAAAGCATTAATTTACTAGGTCATCTGGAAAACCAGGTGGGGTGAGCCCCATCACGGCGCCAGCACCCGGGGACTGGGGGTCCGAGATTTTAAAGGCCTGTAGGCGGCTTTTTCTGGGTGGAGAATTCCCTGGGCCGGTCCTGAGGGGAAAGCTAATGGTCTCAGCAAGTGGAATGTGGTCTAAGCAAAGGGGAATGTCTGTTGTGAAATGGTCTAAAGGTCAGTTGCCAGGGGAGGGGGTGTTGATTCAATTAATTGTTCAGACCTAACAATCAGTACTTCATTGCTTTTTATAGCTGAATAATGGTTCATTGTATGGATATACGACATTTTGTTTACCTATATGTAACTTTTATTTTACTGGAATTTGGGAAGAAATAGTTTCAGCTACATCTAACTAAGATTCTACAATTAAATTTTAAAAAATCTCTAAGTAAATTAGCTTTTAGGACACAGGCATATATAATATAGCAATAATAATTATAATTGATGTTAATATAAATGATATCACAATATTTAACATAATTGAAATTCTGTGACATCCAGAACCACACCGTACCATATATGGGTGTTTTTATTTTGATTTTATCATAATCTTTGGGAAAGTTTTATATATATATATATATTGCATTTTTCAAATCATATTTGTATCTACTTTAGAATATGTTGAAGTGGGCTTATATATTTTTTCCTAGAAAGGTTGGAATCTAGCAGTTGGTAAAGGAAGAATTAAGCAATTCTTTCACTCATAATGCTTTGTGCCTGACTAGTAAATTAATTACAATACTTTCTGTCTAAAATACACTTGGGGAATTTATGTATATCTACTCTCAGAGCTGACTTCCCCAGAGAATACAAGTCAATTATGGTTGGAACTCTTCCTGTCTCGTTAGCTATTTGAATAATAATATATTTGAATGATGGCCCAGGAGACTAGAATTAGGAAATGCTTGTCTCAGTCCCAAATGAGCTTCTTAGTCAGATAATCCTAAGTATCCATTATTAATTCAAGCTGTGCCATATGACTGACTCAGGGATATTCTACTCGCCTCCAGAAAAACTGATGGATATTTAGCTTTATTTGTTTTTAATATATAAAGATCCAATTGTAGGAGACATCTGTAGCTTAGCAAATTACTTTAACCAAAATGACTTGTAAATCAAGAGATCTAACAAGTATGTCAATTTTGCTTATTTTCCACTTATGAAAAAACAAAGCATTGTATTATTAAAGTGGTTAGTGTTTTTAAAAAATATGTTTTTCTACAATAAAAATATAGATTTCTTTTGAGGGATAGAGAGATAGAAACATCAATGAGAGAGAAACATCAAAGATTGGCTGCTTCCTGCACGCCTCCTAATGGGGACTGAACCTGCAACCCCAGCATGTGCCTTGACCGGGAATAGAATTGGAAATCTCTTGGTTCATGGGTCGACGCTCAACCACTGAGCCATGCTGGCCAGGCTAAAGTGTTGAGTTTTTAAAGATTTTTTAAAATGGCTGTTTCTATGTAACAAAAATAATATGCAGTGCAAAATTTTGTTGTATTTTTTAATGCATTTTATTTTTTTTTAATTTTGTTTTAATGCTTAAAGTATTACAAAGAGTATTACATATGTCTCATCCCCCCCTCCCCTTGAT
>NW_005356259.1:5884910-5990182 GCF_000412655.1 Myotis brandtii
ATTGGATTGTTTATCTTCCTTTTGTTAAGTTGTATGAGTTCCCTATAAATGTTGGAGATTAAACCCTTATCGATGATAACATTGGCAAATATGTTCTCCCATGCAGTGGGCTTTCTTGTTAAAATTTTGTTGTATTATTCTGGTAACCAGCAATCCTTTGCTTCATAGAATAGAAGATGAAGACCAATCTATAAAAGTCAATAAATGATTATATTCTTGGTCATTAATTAAGTTATTTATGATAAATTTTTATTTTATAAACTGTTTTCCAAATGCTTGAAAAAAGAAGAGCAAATTCTTTAATCAGAATAGTTAGAACCTTGTATTAGCATGAGAAAACATTCACTTACATTGCCCAAGATCTTTACTTTCAAACATGCCATATGTATTATTCCTAAGTTTCTGCTCACTTGAGTACTCTGAAAGCCTGCTGCCTATTTTTCAAATTCAATGCCAATTCTCTCAAATTGGACTGTGCAGTTGCTATGGATTGATTGTGGCCTTGCAAAATTCGTATGTTCAAGTCCTAATCCCTACTGTGACAGCAGCATCTGGAGATAGGGTCTTTAGGAAATCCTTGACATTAAATGAGGTCATAGGACTATGGCCTTATAAGAAGAGGAAGAGACTCTCTCTGTGTTTCTCTCTGTCATGTGAAGACACAAGGACATAGAAAGAAAATGCTATCTGCAAACCAGGAAGAGAGCCTTCACCAGAAACTGAACCCTGCCCGAGCTGACTAATACTGCACTTTATAATTAGTGTTTTGATAGCAGGTCTGCTGGCACATTGAACAAGCTGATAGTAATGAATTGTAATTAACTGGACAATAGACACAGATAAAAATCAGAACCTTTTTCTTACGAGTATAGGATGGAAAATATTTTTTATAATGTCATTGCTGTATTTAACCAAGGCTCTAGAACCCTTTGCTTATTGTATGTGTGTCTACTGTGTGTTTACAAGAACCTTGTAACATTTGTAATGGTAGTTACAGATTCCTGTTTGATAATATATAATTATACTAAAGATTTCTCATTATTATTGAGCACTAGGAGACATATGACATTTTATTATTTAGACCTCACAGTATAAGGTAGATACTGTTATTTTTCCTGTTTCATATATGGTGAAATTGACCATAGGCATGCCAATAATAAGAACACAGGGATTTTTTGGATGATCTTAATGCATCACTAAACCATGGTACCCAGTGCTACAACTTTCACCATAGATATATATACCTGCCACTTAGAACATGTGCCTATGGGTCTAGGCACACTGGATAATGCTGCAGATATCATACCAATTTTCTGTCTCTGTTGTCTTTTTGTAGATGATTTTTAGGCCATTTTCCTCTCGTGAACACAGTTTTTACTTCAGACAGAGAAAAATAATTTACCAAGAAAAGAGCTTCCTCATTTACACTTTCCAGTCTTGCATCCTTGATCAGGATTAGATTGGTTGAATTCTCTGAGAGTAACCATAATTTCAGTTTTGAAAATGGCTTTCTCTTATCTCTACTTATAGAAAAAGATGTTGGGGGGGGGGGGAATAGGAAAGGAAAAAAGAGAGAGTCATCTGTCTCCCATACCCCAGAAAATATCCAGAATGGAACAAGTGTATCTCCTCTTTTTTAACATCTGTATTTCTCAGTGTGTCCAGACCCACTGAACATTTCTGAAAACTTATAGGAACCACTGGATACGTACACCAATGACCCCTGAAAACCTTCAGGATAACCTCCTGTCTCTCCTGATTCTCCCGAGTGTCAGAAGAATGGGGGCAGGCAGAGGTGATGTGAGTCATGCCCCAAGAAAAAAGGGAAGAGGGACAAACTGCTACTACATACATCAGCATAAAGGAAATATTAAAATGGTAGTGGTTTCCTATGCTTCCTGCTATGAATGTCTACTGGGAGGATTCATACCACCTGGCCCCTCATTATTTAGACATCAGTTTCTTACCCGAAACGAACAATTATCACATTTTCTCCAAGCCTAATGTTAATGTATGTCACAGAGCAGGCATTAAACAAACAAATACTAACAAACAAGCTAATCTTGTAAAGAGCTAGATGTATGGCATCCAATAATTTTTTAAGAATAATATCTGTATCAAGGGAATAATTTTCCCTATGAGAAATAACCTTTTATTTCTGGGAGCGGAGTATAAATAATAAGGACTTGTGGAAAGCACTTCTTGAAAGGCTAAGTTACCCATTGTTAGAGCAGTAGCTGCAAGGATAGCTGGGTGAGGCTTCCCGCTCCCTCACATGTGGTGTTGACTTTAGCTACATACCTAACCCAAGGCCATAATTATTGTGACTATCATTAAACAATGTATTAAAATAAGAGAAAAATATGAAAAATAAAACTAAATTAATAAATGGAAAGCAAACTGTTAAGGGATCAAAACTGAGGAAAAATAGGTACCAATACGTAAGAGTATTTAAAGAATAATGTGATTTCAAAAATGAAAGAATTATAAGTCAGAAAGATAATTTAATTCTAAGATATAGAGATAAAGCCCAGCCTTCGTGGCTCAGTGGTTGAACATCAACCCATGAACCAGGAGGTCACAATTTGATTCCAGGTCAAGGTACAAGCCTGGGTTTTGGGTTCAATCCCCAGTAGGGAGTGTGCAGGAAGCAGTCAATCAATGATTCTCATCATTGATGTTTCTATCTCTCATTCCCATTCCCTTCCTCTCTGAAAACCAATAAAATATTTTTAAAAAAGAAATATAGATAAAATTAGATACAATATAAAAGAGAAAATGCTATATAATTAAAAGAAAATGCTAAAAGATTATAACATGGAAAAACCTACTTAAAACATCTCATAAAATATTATAAACATATAAATAGGTAGGATTGTAGAATGAGTGTAAGAATTAATAAAAATAATTGAATTTAGATTATAATACAAAAAGCATGACAATAAACACAATCAAGAAAAAACTAGCCCTAACCGGTTTGGCTCAGTGGATAGAGCGTCAGCCTGCAGACTCAAGAAAAAACTAAAAGAAAAAAGTTAATAATTAGAAAACTACATGAAAATATAAAAATACAATAAAAGCAGTTGAAATGTTATAAATCAAGACAATAAAAGAACTAAAGACCTATCAATATATTTATCTAGATTCTATCAAGAAGTGTGAGGCCCTGACAATGTTCTGGTATAGATCCACAAAGACAATAGTGTGAGTTTAGTATGGCAATAAAAAAATTCCTCATAGCAGAAATTAATAATTCTGTGTAAGGAAAAACTAGTCTATACCCATCCGAATATACTTATCTGTCTGTGTTTGAAAGATTGGCAAGCATGAACTGTTTCTGCTAGGTGGAAGAAAAAACATTTTCCATTTTATTGTGAGCTAAAGTGCATATAAATGATTATCATGTCAAGATAAACTATCTCAGTTTGGGCTTATTTCTTTGCGAATCTGTTTTGGAACCCAAGAATAATCTGCAAGAACCATAATAATAAACTGAATTAGACAGCTGAGCAATTTTATTAAGATCTGGCCTTTTAAAGGCTGCTTGGTTTTGATACTGGTTGATGTCCTTTTTTGGAGAAAGAAAAAATAGACCTGCTCAGTAATTTTTGAATTCCATATTTAGCCTTTTGTTTCTAGTTTAGTAGTGAAGAAATATGTGGCAAACAGCCTTGAGATGGTAGGGCCATGAGTCTGTGTGAGCTGCTAATACTTATATTAGTCTGTCCATAGTTAAGAGTTGAAACCGAAGAGACCACAAGAGGATCAGTAGAGTGACTTAGGGGAAGAAGCTCTGGGCTATAGTGAAGGGCACAGAATGAGATCTCTGAAACTTGTGATGCATAGATCTATGAACTAATAATTGGAAACTACAAAATATTATAGATTACAATGCCTAATGTATACCTTCCTTGTCCCCTCGAGGACCAGTCCCTGGAGAGACATCAGTAAGGACAGGTCTGGCTTTGTCACTAGCCCAGGCAGCTTAGGGCATCGTCCTCTTTCTGGCTCTTGGACTCAGGGTCGTCTTACTCTCCAAAGCCTCCTGACACACCAACAATCCACACACTACCATCTTCTCTGCTCGTTTTAAAGCACTCGGTGCTAAGCCTTCTCTCCACTCAGACGGACGGGCCTTCCTACGCTGAATCAGAAGTCAGTCAGATCTAGAAGGAAAGCAATTGAATTATACTAACTGATAGCAGAAGTATGAATAGCTGACAATCCACACCCACTTCCCAGTTATTTGAGAAAAATTTGCATTTTTATAATACAACATTTTAACCTTAGTAAGTATTCAATTGATGAAAAGTCAGACACCATGAGAAATTGAATAAAGGCAAGAAAGTATCAGGGATTGTGAGCAAGTTTGGTGGGAGGAGGGGTATATTGAATGATTTGTAAGGCACACAGTGTAATTTATGTACTTTATCTCCAAATCCCATTCTTGAAATGTTGGTATTTGCTGATTAATGCATATTAATTATGTATTTCCTGTGATTTTACCCACTTTTGCCTATATTAATTAATGTAATGTTTTAGGTACAAAATTTGTCTTGGTTATTTCCTCGATGAAACTTTTGGAGTCTGTAAGCAACACCAATTATGAATATAATGCTTGTCATGCTCCAGTTTTCCCCAGGCCATTTCTACTCAGTAGAATTGAGGCTTTTTTGTTTGTTTGTTTTTTGTAGAACAAGTTTTGTTTGTTAGGAGGACAGCTATATATAAAAGTGAAATGACCTCTGTAGATAAAACAACAACAAAAATCAACAGAACTATCAGCATAATCCGAGAGAGGTATTCTCATATCTCTTCAATAGACCACAGGTTATGATGTATAAATATTTAATACACTTATTTATCCCTAGTCTTTTTCATGACTTTGAACATCTCTCATGAAATTTTTGAGAAATGATATGTATGCAGTAAAACTGGGATATTAGCTTTGCATGTTTTCTGCTGGCATTTCTTATTCTCCAAGTTTCTCTTGTTTTGCTGGATGTAAAGGCACAGTAGACTCTCAGGTCCAAATGGACACAAAATTGGGAAGTTGCCACATCTGTATTAAAGTGCATCTGGAGGAAAATGCCACATAGAGAAAATGGGTGACTGCACTAACAGGTGCAGAAGTGGTCTGAAGAGGATCCAGGAAGCAAAAGAGCTCTAGGTTCAAAGCGAACAGTTCACACGTCCCATATGGTCCCTTCTTGATTCTGTGTCTACATCAGAGAAAAGAAAGGAACCACCAATTCTTACAGACCTGGGCTTGCATTCTAATTCTGGTCCTTATTCAAATGTGAATTTAGATTAGTAAATTCTAGCTCTCAATGTCTTGATTTCCTAATGTGTAAAAATAGTGTTAAATGTGCTTACTCTGTTTATTTTACATAGTGTTTGGAAGAATCAAATAGGATAAAAGATGGCAAACTTCTCTATGCTATTAATTTATTTAGCCCAAGGTTGTTTTTCTCAAAACAAACAAACAAAAAAAGTATCAATAGCAATACTATTTAAATTGATAAACATTCATACTTGCAACTATAGTTACATAACGAAACTTCTCTATGCTATTAATTTATTTAGCCCAATTGTTTTTCTCAAAAAAAAAAAAGTATCAATAGCAATACTATTTAAGTTGATAAACATTCATACTTGCAACTATAGTTACATAACTGCCAACTCAAGCACACAATCTATAATAATAAAATATTCCAATGAGACCAGATGATCTTCAGGATGAAGCCAGGGCTGTAAGGGAAGCCCGGGTCCTGGTGCCAGAGGGAAGCCAGTGTCAGAAGCTGGTGCCGGCAGCCGGGGGAAGGAAGGCCTACTCTTGTACAAATTTTGTGCATCGGGCCTCTAGTAATACATATAAAATATTTATTTTTGTAGCACTTCAATAGATAAATTATGTTTTGTTGCATTGATGTGCTGGATTCCTATATAGCCATTCAATTAATGAGCAGCTTCACTGTGTATTCAACAGATCACACACTCTGAAAAAAAGTAGTTTCAGTTTCCTGTCATTTATTATAGGAGTAAAAAGCTGGTGAAACAAAGGTCAAATGTGGCATTGGTAAAAAAATAAAACTGACATTGTTTCCTTAGAGGACAAGTTTCCTATGGAATAACTGACATTGACAGCTAAAAATAGGTCTGTCCTTGGTATCATCTTTTCTTCAACAAATAGATACATAACCTTGTTAGAAGATGTATGAACACTCTGTTATATGCACATAGTCACAGACATCCAAAATGGAAAACTGTAGTTAAGAAAACTCTAGGTTATAGGCTTTCATTGTCACTGCAGATTTTAAAAAGATGTACGTACTATTTTCACATTAAATATAAAATAAATCTAGTATTCTGTTAGTTTCTTTAGTCTGTGCTTTTTTTAGAAAAAAGTAAATTAGGGTAGAATTCTCTAAGTTCTTCAGGTCCAAAGACTGCCTGATTACCTAGCTAAGAAATATATAATTATATAAAATACAGCAAGTTGTAACAGTGAACCAGGAGGTCATGGTTCAATTTCCGGTCAGGGCACATGCCTGGGTTGCTTGATCCTCAGTTGGAGGTGTGTAGAAGACAGCTGATCAATGATTCTCTCTCAACATTAATGTTTATATCTCTCTCTTCCTCTCCCTTCCTCTCTGAAATCAATAAAAATCTATTAAAAAAACAAACAAACAAGAGGAAGATGTCCATATGCAGCTATGTTTCATTTAATCATTTCAGTGCTATAAAGCCACAAAATACAAATAAAGTCAGTTCAAGCGTCTTGAAATGATGGAGTATAAGTAATGCTCTCCATTACCTTCCTTACTCCCAAGCTCTAAGGACCCTTCCTTAAAAAAAAATTAAAAAACTAAATAAAGTGTACAATTCCATATTTTTAGTGTACTCACATGATTGTGCAACCATTATCACAATCTAATTTGAGCACCTCTCTCTCTCTCTCTTCCTCTCTCTCTCTCTTTTGTTAATCCTCACCCGAGGATATTTTCCCATTGATCTTTTAGAGAGAGGGAAAGTCAGAGAGAAACATGGATGTGAGAATTGGTTGCCTCCTGCATGCGCCCTTGACCGGAATCAAACTTTGACCAAAACCTGGGACTCTTTGGTCCTCAGGCCAACACTCTATCCACTGAGCCAAACCAGCTAGGGCACATTTCCCTCTCTTAAAAGAAAACTATGTGCTTATTAGCAGTCAATCAGCATTTGCACCCTCTCCCACCCTCCAACTCTGGTCAACTCTTCATCAACATTCTGCCTCTATACATTTGCCTAGTCTAAATATCTCATATATAAGGAATCATATAACATGTGGCCAATTTTGATCGGCTTCTTTTAATTACCATAATGTTTTTAAGGTTTGTCTAATTTGTTGCATGTATAGCACTTCATTTCTTTTTTGATGAAATAGGACTTCATGGTATGGGTATACCACATCTTATTTATCCATTCCTCCGTTGATGGGCATTTGGGTTGATTCCACTTCTTAACTACCATTAGTAATACTGCTACAAACATTTATGCTCCGGTTTTGTGTGGATGTGTGTATTCTCCTATCTTGGATATACATAAATAGTGGAATCACTATGCTGTATGGTATGTGTGATGAACTATTGCTGAAATTGGTGACTCTGAGACTTATTCACAGAAGAATGGTGAGTGATAAGATGATATGAAAATAAAGATAAGATCATTAACAGTACAGAGAAAATAGGAAAGAGGCAAAATGCTGATTCAAGGGTATGTCCAAATTGAATCATTTGATGGGAAGGTGAAATTAAAGAAGGAAAGGAGACAGAGCTGTGTTCTGAAACTGAAGAAGAAAACCATGTCTCTGCTACAAATAGTTCACGAAGAGCAATAATAGAGACATGGGTACTAAATACAGCAAAAGAGATCAGACATCAGTGACCTTTGAGAGAATAGTTGAAATGCAATCAACTTCACATATTTAAAGTATGCAATTTGGTTAGTTTTGACATTTGTTTGACATTTGTATATACCTGCAACACCATTATGCTAATACAGATAACAAATACTTCCAGAATCAAAAAAGTTTCCTTTTGCCCCTTTGTGATATTGTGGTTTATTATAAGAAATATACATTTGACCTTTGTCCCTATTTCTGACACAGAGCTCCTGAAACCCTTGGCATTTCCTCGGTTAGAAGAACAATAAAGGTGTCTTTAGTTCTTTCAACCACTCGAGTTTATGTCAATGAGGTGACTTTTGTAAAGCCCCTAGAAAACCACAGTTTGAGGTTTGATTACCAAGGGAACTAAAATGTAATTAGAGGGGTGAAATTTTCAGCCCTATCCCTGACCTTCCAGAGGGACTGGAGGTTGAATTAATCACCAATAGTCAATATTTAATCAATCATTCCTGTGTAATGAATGCCTAAGATCCCAAAGGATGGTGCACATGTACAAGTGCTGGAAGAGTGACATACTTGGAGAGGGCTACATGAACTCTGTACCCCTCCCCCACATACCTTGCCCCATGCTTCTCTTCCATATTGCTGTTGCTGAGTTGTGTTCTTTTAAAATAAGCTGGTAATTAGTGTGCAAACTGTTTCACCGAGTTCTGTAAGCTATTCTAGCAAGTGATGGAAATGGAGGAGAGGGTATTAGAAACTTCTGATTTATAGAAGGTTGGTCAGAAGCACAGGAGACAACCTGGACTTTTGATTGGCACTTAAAGTAGGGGGATTCTTGTGGGACTGAGCTCTTTTTTTTTTTTTTTTTTTAAATATATTTTATTGATTTTTTACAGAGAGGAAGGGAGAGAGATAGAGAGCTAGAAACATCGATGAGAGAGAAACATCGATCAGCTGCCTCCTGCACATCTCCTACTGGGGATGTGCCCGCAACCCAGGTACATGCCCCTGACCGGAATCGAACCCGGGACCCTTCAATCCGCAGGCCGACGCTCTATCCACTGAGCCAAACCGGTTTTGGCGGGACTGAGCTCTTAACATATGGAATCCCACACTATCTTTAAATAGATAGACTCAGAATTGAGTTAAATGATAGGACACTCTGAGGTGTTCACAGAATCAGATAATTGCTTGGTTTGGCAAACAAACCAACCAAGAAACAAATACTCCACACATCTAGTGTCAGAAGTGAAATACTGAGAATAATAGTGATAGAATAGTGAGTAGACAGAAAACAGAGGAGTTTTTCTCTACACTCTTGCAATCCATTGGCTATTTCATTCCTGTTCTCAGGCAGGCACTCAACCTGCTTTTGGTAATTATAGATTTGTTAATAAAATCTTGAATTCATATCAATAAAATTATGTAATATGTAGATACTATATGAATGGTCATTAAACACATGAAAAGGATGTCAACATTTTTAGTCATTAGAAAAATAAAAACTATAATGAAATACGGATACATACTTATTTGGCTAAAATTACAAAGATTGGCCCTAGCTGGTTTGGCTCAGTGGATAGAGCCAGTGTCAATTTTATTTGGGTAAAATTACTTCAGATTTGTTCCACTTTGAAGAAGTACATCAGAAGTTAAAGCAAAATATGAACTATTTAAGGGATAAACAAAATCACTCTATTCCCTTTAATACCTTTGCTTTCATATAGCCTTTCATAATTTGTCAGCCTTTCATAAAGCTCTTTTAATTTGATAACTTTTTACTCTATATTCAGCCATAAGCTCTCTTTGTATTATTCATACTAAATCAAATGATTGCTCTTCCTGTTATTATGAACAATTCTTGGTTATGGATTTTAGTATAGTCTGTTTTCCTAGACGCTTACAATTGGCTCATGAATACTGTGACTTTTATTTGTTCTCCTTAAGAGCAATCCCCCACTCCTCTCTTGTCAATTAGAGCCATAAAAAATGAACTTAAGCTTCTCTTTACCCTTTCACTTCTTCCTGTATAATGTACCTTGCTTTGTTCTAATAAACAAATTGTATGTTTATTTCTCCTGCTGATAGTATGGTACATATTCAGTGACCCCCACATCTTTATACATGACCCAGGCCACGGTCACTTACCCCATTTGCATGCATTCTGCATGTACAGTTTTTACATTTGTTTTCTCCAGATGTTTTATAATTGCTCTCATTCTCTCACTTACAAAAGAAGATCCCATAATATTAATTAAAAGCAATCTTCTACTTTGACCAGACCAACTTATAATAGGCAAAACCTCCTAGACAAATCATAGGACCAGAATCTTCATCCAAACTTAGAGAAGGCAGATGATTTGGAAAGGCTTAATCAGAATGCATTTGTCACAAATGAAAAAGCATGTTAGTAACTGTGAACATTTTACTAAGAGTAGAGAGAAAATAAACAGCTCCAAACACTTTACAACTAGTAGGAAAAGAATTACATTTTGCTTTCTTTTCAATATGGTAAACATTTCAATCTGCTTTAGGCTACTCACTTCTGTTCTAATTTATACTATCACAGATTATAATTTACTATTCAAAAATATAATTTTTAAGTTTTTAAATATCTATAATCAAATAAAGTTTACTGAAAATTAAAGAATTTAAATGTTTCACGTACATTTTATCTCTACCTGAGTTTTCCAGAGAGCAGACTCTTAGAGAAAGAATTCCTTATAGGTGATTTATTTGGAAAGGAATAGAGGGTTTTTTTAATCATTTATTTTTTAAAGAAATAACATACTATGTATCTATTTTAGTGCAACGTGATGATGAAATGATGATTCTAAAGTTTAGAAGAATATATCTTACCGATTCAAACTAATCTGAATTCTATTTATATGTTAATTTTCTCACCAGAATCTTATATCATTCTTACTCATTTTTACACATAGTTACTGAACAGAAGGTGGTGTTAAAAAAATTCAACTCAGTAAATTTTAAAGGTATTATTGGATTTATTCATTGATTCATGAGTTTAGCAGCATCCAACCTAGCAGATAGACTGTACCTCTAAGGAGTAATACAAAATGAAATTATAGGTAGATGGGAGCAGAAACAAGGAAATTATACTAAGCAAAAAAGCAGGTTGATTATTGCAAGGTTACTTTCTTTTAGAGGATGGTGGAGGTCTATCAGGAGATTCCCGGTGGACTAGTTTAAGAAGTTGAAGCCTTAATTGTCTCAGTTTAATAACATAGGGCTTAACATAAGTCACTCTATTTGGAGCCTTTATTTATTTATTCATTCATTCATTCATTTGTTTATTTGTTTATTTGTTTATTTATTTATTTATTTATTTAGAATCCTCATCTATGGATATGCTTTTATTAATTTGAGAGAGAGAGAGAGAGAGAGAGAGAAACATCGAAGGGAGAAAGTGAGAGAGAAACATAGAAACATGCAACCTAGCTATGCTCCCTGACCGGGAATTTAAACTGCATTCATTCATTCATTCATTTGTTTATTTGTTTATTTGCTTATTTATTTATTTATTTATTTAGAATCCTCATCTATGGATATGCTTTTATTAATTTGAGAGAGAGAGAGAGAGAGAGAGAGAAACATCGAAGGGAGAAAGTGAGAGAGAAACATAGAAACATGCAACCTAGCTATGCTCCCTGACCGGGAATTTAAACTGAGTCACCTGGCCAGTGCTTGTCTTGTTGTTAATATGTCATAAAAGACATCATGAATAAATTCAACTGATAGTTATTGACATCTATAGTGATCAGGAAATGTAATGATCACTTCATATTCACTATTTCAATTTTCATGGAAATTCATAACTCTTTCCTTTTAGATGAGCAAACTATGTTTAAGAAACAATTATTTACTCAAGTTGTTAACTAAATGGTAGAACTATGGTGGATCTTCTGGAGACTGTGTTCATTTGGGGAGAGAGGAAGGGGAGTTCAGAGTATTAGAGACCATTCAACCTGTTGCAAGAAGGGATGGGACCACTGAAAGCTTGGTAGAGGGGTTATGTTAGAGCAAAATTACTGGCTTCATAATAGAGAGGCACGTGGTGTATTTAATAGGAAAGAAATGTAAAAGGAAGTTAAAAGGATGAGTAAAAAAGTAAAGATTGTGTTTTTATTGGGAAATCTTGTATTGAGATTCTGATTTGCATTTGAAATCAGCACTGCCATGCCTTATCTCTCATCTTTCTTATCTGTCACCATTAACCTCTCATTCCTTAATCCATGACTAACTGACTTCCAGCCATATCACTTTGACAAAATGTCATCAGTGACATCACTGTCTCTAAATCCAATGGATATTTTTAAGATCTCATCTTCATTGACCTTTTTTCATATGGAAAACTATTGATTGCTCTTTTCCATTTTTAAATAATTCTTCCATGTTGTGTTGTCCTGTACACTCCCTGCTCTGAATCACATTTCTCTTTCCTTTTTCAGTCTCTGCAATCTCCTCCTCTTTACCAACTGTATCACAAGGTCTTTTTTTTTACTTCTTTATATCCTTAGACAATCTCATTTGCACCAGAGTTTCTATTACTATCTATTTCTTGATGATTCACAATTATCTATTTCCATTCCAGATTTCTCTGATCTCTGGATCAGAATTTATACTTGCCTACTCAGCTCTACTGGGATATCTCCAAGGCACCTCAAATTTATCATGTTTAAAACTGTTCTCATGTACTTCCTCTTTGTTCCTCAAACCTGTTCCTCTGCTACCACTCCCTATCTCAGTCAGTCAACGCCATCCCTGAAATGTCCTCCTCCTCCCCACTAACCCCTACCACAGCTGATGGTGATTAATTTCATCCAGGTCTGTTGCTTTGGCTTCCAAACACATTGTCTGTCTGTTTTATTCTCCATCTCCATTGTCCTAGTTCAGGTTATTTTGCTCTCCTTTTGGAACATCGTGAAGCTTCCCACTCATCTGTACAAATCTAGACTTCCTTGCTTTAGTCATTTTTCCACACCATAGCCAACATAATCTTTTCAAAATGCAAATCTTAACAAGCCATCCCATTTCTGAACGCTTTTTAAAAAATAAAGATAAAAATGAATGACGTACCTTAAGAGACCCTTCCAAGAGGGTCTGATGTACCTTAAGAGAGTAATCTGATCTTTTCAACCTCACTTCACTCTATTTGTCCCCTTCCTCTTAAAGCACCGTAGTCTTTTATGTGCACCATGATTTCCCAGGAACTTTGCACATGCACTTCCTGTGACCTGGAATAGTTCCCTTCCTTCCTTCATCTTATTACTGTTTCCTTATCCTCAGGTCAAGTTTATTTACTCAGAAAAAATTTCTCAACACCTCTGACTAAATTACTGTTTGCGTGGTACATACTAATGGAATCATTCATTGCTTTCATAACATGTACCACATTTTATGTTATAAATTTGTGTAATGGCTTTCTTCTTTCTAGACTAGAAGTTCCAAAAAGGTAGAATTTGTGCTTATTTTTGCTCACCATTATAGCCCCCTAATTTGACACAATGCCTATTCTGTAATCGGTGAATATATATTCACTAAGTGAATGATTTAATAAATGCAAGATTGAAAATATTACCTTTCTTATATAATTATTCTTGAGATACTTAGCTTATCTTCTTAACTAGAATAGTCTACTTGGAAAGTAGGTACTGACTTATAAATTCACATTTCCCTCAAATGTGTAAGTTGGCATATACTAAGTCCTTTGTTAACATTTAAACTGAAAGATATATGTGAAAATTAAGCAATTTAAATCTGTGTTTTGTTTTTGATGTCTTAAGAAATGTTTCCCCTACTGCCTATCATAAGAATCACAAATTCTTGGGTGATCTTCAAAGCAATAGAATCAGAAAAGGAACCTATTTATTTGCATGTTTAAATAATGACCCTTGGCATTAGCAAGGCAAGTTTGAGAAACATCAATGTAATATAATTCATATATTTATAATAGACATGGTGATAAGGAAAAACTAATGACATAATTCACACATGTCTTTAAAAAATATACTCATCTTTCTACTCTTCCTACCTTTCTTTCTTCCATCTATCTCTATATATAAAAGCCTAAGCGACTGAACGACCAGTTGCTATGATGCACACTGACCACCAGGGGACAGATGCTCAATGCACAAGATCGGGCTCCCTCCTGTCTGGATTGGGCCTGTGGGGATTGGGCTGAAACCGGCTACCTGACATCCCCCTAGGGGTCCTGGATTTCAAGGGGGTGCAGGCCAGGCCGAGGGACCCCACTGGTGCATGAATCCATGCACCAGGCCTCTAGTATGTTTATATTGATCTAGTTCAAAATAAAAATCAAGTTTATTTTCAATAGACTTACAAATCTTGTCTTCTTTTTCCTGATTCACAAAATAGGCTTTGAATTATATCTAACCAATTTTTTGCTAAGGGCAGAAATATGTTTGTCTTCCTGAGTGATAAAGAAATTATTACTGACCCAAATTGTTGGTTATGGTGTGGAAAAATAATTATTCATAATAATTATTATGTCTTCCTGAGTGATAAAGAAATTATTACTGGCTGGAGCATAGTCCTGATGCACTAAAGTTGTGGGTTGGCTCCCTGGTCTTGGCACAAACAAGAATCAATCAATGAGTACATGGATAGGTGAAGCAACAACGTTTCTTTCTCTTGCTCTCTCTCTCTCTCTCTCTCTCCCCCCTTTCTCTCTCTATCTAAAATCAATAAATAAAAACTTAAAAACACAGAAATTATTGCTTATGCCTTGAAGTCAGAAGTACACTGGTTAAAGATTGTATGCTGACAGTGTGGTTATACCTAGTAATGTGTTGGCACATAATCCACAATGGTGCAATTATGTCTCATACATTTAACTAAGTATTCTTTTGGGAAATCTCAACCTAAATGCTAACATTTTTCTAGGTTCAACTGTGTGGGTTAAATTGCCTGAAAAATAGCTAGGCTGAGAAAGCCTGTTGAGATTATTACAACAGTACTTTAGTGAAAAATTAGGGTGTCAAGGAAGAGTTGTACTCAGATGAATGACCTCCTAAGGATTTTATATGAAGGAGCAAGTGGTTTATAGGGAAAGAGAGAGAGGACCTTGTCTTTGGTTCAGCATTTTAAAGTGATAATAAATCAGATTAGTGACATTCTAATGGTTCCTATTTTGGAACAATTAAGATTTCTGCTAGAGTAGAATTTGGGTTTAAGTAATATAATTTAATAACTTAAACACAGCTGTTCAATTCACTTCAGAGAGTCAGGATAAAAGTCAAGTCCCTGGAGAACTCCAAGGGCCCCTCCTTATCCAGGGATTAAAAAAAAATTATTAAAGAAAATTGCTGCACAAATCAGTATCTAAAGTCCATTAAAAAAAAAAAAAGGCAGTGCTAACTCCTGGCACAAAATCATTAGCCACATGACAGCCTCCTCAGGCCCAGGACATTGCTTCCTCTCCAGAGACCTGGGCTCTGTCAATCATCAAAACAGCCCTTTATTGTGCAAAAGTGTGTAACCCATGTGTATGGTCTAAAGGACAAATAGTCCCTATTTCATTGAATTTTGTTTTTGGCCACATCACCTAATACTGAACTGAAAACCAGGAAGTAAGTAGAAAAGGCATTTTCCCCCCAACCCCCCTGAAAAAAAAATCACAAAGTTCATGCAGTAATGATATTGTTGTTAACTTATTATCTAAGATTTTCCAAGCCATATTTCCCAAATCACTAGCTGCAAAAATAAGGGTTTCAAAAAGTAATTCTTATACTGTCTCTCCTTCTCAAGATATATATAGCATTAAAGGAACATTTAACTTTATATAACCTTCTATGTAAAAAATTTAACAAAACTAATCTCTTAATTCTTATTTTTGCTCAATTAGTCTAAGGTGGGAAATTGTTCAATTAATCTGAAAGTAACTTGGTGACAGAGCCCTCATATTAAACTTTAATGATTCCACAGTAACTTTCAAAGTGCCTATTTATAATACTAGATCTTTGTTGAACAATTGAGTGAATAAATGAATGGGTTAGTGGATGGATAAACAGATAGATGAAAGGATTAACAAATAAATGAATAAAAATGATCCTTAGGCCTCACACAATGAATATAATTATTAAGCATAGGTATAGTAAAGGTGAAATATGGGTTGCTAAAGTCAAATACTACCAATGTCTATAATCCTCTAAAATCATCTTTTTTAATCCATGTATTTACCTTATAGAGGACACTTCTTTTAAATCTCTTCCTTTTTTACCTCTACCTTCCTCAAATCCCTTCCTCCTACCCAGCCATTTCTTCTGTATTATTATGAACCCTTTTTGTATTTCTATATACAACATTACAATTGCAAATTAATTTTCTGCCCCCTCCATTAATAACCAATAATCTCTAATATGTATCAGGCACTCTTCTAAGCACTCCATACACATTATCTAATTTATCCCTGGGCTCTGACTTGTAGCTTGTGTTATTGCCCTCATTGTATGTATGTGGACACTGAGTTAAGGACCTTGCTCAATGCTAGGCAGCTAATCAATGAGAGCTAAGAAAGCTCAGATGTCTAATTGAACAACCCTTACTTGACACTGTTCTCTCCTACTTAGATTCTTTCCACACTAGAGAGGTTTATCTTGCTTGTTTGTCTTGAAAGGCAAGAGCTTTTTCTCCCGATAACTTACATTAGCTCCTCACACATGTGAGTCCCTATGGCAATGAATAAAATAAAACCCACACTCCTAAATTAAAACTCAGGTTATCATTGCATTACAATATAACAAATATTGTTCATCATAATGATTATGGGACATCAAGGAAAGGAGAAAATATGTGGAATATATCCTAGCTCTAATAGATAGGACCGTCTATAATATAGTTGAAGTATTCTTTATGGTTTAAGATAACAGGGTTTAAAAGGAGCAAATCCTCTACTATCTTAAAAACACCTTATTTAATACGAAATCCCCCATATAGATAGATGATAAAAAAAATAACTAATGCCCTTTGAATTCTGGATGACAGTTTTATTATATTCCGCTCATATAACTTAGGTATCAGCTACATATATCATTGATGCTTCTTGCCACTCCTGTTGGAATAGTAATAAAATAGAGCACTAAGATGAGTTACTTGATGAAGTGATTTAAAACTGCAAAGTGTTTCCAATACAGCTCTAACATCCTTAGTCAGCTTATGGTTGGAGATCAATGTCAAAATTAGTATGTGGATGTTTGATATGCCAGCCTCCTGGGTTTGGAGCACTTGTAAATTGCTACGGGCTCACATGGCTTTTTGTTGTCATAGCTCGTAAAGATAACATAAACAGACATCTGCTAGGCCTCTGCTGGGATGAGGTTTGGAAATTGGCTTTTCATGGAATAAGACTTAATTTAGATTAAAAATAGTAATATAGTTTCTAAGTAAAAATATTTTTATCAGCAGATAAATATCACAACAAATTTTGTAGACTGTTGTATGATCACCAGAAAGCCAAATTGTGCACATTCACTTTTTACAGTGTGAGTTTAATAGATTGAAAACTGGTTGTAATGCCGAAACCGGTTTGGTTCAGTGGATAGAGTGTCGGCCTGCGGACTGAAAGGTCCCAGGTTCGATTCCGGTCAAGAGCATGTACCTGGGTTGCGGGCACATCCCCAGTAGGAGATGTGCAGGAGGCAGCTGATCGATGTTTCTCTCTCATCGATGTTTCTAACTCTCTATCTCTCTCCCTTTCTTTCTGTAAAAAAAGATCAATAAAATATATATTAAAAAAAAAGAAAACTGGTTGTAATTTGGTCTGGTCATTATTATTTGTGAGGAAAAATTTGCTCTTGAAATCTCTTTAAAAATTGAAACTGATGCTAGTTATATTTTTATAATTGAAACAAACACACTGAAAGATAGCACACGAACAGTAGAAATTTATTGAATCTTTCTTAAAAGTTTGTATTCAACTTTTTATTGAAGAGGTCCCATGAATTATTTAAAAATTATTTACAACTCTTGAATGTTGGGCTTAAATTTGTGAGTCGAAGAAAGACTAAGTAACTGGAAGGTTTCATTAGTTTATGAAACACTTTTTAAACTACATTTAGCAAAGGTGTTTTAGGTCTTCCTGAAGCATAAGATGGGTAGGACCTTCCTAATGCCGTGACCCTTTAATACAGTTCTTCATGTTGTGGTGACCCCCAACCATAAAATTATTTTTGTTGCTACTTCATAACTGTAATTTTGCTACTGTTATGAATTGTAATGTAAATATCTGATATGCAGGATGTATTTTCATTGTTACAAATTGAACATAATTAAAGCATAGTGATTAATCACAAAAACAATATGTAATTATATATGTGTTTTCCGATGGTCTTAGGCGACCCCTGTGAAAGGGTCGTTTGTCCCCCAAAGGGGTCGCGACCCACAGGTTGAAAACGCTGGTGTAGAAGATTGTATTTAGCACCTTGACTCTATGCTTTACAGCCAGAAGACAAAACTTAGCATGTAGAGTCAATAGAAGTTGCTGAGCAATTTGAGATGGGAAACATAACAAAAGAATGGTAAAACCTACGGTCTGGATTGAACAACAGAGAGATCATGGGATATGACAGAGATGTGGTGTGTTTAATTTTATAAACTAATTAAATTGTGAGTTTATTTTTGAAAACGTTGAGTTTATTTGTCTATGTTTCAAGAGGCAGTTAAGATTATATATATAATTAGAGATTAGAAGATTGATCTTGCCTAGGAAAAAAAGGAAACCATGGAAGTACTTAAGATTTCTGATAGAGAATAGGTAGAGTAATAGGAGAAGATGATCTATAGAAGTATTTTTAGTACAACTAACATTTACGAAATGATCAGAGGAGTTTGGTGAGAAGAAGCCAGAGAGAAAGAAGAAAAATCAGGGAACAGTAGGAAGCAGGTGAACTTCTGTTCTGTGAATTCTGGGACCTCTGTCTCAAGAAATGACTCAGACTTAAGGTTTGAAGAATAAGGAACTCTTAAGGCATGCATTGCAGAGGGCAGTTCTGGCAATGAAACACCACACCACGGACCTGCTATCAGAGGGACAGGGCCACGTGCCCTGAGCACTAGGAATTATCCTGAAACTTTATTTTAGCAGGAGAATGATCTCAGCTTCCAGAAGTTTTTTAAAAAGTAAAACTAAACAATTACTTTTACTTTTAAGCTGCCAACCGTGGTCCTAGAGACAGTGGTCCTAGAGAGAGATGGGTATTTGAATCTGGAATATTTGTTTCAGGCTGAGAATAATTATGAGGACTATGCATTGTTTATTAATTTATTAAATATTTATTAATTCTTTTACATATGTGAGATACAAGGGAGAATGAGTGCCAAATTATTCTTTAAAAAATTATCTTTAGCGTTATTATAATGATGATTTAAGAGGTAATTTATACATTCACTTATTTTAAGTATATAATTAAATGTTTGGTAAGTTTACCAAGTTGTCACCAATTTTATCATTCTCTGATAAAATTTTTATACATTAACCAATGAATTATCCCTCCCTTGGATGGCAAGAGATGATCTATGCACCAGGATGAACAATGAATTGTTGTCCTTGCAAAGCCTGTAAGAGGGGCAGTGTTAGGTTCTATGCTTCCTCCTAGGAACAAATCACACTTGGTAACCCTCAGTTTGAAACTGAAAAGAAAAGAAAATCACAATTTTTAAACAATGCCACATATTAATGAAAAAATCATTTCTATATAATTTCTCTTCCTGTGTTGTTTTTCTTTTAGTAACTCCATTAGGGCACACTTACTCTGTATCAGTTTTCCAAAGAAACTGCTCACTCAGAAGCTCAGTCTGTATGGGTCTGGGTCTGAGCATCTGAGTAAGCAGTGATTGTTCAATCCATAGGTAAGAAAAATAGTCACTGGGGGGGAAAATGAATTGTTCAATGTCCCACGGTGGACCTGTTGATGAGACAAACTTAAGTTCACAGGCACAGCCCAGGATTCTCTTCAGCGACCAGGTCCCCTGTTCTGGGAACTTAGTTCAGAAAAACATTTTGCCACGGATTCACAATGAATCAACTGATGAGTAATATGCTGTTGGAATCTGTGAGTTTAATGAAGTCTTCTCAGCATGGTGGGTTGGAATACAAGTGTTCAGATACTTACACTAATGCAGCGGTTCTCAACCTGTGGGTCGCGACCCCTTTGGGGGTCCAACGACCCTTTCACAGGGGTCGCCTAAGACCATCGGAAAACACATATATAATTACATATTGTTTTTGTGATTAATCACTATGCTTTAATTATGTTCAATTTGTAACAATGAAAATACATCCTGCATATCAGATATTTACATGACGATTCATAACAGTAGCAAAATTACAGTTATGAAGTAGCAACAAAAATAATTTTAAATCTGTGAGTTTAGTGAAGTCTTCTCTTCGTGGTTGCGGCATTAGGAAGGTTGAGAACCACTGCACTAATGTCTTATAGCAAAACAGTGTGGCTATTGCTTAGCAGTACTTCTTTTGATATTTACAAAAGAACAGAATTAAAAGAAAGGAATAGCATGTCTTTGTGGTTTATATGTTTTTATAATAAAATTCTCTATGCTTTGTTTCAAAAATCAGAGATGATTATGCTGCCCTGCTACGGGTATTGTTGGGGAGCACACTATATATGTGAATAAAAATGTGAAATGATTGTTTCTTGAATATAATAGAAACAGATTAAACATTTGTGGACTCACTATAATGAATAATCTAACTCCAAGGGAAACGTAAATGTTTCTTTTGCTGATAAATTATATAACTTTGCTATTATAAGTGTACACTTGTATATCAATATTTTGTATGTTAAAATAGTCAAATTATCATTGGATAATTGCAGCATATTATCAGTTTTTTTTCTTCGGCATTTTGCATGGGGTCCCTTTTATTCTAAACTTCCTTACGCTAACTTTAAGTACAGTCATTTTCTCCAGTGTAAGGCTTTTACTATGTTAAAATGGAAACAATCTCCATTGGTTTCGATATTATAATGGCATTTGACCATTTTTCATTTTCAGAAAAGAAAACTCACAGCAATGTATATTGAAAAAACAATTTTCATTCACATTCAGAATGTGCTGTTTTGTTTCAATCTGACCAATTTAGAAACTATGAATGCCTTTTAAATAAAATAATCTCTTTGTTTTGCTTATGTGTCTTTGTTTTGCTTTGTTTTGCTTTTTATCTGAAAGGTGTAGTAAAAAGAGGGCAATCACTGTCCCTGTAAAGTAAATTGAGATTTTTTTTAATTTCCTTTTTTGGTCATGTGACTCTATTTCTTAATTAGTGTGACCAATGTGGTTTAAAATAACAATTATGCTATTACTAATGAAAAGTGTGTTGGCAGTTATGTGCTGGTAATAGCCAGATGTCACAGAGCACTCATTTTCCTCTTAGTTTGGTGATTGTGAAAAAGTTTTAATAAAGAAATAATGGAATGGTTAATGTTACAACAGAGTAAAATTTTACTTTGATTTACTGAAAAGGTATACAATAATAAGCAGCCGATTCATTACTAGTCACAAAACATAGCAGTTAGGCATCAAATAATTTTTCTTCTATCTTTGGAAGCTAATCAAGATTTCAGGCACAATACAGGTTACTGGAAAAAACAACAACCCACATTTTACAAAATTAATGGTAAATTAGATTTAAGCAACAGTTTCAAAATGGCAAAAGAAAAAAAGAGTTTGAGAAGAGACTAGATATTGTCGTAACACTAAACAAACTTGAAGATGTTTCAATAGCTTTGTTATTTACAAATTTGACTAAAATAGTGCATATTATGATTATCAAGAGATTATCATTTACAACTGAGCTAGAAACACAACATAAACTATGGTCCTTAATAGGATTTTAATTATATGTTTCATTAAAGTTATTGGTAATCCAAGTTTATTACGTCTGCAGCTTTTGAATAGAAAAACACATGATGTAAGTGTGCCCCCCTGTGGCTACAAACTAGTTTGTAAGACTGTCAGAAAAGACCTACATGGAAAGAGAGCCTTAACTGGGTCTATTCTCTAGTGAGCACTTACTCCATCCCAGGCAGAGGCTGTCTCTCCTCTTTTTAAAGATAATCAAAGGTAGAAGATTCATAATTTCTCTTACAGTTGTTACAAATATTTTATTTTTAGTAGCCATATATGCTAATCAACATATCCAGCTCTGATCCTGAGGTGGTGTAACATAGTAAAAACACATAAATCAACACAAAGCACTTTTCCTCATATACATATTGTTAGATTAAAAGTCAAGCCTGAGTGATTTTCTGCAAGTTGCTTAAAATACATTTTGGATTAAATAGGATAATGGGTCAAGGAAAACATTGTAGTAGGCAGGTCCATAACCTGAAAAAGTAGTTTGCCCATTTGTGTCATGCATGTAAAAATTGATATACTTTATAAATTTTGTCAATCAATAAAATATTGCATATCTATAATGTATATTATAGACTCCACAGATTTGCAAAGCCCTTTTCCATAAAGCATGTTGTAGAGTTGCCAATAATTTTATTTTGACACCAAAATATTACCTAGTTAATACTCTTGTTTTCATTTCTCTCTCCAGTCACTAGTGCCATGATGCAAAGACTTGTCTATTGACCTGTTCATGCTCCTGGACAGCCTCTGCAAGGGCTAGTTGTTAATGACCCAATAGATATAGGCCTGCACCAGATCCCTGAGGTAGTGCATGTGACGACAACTGGACAAATCTTAGACATGCATGAGCTGGGAGTGTTAGAAATCTAAGGTAAGCAGGAGTCAGGAACAGTCTGAGTCAGGAAGAGAAACCTCAAATAACACAAAAGGAAAATATCAGTATAATCAGGTTTGAACTTTAAATGAAAACCACTAAGACTGCTTCTTTGAGACACTATAAATGCAAAAAACAAACAACCCTAACTGTACAGTTAAACATTGAGTTTTCAATCGAATAGGTGTTTCAGTTCTAAGCAACTTGAACATTTCTAGTCTCAGTGTGCATTTCTTCCAGCTAAAGCATCGCTTCCTATATTTTCCATTTTGTTACTTTTTAAAAATTAGCTCAAAATGCTGTGCATCTGCACCAACCATTTTTAATTAAAATTTTAATGTAAAATAAAAAATAGAGTCAAATTTAAGGTTGCAATCATTAAAGAAATAATGCAAACATCTATTTTATATTTTCTCTATTAAACATTTCTCTGTTTTAATGAAGATTATTTTTTAGCATAGTTAATGTTTTTAATTTGGAGGAAGATTTTAATTTCAATCAGCATTAGAATAAATTTAAATTGTTTTTATTTGTTTTAATAATCCAAACTTACCTCTAATTATAGATTGGTCATTTAGCATATTTTTTAAAGTTCTCAGATTATAATATTTCATAAGTAAATATTGATGCCGGTCAGTTTTTTGCACAGATTGAAATTAGTTTTGCATTTTTAAAAGACAAATTGAACTATTTTTGGACCCAATCCTTTCTACCTGTGTTACCTAACAGAGGAATCCTAATGGTAAGCCAGAGTCAAAATTGAAATAACAATAATAGTAACATTTCAAAAAGTATCTTAATCTTCTCTGGAAAATTCTTCTCACCCTGAGGGAAACAAACAGTTTAAAGTAGAATAGAAGGAAAAAAGACAAAGCGCAATGGAAGAAATGATAGCATTTGTGATCTTAATTTATAATCTCACAGCATTGAATATCTCCTAGCAAAATGTTGGGCTGTTGTCATATAGATGTTGTTTTTCAGCCAAAAAATTTTATTGAGTGCCTGAACTAAATATATTTTCATGCTTTTGTTGTTGTTTTCTTGGTATCTTAGGCTCCTTAAAAAATGTATATTCAGCACAGAAATTTAAAAATAGTTTTTCTTAGACAGATTTATTTATAACTGCTTTTGTGGTTTTGAAGATAAACCCAGGGACACTCTAATAAAGGTTACTTACTGAGTAGTGGTCATCCTTATGTTTTTGGAAAGGAAATATGTTACAGAACAAGGAAGTAGCAGCTAAATCAAATGGAGCTACAGATTGGCATATTGCTTGATTTATGTTTTCTTCATCTCATCTACATTGTAAACACCTAAGTAGCTATTTTTTCAGAATACTAAATCTCATGCATTGACCTACTCTTCTGATCTATATCAGCTTCTTCTACAAGTGTTGAGAGTAAACAGTATTGAGACATGCTTGAAAAGTATATGTTGTAAATGGTACACACATTAAAAAAGAAAAGGCATTTTTTTCTGTTCATAAATAATATGATTTAGATTGCAGGGCACCAAATTAACTTTTAAAAAGGAGGCTTTGACCATTAGCATACCATGTGACATATAGCATGAACCAGATGGTACTAAGAGAAAAGCTCAGTCTTTCTCTTCTAAAAAACATCTCCTAATTTACTTGCCCTTTCTTTCTACTTCTTATTTACAAAACAATATATACTAATAATAAGACACTGAATTCGTTTTCTCTCTTGCAGTCTAAGAATTGACCCCAAACCATAAATTGTAATAATGTTCCTTGCTGTTCTGGAATAAAATGGGGGAAATGAGCATTCCTTTGAAAACTCTTGTTAACAGTTTTACACTGTGTACTTGACCATTCATTGTCCCCTGTTTTCATTCAGCAGAGATAGATGATTGAAATCTTCAATTCCACAGGTAAATTAAGCACTAATACTATTTTCTAAGGAAAAAAAGTAAACAGATAAAATTGCATGCATTTTCTTGCATATGTAATTTTGCATCAACAAGTGAACATTTCATTTGCAGCTGGCTAAATAGGAATAATGGACCAATAAAACACCACATGTATCACCTTTGAATAGTCTCTATAGTACAGGCACAGTTACATTAGCAACCAAAATGAATGCCTCTCAAAATCTGGCCAATGGAAATAATATGGATTACCTGGCACTTTTAATTGTTCTATGATCAAAAATAGGCTACAATGCAGAACTTAATTTCCAAGCAAATTCAATGCCAGTGATTTGTACTGATATAGAATTTCTGATATATACCAGTTTTCAGACCTGAGGACATCAAAGACACCTGATCCTCAATGTCCCACAGAAATAAAAACTGATCCAGATACAGGTGACAATAAATTCAAACTTTGCATGAAAACTTTTTGCTTTATAATGCTACTTACATTTCTAGATATGTTAATATCTATTAAAACAACACATCACACAGCACCTTTCCTTCTATATCTTGAAAAACATACATAAGCAAGAATGAAAGGAAAAAAGAGGTTGTTAGAAAAGTCCACAATCTTTCAGATTCTCTTTGATTATTATATCTGTAACTGCATCAAACACGAACTTGACATTTTGGGTATCTGTAGCACAGGTCATGTGGGAATAAATTTCCTTATCTTCTTTTCTTAAATTCAGGTCTAGAAACTGGTTCTTGATGTAGTTCCCTGCATCTTCAAATGTATTTGGCCCTTTTTAAAAAAGAAATTAAACATTAATTGCATAAGAAATAAAATTATAAATAATATCAGTAAGTTTTAAGATTGTACTTTGTGTGCTTCTATTTAATGTACTCTGTACTAAAAAGTCAATATTGGCAATTCTCAATTATCTGGGATTTATGTAATGCCTACTTTGTGCTGGGAACTATACTTAACCACTGAGGACTTCAAGTGGCTAATATTTAACCTCGACATCAATAGAGGAGAAATACTAATATATTTACACAACCAAGTAAGTGAGTAATGAAGCCTCTATATATATATCAAAGTATGTGCATTTAGTTTCATATGAACAAAATGAAGAAAAGAATAAAAGTTACAAAGTAAACTGCAGAATGAGGTGGTATTTGAGCTAGACCTTAAGGAATAGCTAGAAGAGAACAGAAACATTATATGAGTGAAAACCAAAAGTGAGAGTGAGAATGGCCTGTACCACTAGACTTCAGGGTCGAGTTGAGAAGTTAATGTGCATTTTGGAGAATTGGGTTTGGTAACAATGAAAGATTTTCATAGAGGGACTGTAGGAAGTCAAGTAGAGTAGGTGGTATGGGCCAGATTATGAACTATGTTGCTAACTAAACAAAGCAGCTAAAATGAGAAATGTAAGATAGAGAACTATTCTTGACTGATGTTTTAGTAAAGTTAAATAAAGAGCCAATGAAGGCTGTGCTTAAAAGGAAGTTAGACTAGTAGCAGGACACACAATGGATCAATTGGGAAAGGCAGAAATAAAATAAGAAGGCTAACAAATACAGGACACCTAAAAATGACCTACTTGTGGCTTTAGCAGAATGTGCTGAGTGGGTACCTAACACAGGAGAGAATGGTAGCATAAAGATTTTCCAAGAAGGTAAGATTTTATTTATTATTACCAGGAGAAAAATTCCACAAGGGACGATCTTGTAACAGCTAAGATTCCAAAACACTGACAACACCAAATGCTGGCAAAGATGTGGAGCCATAGGAGCTCTTATTTATTGCTGATGGGGATGCAAAAATGATACAGCCACTTTTGAAGGCAATTTGTCAATTTCTTAAAAAGTTAAAGGTAGTCTTATCATATAATCCGGAAATTGTACTCCTAGGCATTTACACAATAACTTATGTACACACAAAAACCTGCACATGGATGTTTATAGTAGCTTTATCCATAATTGCCCCAAACGGGAAGCAACCAAGATATCCTTCAATAGATGAAAGGATACAGAAAGTGGTTTGTTTAAAGAATGAAATATTATTCCACAATAAAAACAAATGGGCTATCAATCCATGAAAAGGTATGGAGGACATTTAAATGCATATTGCATTTAATATTGAAAAGTGAAAGGCATTAGAAAATGCCACATACTGTATAATTCCAGCTATATGACATTCTGGAAAGGGCAACACTATAGAAACAGTGAAAATAACAGGGGTTTCCAAGGGTTGGAGGGCGGGCGAGGAGAAGTATGAATGTGGAGCACAGGGATTTGTAAGGCAGTGAAAGTGTTCTGTATAACACAGTAATGGTGGGCACATAACAGGCATTTGGTAAAACCCATAGACCTGTACAACACAAAGACTTAAGGCTAATGCAAACTGCTGACTTTACTTACTTATTTATTTACTTATTTATCTACTTATTTATTTATATATTTTATTGATTTTTTACAGATAGGAAGGGAGAGGGATAGAGAGTTAGAGACATCGATGAGAGAGAAACATCAATCAGCTGCCTCCTGCACACCCCCCACTGGGGATGTGCCTGCAAACAAGGTACATGCCCTTGACTGGAGTCAAACCTGGGACCCTTCAGTCCAGAGGCCGACCCTCTATCCACTGAGCCAAACCTGTTAGGGCGAAACTGCTGACTTTAGTTAACAATATACCAATATCTGTTCATCAACTGTAAGAAGACTGCAGCAATGCAAGATGTTAATAATAGGGGAAACTGTGGGAGCTGACCAGAGAGAAGGAGTATATGGGAACTCTGTATTTTCTCTTCTAAACTAAAAACTGCTCTAAAAAGTAAACTCTAGTAGTTAAAAGAAAGCACTATTGTAAGCCTATATTTAATTTGTAATATTCAAGCCCTAGCCTGTTTGGCTTAGTAGATAGAGCGTCGACCTGTGGACTGAAGGGTCCCGGGTTAGATTCTGGTCAAGGGCACATGCCCGGGTTGCAAGCTTGACCCCCAGTGTGGGGCATGTAGAAGGCAGCTGATCAATGATGTTTCTAGTTCTCTCTCCCTCTCCCTTTCTCTCTGAAATTAATTCAATAAAATAGAAATTTATAATATTCAATACAGAATCATGATATTTAATCATATGATAAATGTGTGAACATATAATTAATATTTATAAATGCAGAAGAAAGATACAAGCACTAACTATAGACTAGCACATATAGTTACTTTGACAGAATGCCATAGTCCTAGTAACATCTGGGTTACTCATGTATCAAGTGGTGAAATTGCTTGTATTTGTGTATAAATCATAAATATTTCCATCTTACCCAATTTTACTGACAACAGAGCATATAATAGCAAAAAAAAAAAAGTTTCCAAAGGGAAAATAACCCTTCTAGAGAACCTGACATTTATAATTACTGATTAATAGGATCAGCACTAAAACTCTAGGTCCTAGATTCTAGGACAATTAGAAAAAGAAAGGGTGTCACTATTCTCAAATTCATTCATGCTATCCTTCAGGAAATTTAATTCAGACTTTGAGGAGGCACTGAGATCTAATACAGCATTCCAAGGCTTCATTAGGAAATATATGAAAAATTCCAGTTTGAAATAAAATTTACATTCCTATTACAATGTTTAATGTTTGCAACATCATTTGATACATTACTATGGAGTAGCAACACCAGTCTATCTAACCATCTCCTATTTATTTATTAGAGCTTTGCTTTAATGCAGACAAAGTAGGAATGTTTTCTCATAAAATTCTTTCCAGTTTGGATCACACACATGACTCAAAATGTACTACAAGCCTCAACCTCATAAATATTGCATGTCAAGATCCAGATAAGGAAATATGTATCTATATAAGTTTTTACTACTCTGTAATTATATGAAAATTATCTTACCAGTGTACTCTGGAAAGCAGACACTAAGATGCACTTTGGTGACTTTTTCTTGAAAGAGATCTTTTTTATTGAGAAACAGGACAATGGAGGTGGTGGCAAAGTACTTGTGATTACAGATACTATTGAACAGGTGAAGGCTTTCATGCATTCTGTTCTGTTTGGTTTAAAAGATGAGAATGTGTAGAATTATTATTTGCAAAATATTAATCTTGGACATGATAAACAAGGATCTAGAAATAACACCTTTGGAAGGCCTTAATTGCGTTGGAAAATGTGGTAGTAATATTGCAAACTGAAAATGCTTGTTTTTCACCCTGGCCTTATGTTCCTTTTAGACTTACCGCTTCTTCATCTTCCACCAGGACCATGTCATAGGCACTGAGAGCTGCACAAAATATAATGCATGTAACTCCTTCGAAGCAGTGAATCCATTTCTTTCTCTCAGATCTCTGTCCACCAACATCGAACATTCTTAAAAAAATAATAATAGAATAACAAAACTTGCAAATAGCCTCCAAAATTCTCATTAAGATTAACTTTTAGAATTTTAACTGGATACTTTTATATCTCTAAAAGGTAGTCTTTTGATTTTTATTCATTATAAAATACATCTTCTTTGTCCAATTTTCAGCTCAAGGACTAAAGAAGAAATTTCATCATTTTCTTTTTTTACTTCATGCAAACTATAGTAAAATAAATCACACACTGACTTTGAGCATGTGGGAAATTTAAGGTAGCTTAGAGTTTTAGTAAGAAATTGATTAGCCTTGGGAGATTTTGATCAAAGTTTATATATAGTCTTAAATTAATATAACCCACAAGAAGATTGGAAACTATCATAGTTCTGATAATATAATTCCTGGGCTGTTTTCTTAGCTCTTCCTACATTCATTCATTCAAATGATTATTGAACTTGATCATGATTGGAAGAATTAATATTGTTAAAATGCCCATGCTACAGATTCAATGCAATCCCTATCAAAATCCCAATGGTATTTCTCAAAGAAATAGAACAAACAACCCTAAAATTTGTATAGAACCACAAAAGACCCAAATAGCCAAAGCAATCTAGAGGAAGAAGAAGAACAAAGCTGGAGGCATCAAACTCCTTGATTTCAAACTATATTGCAAAGCTAAATTAATTAAAACAGTATGATATTGGCATAAAAAGACACATAGACACAATGAAACAGAATAGAGAGCCCAGAAATAAATTCATGCACTAGACATTGTGCTAGACCTACAGCCACAAAGATGAAAAAATATCCTCACTATCTTCAAAGCGCTCTCTGTGTGATAGAGAGAAAAACAAATACATTTTTATAATAATATTTAATAAAATTCTAATCTACAAGGTAGAGTGTGAGCCTAGAGGGAGATTTACTTCAGCCTGTGGGATCATGAAACTTACTCAGAGGAGGTGTTTGAATATTTGGTTCTCCTTCTGTTTTTGTATTTTGGCACAAGGCACCAATGTGGACATGGCAATCCAATACAGAAACTACATTTTTAATGCCCCACATCCCCTTACCATCCATTTAGAACACATCAAAAATGCAGTTTCTAATTCAACCACTTCTTTCCAACTCTTTTCCTCCTGGATAAGCCACCAACATTTCTGACCAGGGCCATTGCCAGAGGTCTACTACTCAATGGCATCTTTTCCACCTTAGAATCAAACCCAAACTGGTTTAATGACCACTAAGGCCACAGCAGTTTTGGTTCTTGCTTACCTATCCAAGTTCATACCATGTTCCTCTTTTTAATACAGCCCAATCACAAGGTTATTCTTTCAGTTCCTTTAATATAAACCTAAATTTTGCTATTTCAGGACTTTTGTAGTCTGTCTCCTTTCCATGTGACATGATTCCCCTTTTCCTTATGTAACACTTCTTTCTCAACAGGTCTCAGTGTTAATGTCTCCTCCACCAAGAAGGCTCTCTCCATCCCTCACTTACTTTCTATCACACCACTCTCTTAATTTCCTTTATAGTAATTGTCACAATCAGTCGTTAACTGGTTTAGTTATTTATATGTTTTACATATTTAGTATCTGTTATCTCCCTAATAGAATAGTGGCCTCATGAGGACAGGGACCTTATCTATAGTAGTGATGGCTATATCCCCAGTGTCAGGCACTATCCCTGATGCACAATAGACATGCAATAAAAATGTGCTAAATAAATGAGTATATTCCAGGTTAATGGCATGGAGGGGGTATTTTAATGTAAAGTGCATGTGTAAGGAATGAGAGAACATGGTGTGTTGTGGATATCATTAAGTTTAAGTCTACTTACTTTGAACCAGAGGTCCCCAAGTAGGACATATTATCTGATTGTCTCAAACCCTCATCGAGTGAATTGCAATTACCTTTGCTGTGGAGTCTGTCCTTTCTCCTCTGGTCAGATGGTTCTATGTGGTGCCAAACAGGTCACTGGGCAAATTCTCCACCTTTCAGGTGTTTTGTTTCATTTCTCTAATGGAGATACTGTAGACAGTCTGTGTTCTAGGTGTTTCACATATTCTCCATTTAATCATATATAAATACATGATGGATCATTTGTTGGCAAAGAAATGTGATACTGTCATTGGACAAAAATGCATTAACTTGTGGATTAACTTGGTGAGTTGAGGATGGAGTGTACATCACCAGGTTTAAACTTATGGTGGGCTTTGTCAAACTAAATCCACCCCTTGTATTCCCACCCACTCAATTTTAACATGTAAGAACCTCCATAATTCTTGTTTCTTTTTTTGCTCTAATCCTCTCGTCAGGGTTTGCTTCCATGGTGGGTATTATAAAGGAGAACTAACTAATCACAGAGCCAGGACAAAAGTCACTGGATGAATGGGATATTTGTTCTGAGCGCCAAATATTCAGATTTCACAGTAAGAATGATGGAACCAATTTCCAAGATATCTTGATTAAGTTTTCCCTATTAAACAGGGCTTGGATTAGTCCTATTAGCATTTGTTTGGGGCATCTTTTATCTCCTTTTATGGACAATGAACCTATCTTCATCTATTCTGATTGATACTTTCTTTATTTAATCACATTTATATTTTCAATCAGATATACTCAAATTTTGCAAATCTGAGAATATTCTTAATGTGACTTTAGATAACTGCTCAGATTCCCTGCATGGTAACCAAATATTTTATCTCTGAGAGGATAATCTTGTTTCTCTCATGTCGATATATTTTTAATTTAAAAATAATTTACAGAGAGTCCCTAGTAATGCAAACATTATAGAACTGAAATGTTCATTAGCAAATCAGACCAATAGCTGGAGTTTTCCTTTTATATAGATTTTTCAGGATATAATGTTAGTTCTAAGAAAACTTGCATTATGCTTTTCTGCTGTTGTCATAATTTATTTTTCATACATCACTTTTCACTTTAGTGTTTTCTCTAAATTTTTATTTGAGGCTTATTTTAGAGCTATAAAGCATAACATTCTATTGATACAATTTGAAGATTTCCAAAGTAGAGCATTTATTTATTATACATTTCACTGAAGCAGTGATTTTATATATGTGTGTGTGTTTATATTCCATCATGACCATTCTGTGAAAAACAAAAATAAACACAAAGAACACATATACTTGCTGATGAACATTTGGTTTGGGCTCATCTATATGGGCAATTAATCTGGTGAATGGACATGTGATACAGCTTGAATACCCTTAATTCCCTAAACTGTTAAGGTTACCAGAGTGCCATAACAGTGATTGGAACTTGCAGTTCTCATTTTGGGTAAAGGATTTTGTTCTTGTTTTTGGTAATATATATTTTCTTATTAAGTAAGGTACTTAAGCTAGAATTCTTTTTAAAAAAAAAACTTTTTAAATGCCTGAAATGTATGATGGAGCTGTAAATTGACTGGTCAGGCTTTTAACTCATAGCAGAACATCAATAATTTGTTAAATTGCCCATAGCATTAATATAGGGCAAGTCATCAAAGTTTTATAGCTTTATATTAAGCAGTTGACTAAACATTTGAGTTTATAGTCTATTATAAATTTTTGAGTTTTATGGGTTTATGGTAAACAATTGGCTAAATATTTACCACACAAGATTATTCATACTCCATATCAGAATAGATTATTATTAATCTGCCCTTTACAGTGCTTACAAAACCATTATATGACATAGGATAGCTAAAAATAAATAATGCTACTGCAGTTAATTTATTTGTTAAATGTTTTTGCTCATCCTATAAGCATGTGATTCTCTTAGAAAAATTATAATTATTGACATCTACATATTTGACCACACAAAAAAATAGATCTAATCTGAGTAGGAATTTATTTAAATTATTTACTTAAAGTATTATTTTAAATTATTAAATTATGATATTTATTCAAGATACTTGGTTTTAGCACAATTGACATAACCTCTTAAGATGGCTACATGACAGGTCAACAGGTGGATCTGTGTCATCACTACAGAGACATAGCAAAATGGCCTAATCAAGTCTTTGTCTTGTGCCCTGTTCTAAAAATCAGGGTAGACACTTGCAGACATAAAGTATATGCACAGAGGTCATTCTAAAATCCTTAATTATTTGGGGTTAAAAAAAACAGAATCAAAAGGACTTACAACTATGAGGGAGCCAGGGTCTCTAAACTCCCATAATTTTTAGTACCATTATATACTTTTTGCTAAGTCTGTATGCATGTTTGGAACTTAAAATGCCCATTATGTAATTCTCTAATTATTGAATAGTATAATTTATAAATTCATTAAAATAAATTCTATCACTAGAATAAATTACACATTATGTTCTATAACTTATTATTTTGGTAATATTAACCATAAACATAACTTAATCAAATAGATAGTATACATGAGTTATTGCTCTATGAGACCTAATAGAGAATAACAAAGCTGAGTTGAAATATAGCTGCTGGGTAGACACCAGACTCACTCCTGAGCTAAGATGAATCTACCTCCCAGAAATTAACACAGTGCGCATGACTCAACTTCAAATTCAGGAAAATTATAATTTATTTTATATGATATCCATTCGAATGTTGAAAATAATTATATTAAATTTAAAATATCTCAAGCTTTATGTTGTAATATTTTCTGACCTCTTTTCATTGACTTCTGTATAGTTTTATGTTCTGTCAATTGTTTTTTAATCATGGAAAGTGACTTCTCTATAATTGTTTAATAAATTCTGATAAATCTGTAAGTTCTTTGTCCTGAGGAATTATTTTACAAAAATAAGAGGTCTTGCATTTGCATTGCATTTTCCATTTACACAGTATTTTAACACCTGTAAAGGTAATTAATTTTATCAGTTTGACAGTGGCGTTCTGGTTTGATAAGAACTCTAAGGTAATTTCCACTAAATTAGGTGATACAGGAAAATGATACAGTACATTGGCAGAGATAATTTTTCATTTTGAAGTTCCTGTTTAAAATTCCTGAATACTCTAATTTAATATGTAAATTAAGTATTTGGTTTTTAAATAGTGATATGATAATTTATGGTATGTGAATACAAATCAATGCTAATGCACTATATTTTAGTACCTGGGCGCTTTCTGAAATAAATTGGAATGTACATTGTTTTTATATTTCCTGTTTGAAATACTAAAAAATTTTAGACTACAAATGCCTGTATGCTTTTAGATAATCTTATTCAGCACTTCAAAAAAAGGAAAAAAGGTGACTTAACTGTGAGAATTTATTAAGGGATTAATATTGCTCTGACTCAACTTAAAAACATATTTAATTGATTTTAAAGAATTCCCTAAGTCCCAGCTGGTGTGGCTCAATGGTTGAGCGTCAACCTATGAACCAGGAGGTCACAGTTCGATTCCCGGTCAAGGCACATGCCCAGGTTGCAGGCTCAATCCCCAGTGGGAGTTGTGCAGGAGACAGCCAATTCTCTCTCATCATTGAGGTTTCTACCTTTCTCTCCCTCTCCCTTCTTCTCTGAAATCAATAAAAATATATTTTAAAAAAGAGTTCTATAAAAAGTATAACTGTGTTCTTTAATATTTTTATAGTAAAATTTAAATATTTAAAAAATATTTTGTAGAGAAATTTCCTGCATTCTCTTCCTCATAGAAGATGCCTTTAATAACTTACCCTCTTGAGTCAGTGAGAAAGAAAAACCTACTAAGAAAAGAAAAGAGCTGAAAAGTGGTTTTAGTGGATGGCAAAGAGGTAGTAGTTGTGTAGTGTAGGAATTCCTATCCTATAGAATAAAAGCCTAATATGCAAAAAAGAAATGGAAACTAAAACTAGGTGAAAGATTTCCCCAGGATCATATGTAGAAGTACTAGAAATGTGATTAGCATGCACACATTTCTAATTTCAAAGACTGCACTTCTTACACTGCATATCACTGATGGGCTATGGATAAATTGGGATGGAAACTATTCTTTCTCTATAATGCATCTGGCATGTGCTTCTTCTAGTATTGTTGGTCATTCATAAGTCCCTTCAGAGAGAAGAGGGAAAGGGGGATAAAATCAAATGACAGCCTGTTGGGGAGATATCTCTGAGCTGGCAGGCCCCTCTGGGACTTGACAAGCCTGTGCTTCTAAAACCAGGGCACATGATTGCCAATGAACTCACTAAACCTCAGAAGTCATGTTCATTTCCTGGAACATCTATTTCACTCAGAACTAAATATAAATATTCATAAATTTATAAAGCAAATATTCTGAGTAGTATACATTTGCATTTTAAAAATAACACAGTGTTTTAAATATATTTTTTCTCACAATAGGCCTCTCCAGGAAATGAACATGACTTCTGAGGTTTAGGGAGTTCATTGGCAATCATGTGCCCTGGTTTTAGAAGCACAGGCTTGTCAAGTCCCAGAGGGGCCTGCCAGCTCAGAGATATCTCCCCAACAGGCTGTCATTTGATTTTATCCCCCTTTCCCTCTTCTCTCTGAAGGGACTTATGAATGACCAACAATACTAGAAGAAGCACATGCCAGATGCATTATAGAGAAAGAATAGTTTCCATCCCAATTTATCCATAGCCCATCAGTGATATGCAGTGTAAGAAGTGCAGTCTTTGAAATTAGAAATGTGTGCATGCTAATCACATTTCTAGTACTTCTACATATGATCCTGGGGAAATCTTTCACCTAGTTTTAGTTTCCATTTCTTTTTTGCATATTAGGCTTTTATTCTATAGGATAGGAATTCCTACACTACACAACTACTACCTCTTTGCCATCCACTAAAACCACTTTTCAGCTCTTTTCTTTTCAGAGAATCATTGATCGGCTGTCTCCTGCTTGCCCCCTACTGGGGTATTGAGCCTGCAACCTGGGCATGTATCCTGACCGGGAATCAAACTGTGACTTCCTGGTTCATAGGTCAATGCTCAACCACTGAGTCATGCAGGCTGGGCTTACTAGTAGCTTCCATTTCTTGGGTCTTGATTCTACATAAGGATTGCAATGCCCAGCTGGTTATATTACAGTGAGGGTGTAAAGATAATGTACATAGAGTGTTTGAACTAGTACTTGTATTCATCTAGCAGGAATTGACTGTGTGCTCACTCTGTGCTAGCCATGCTGATAATCAAAGACAGAGCTGTAAACAGACACGGCCCTTGGCCTCCTAGAGCTCAGAGTGTATGAGGCAGAAACAGAAACAGAAAGAGTGAACTGATAAAGAAACAATTTCATATATTGGTTTTTCAAAAGAAAAAAAATGTACTTTAATATATCAATGATAGGACGCCGGCTCACATTGGTGTAGCTAGTAAGTGCTGTTTCTTTGCAATTCTTCCCAGCTGTACATGAGTGACAACATGTTGGTCAGTTGAAATTGGACGTTGTCAGGTTATTTACACCAAGGAAGTAATCAAGGGCCACAGATAAGCCTTCCCCGTCTCCCTGCCCCCGAGAGCTTGCTCTTATACTTTTACCAGCACACTGCTGAGTGTAGTAGTGACAGGGATATGCAAGGATGATTAATAGATAGGATGGTCAAGGCTCGCTGAGGAGATAGCATTTGATTCGAGGACTTAAGAAGGAGCCAGTCCTTGCTGACATCCAAGGTCAGAACATTTTAGGCAAAGAGAACAGCAAGTACAGAGGCTCTGTGCCTTGAATGTTGAACGAACAGCTATTTATAAAAAAAAAAAAAGAGAGAATTTATGATGGTGCCTACCTATTTCTGAGAAGATAGTAACAGACCAGGGTTTCTGAGAATGACCAGGGTTGCGAACTTCTAGGTGTTTGATATGTGACATTAATTTTCATAACTGACTTATGAACCAGACGATCTAGGATCTGGGGGATTTTATTAGCTTATGTAAGACATGCTAACATCAAGTGATAATTTTCTGCTAGGACTTTACAATAAACTCATTAGACAAGTAAAGAAAAGGGGCCTTTGTTCCTCAACAACTGCTGTTCTTTAATGGAGAGCCTGGGGGTGAAAACTTGGAAGGAATAGACTCAAGGCTTATACCTACCTTTTGTGTTTCAGTGAGAAATGTGGAGAGGAGGGAGGAGAGTAAGAAAGAAAAGGCAAGTGTGCCAGAAATGCTTTGAGAGACCTCAGGCAGGCAGAGGACAGAGCAATTGGAGTTGAGCTCCCAAAGGAAAACCCCAGAAACTAGAGCACAGATCAGGAGACTGGAGAAAGTAGTTGCCAAAGAGGAAATGCTCCATAGTGATGACAGGACTGCAGATAAGCTTTGCTTACCACCTAACCGACAGGGGATGTCAATCCCAGTCTTTGCAGACCTTTTACCCTGGTTTGCTCTTTCACTCACCTTTCAGAAATTAACTATTTGTGGGCCTGAGATTTAGGGATACATTTTGAAGAGCTTTCTTCCACACTAACTTGTAAATTATCCTATAATAACTATTGTAATTAGATATTGTGTATTACCAATTTTAATACTTAAAATGCCTTAAAATATTTTCCCACTAAAATGAATTTCCCCCACAAGTTAATACAAATAATTAATGTCACCTTTTTTTCTAGTTTTTCTACTTTCCAAAAATATTCTTATTACTGCATGCATGAATGACTTTATTAATTATACTTTACTGACTTTTTTTCATTACTAAAGGATACATATAGAACCTGGTTTTAATGCTTAATCTTTCACCTTATCCACAATTGGTAGGGAGAGGTGCTTAAGTTTCAAGGGACCCTTTCTACCTCCACAATACGGATTTTTATTTCTTGCTATCATAGAAGTGTTTTCCTTTGGTAGCTCAAGTCCAATTGCAATAGAATTTCTAAGATGGTCTTGATAATGCAATGACAACGAAAGGAATGGGATCGTTTTCATAACCAAACCGTACTGATAAAGTAGGCCTTGCTATTCCAGTAAATAGCATCATATTCAAATATAACTCTTTTCAGTTATTTGCATTTTTAAATTAAGGAAGTAAATTCATAAGAGTACTTCAAGCAAATGGGAGGGTTGGAAGGCAAAGGAAATAGGACCTCCAGCACCTGTTGCTTAAATGTTATTTAAATATAGTTTCTTTTTTAAGTGGGATATCAGTTTCAAGTATGAGGAAAGTAAATTCTAGCTCCCACCTGTTCTCGGAGGGAAGGATGGAGCTCAGGATGAGGGTCCATGTGTGAAGCTATAGGCAGGCAGGCAAGGACAGCGGAAAAGAAAGTAAACTAGGCCTATGAGCATTCCCAAGGAGTCACTGCACTTGAACATGAATTAGAGCTTTTCTCTGTGCAGAAATATTGAGCATGACATGTCTTTTATTAATAGTTAAAAATATATTTGCTTATACCTGAAATGCAGGTCTTTAAAGGAGAATTGAGTTTCAATGATTCCCGTTGTTTTCACTCGAGAATGTAGAACATCTTGCTCATTTGGGACATATCCAGGAGCTGTTATTCTGTCCAAATCATTAAGGTAGCTAGCAAAAACAAACAAAACAAAATAGCATATATATCTTTAATTTTGTAAATGATTTTTTATTGTTGTTTAGAGTCCATTAAACTTATAAAAATCCAGATTGGTGGTTTTCAAACTCTGCTCATCAGAATTATAAGAGCTTGGTGGCAAGGATGTTGCATTGCACTGAGTGTAGTACACAGCTGACCTGTGGGGGTAGGGACACTTTTAAAAGCAGATAGATAAATGTTGCCTTTGCTTGTATTTTATAAGGTGTATGTGACATACTTGCTGGTGTGTAGATAGACATTTAAGAGGAAAGTTCTCTTTATTAGACTTACATCATCCAAAAAGGTCACCTTGTAATTGTGATCACTAGACTAGTCTCAAAATGTTGTAGTTTGTATTTAGACACTGAATTTTAAGAGTGATTGATTTTAACATCATGATTTGAAAGTTGTTGTGTTGTTTTCCATGGATTTTTCTAGCTTAGGATTCTGAACAAATTTCACTAAGTTCCATGACTGTATCCACTTAGTCCAATAAAAGAAGAAATGTTTGACTTTCTTGCTTGTCCGCAGTGGAACTAATTCACGAAATTGCTGACCCACCCCTGAGCCAGTAGCACTCCTGGGGACAGAAAGCTGAACCTACACACTGCGCCCACTTCTACTTCCTCACTCTTCCCTCAGGGCATCAGTGTGTCACACTCTTCTCTGGAGGCCACTTTTAAAACCCTGCTATTACCAGGATGATTCTAGTCTCTTTCTGCTCACGGTGTCTAGGAGTGCTGAAAGGCAGGAAGAAGTCTGACTAAGCCCAGTGCTCTATAAGATGAATCTGTTAGATTAGAGGAAAGGAACTACTCTTAGCTTCATCCTTGAAACCAGATCCTAAAACAAAGTGTTTTATTGCTTTAAAAGCAGTTGAAAATCACTGTTCTAGATTTTTGATACTAAGGTTTTAGTAGCTTAGAAATATGGCTATTTCCGGGAAAATGTTAGAGGTAGCAATAGACCAGTAAGGTTTTTATGACAAAATTGTTCATTATAATGAACCAAGTTTACACATATGGCTTAAATAGAAAGATCATGATGGGCTTTCATGCATTCAGATAAAATTTAAGAGGTAGGATCCACTTGAATATTAATCATTTAAAAGTTGAAATTTCCAGGGACTAAGTTGAGGAACTGTTTATGTCTTAGCATCTAGCACAATGCCTTAAAAAAACAAAGCTATTTATCACTGGTTAAGAAAATAAATCCAACAGCAATATGGATAATTTATTCTTGAAGGATCTTTCTCGTTTTAAGCGGAAATAAACTTAGAATAGGCAAAAATTTTGGCCAAGGACAAATAGACAATCACAAGTTAGAAATACATATATGTAATAATGTGAAAATATGTCACTCTGTTTTATTCTGAGTTTAATTTATCTTTTAAAATGAGGAAAAATAAAGATATAAATATGTCAGAAGGAAGTATTGGAATATTTTTCTAGCTTACCTATTTTCTATTTTGTGAATCAAGTTTCTCTGTGCATTTTTTATGGAAAATTCTACATCGGTGGTAGGTATATTAGTGGTCAACTGATTCATGCAGAAGCAAAAAAAAAAAAATGAAACAAAACAGAAACGTACCTGCCATGATAGATATTTAATTTATTTTAATAATAGGCAAATGAATGTTTTGGTAGTCACATTTTAATGTACTTTTATTTGTATATATAAATCATTTCAAGCAAAGCAGAAGCATTAGCAGAGTGACAGATTTGCATTTAAAATGTTTGTTTTTATAAACAAATATATGATTTGGGTGCTCAACCCTGTAGACTAAATCTTAAACCAAACCACAGGCCCTAAATATGTATAAGACAAATCACTTAAAAATATCTAATTTTTTAATCATGTAAAAATACCATTTTTTTCTGGTCAAGTCTATGTTAAATCTTAAAACATATGCAATTTCAATAACACACTAGATAGTCTCAATGAGTAAATCATCAAATATTAATTAAAATATTTCCCTTGTTTGCCACTGTCATGATGCTTTTCCAAGAGTGTGCTAGTAGTGATGGGGGAGGTGCTATGTTGCCAACAAACAGTATTCTTTTTCCTTGCACTGCTTAGGACTCATCTCTGTTAGCTTCATCTTGAAGGGTATCTATGTTTGAGAGGATAACAAATATCTCACACACACACAAAAAAAGACAGATAGAGAAAGGAAGGAAGAAAAGAAGGGAGGGAGGAAGGAAAGGAGGGAGGGAGAGAGGAGGGGGGAGGGAGGGAGGAAGTAAAGAGAAGAGGAAAGGAAAAAAAAGAAGAAAGAGGAGGGAGAGGAAGAGAAAGAGACCATTGCTTTATATAATGATTCTGAAATATACATGAATATGGTACTGATTTGATATTATATTAACTAGTTTTAAAAATTGAATGTCATTCAGTATTTTAGGAAAATCTGTTAATTTTTGGAAGAAAACAAGAGCCATTCAGCTATTTTTCTTAGCCAGTTTTTACTCAATCATTCTTTAAAGGATCCCTAAGAACAAAAATGTTAATATTTAATTTCTCTTGATTTTATCTGAAATCATTTTTAGACATGGGGTGTATTATGTGGGTGGAATCAACTTTCCTGTTGTTATTCTACTGCAAGTAGATATTGTGTACACGTGTTTAGCTTGAAGAACAGATACATTGCTCTTAATATGAATCCATATTGTGATAGTCCCAGAACAAAACACATTTTATGTGTCAAAATAAAGAAAAAAACTAGAAAATACAATAAAATGTCATTTTGTCTGCCCATTTTGTCTATGATATATACATACTTTTTGCTATTCAAGAGCAAAGAACTTGGTAAACATATGATAATATAATTATAAATACATTTTAAGGGAAAATTATATTAAACAATAATGTGTATCTAAAACTAGTAACAGCTTTCTATCATTTATTTATCTAACTTTTCCTTCCTCCCATTTTGAACTTTGCTAACCAACTTTTAATGAAAATATTCCATATTTCAGTTTCTTATTAATTTTGACTGCTTTTTATCAATGATTCATATAAAAAAGCAATATTTTTCTATACTACCGACAACCCTCTTAGTATTAAAATGTGAATATGTACTGGGAAACTTATAAAAGCAGTTATATAAGCTTATATAATCATAAGATGATATTCATTCTTTACTTCATCAGTGAGACAAGAGTTGGTAAAGGACAATGCACCCATTGGGTTTGGGATTTAAAATGAACATAAATGAATAATCACAGAAGACTGATCTTTTCCTAGAATTTACACTTCTTTCTCTCTCCATAATCCTTCTGCCCATCATGATTAAAAATCTGAAGATCATGCAAGTTTTATTGTTCTGTCCTCAAATAATTTTGAATTTGTTTCACTTTCACATTTCTTACTCCTTATATTAAAAAATTAATATAAAAGTTGTTCCTCTACAGCAGCGGTTCTCAACCTGTGGGTCGCTCTTTTACATATTAATATGCATAGACAAAAATATAGAATATGTAATGAAACTATACTTACATACATGTACACACATACTTGTAGGCATGTGACCATGGGATAAGATAAGAACCAGTTACTAAAATGGAAACCTAAAATCATTTTGATGATGCAATTATAAATAGTGTCACAACTTCCTAATTTCCTTGTTGCTGATAAATGCAAACTGGATGAGAGCTATGAAAATTATATAGTCTTTCTTGAGACTCAAACAAGAATTCCACAATGTACCAGTGTTGTGAATATCAATACACTACTTTTTCTAGAACTCTTCGAATCAAAGCATGTGTCATTAATCTGATTACCTTAGACCATGACTTCAATAACATGAATAGAGATGAAATGAATAGCCCAACCTTAGTGTGCATGTCACCATGCTGTGTTTATGTTGAGCACGATGCAAAATAATTCATTATTTTTAGTTTGGAGAGAACATATCTAGCTAGCTAGCTAGCTATTTATTTATTAATGAATTAGTAGTCAATTGTCTTTTAAAAAATATATATTTTCATTAATTTCAGAGAGAAAGGGAGAAGGATAGAAAGATAGAAACATAAATGATGAAAGAGAACCATCGATGGACTGCCTCCTGCACGCCCCCACTGGGGATTAAGCCCACAATCCGGGCATGTGCCCCTTACCGAAATTGAACCCGGAACTTTTCAGTCCTCAGGCCAATGCTCTATCCACTGAGCCAAACAGGCTAGGGCACAAGGATTTTTTTTCTTTAATCTTACATAACATCAGTAATCCAGTTATAGAGCAGTTCTAGGGTAGTTCAGAGATTAAATGCTTTCTTAAAGGAACTGAGCTTCCCCCCCCCCCTAAATTTCTGCTTGCCATTATCAGTGAATAATCTTGGTAGCTGCAAATGCTACAAGTATAATAAGGCATGTGCCCTGACCTGGAATCCAACAGTGACCTCCTGGTTCATAGGTCGACACTCAACCACTGAGCCACACTGGCTGGTCTTGAAAACATATTTAAAACATATAGATCTTCTCAGGAAAATAATTTCAAAATTAGTTATTTAAAACGAGAGGCCCGGTGCATGACATTCGTGCACTGGGGGTGGGGTGGGGTGGGGGAGGGGTCTTTCAGCCTGGCCTGTGCCCTCTCGCAGTCCAGGACCCCTCACTTCTTGCCGCCCACCTGCTTGCTGTTCCTTACCCCTCGGCTCGCTGCTCCTTAGCACTGTGCTCGCCCGAGGTGAGCCCGGCTTCTGGCTGCGTGGCGCTCCCCCTGTGGGAGTGCACTGACCACCAGGGGGCAGCTCCTGCATTGAGCATCTTCCCCTGGTGGTCAGTGCGCATCATAGCAACCGGTCGTTCTGCTGTTCGGTTGATTTGCATATTAGGGATTTATTATACAGGATGCTCCCCGGTTATATTTTTTTGCATCTCATTTACATCATTTTGATCTTTTTTATTTCTCTTGAATTACTTTTTATTTTCGTATAATAAATAGAAAAGCCATTTATTTTTCTTATTTGTGAGTATGAGTGCAGAATATACAGTTATAATTCTTAATTGTAAATATTTCCACTGCAATTCCTGTAAAAATGTATTCACTTACTAAGCTGCTGAATCGTTGAGCTGATACTCAGCTGACCTTTCAAAGCAGGCCTGAATCCCTGGATCTCTCCACAGCCGCTTTATTACCTCCGCCAGGTCCCGCGTCATTCCTCCATCTTCTAGGGTATTTGCCATCGCATAAAGTTGTCTTTGGTCTTCCTATGGCAATGTTTTTATGAAAAGAATAAAAATGTGTCATTATTTGAAATCACATATTCTTTTTTTAAAATAGAACATTTAAACTGGATGATTTTATATTATTTCTTTAGGTAATAATTCCATTGAACATGTAAACAATATATCTAAAGTGCCTTATGATCACTGGCTAATACCCAAAAGAGTTCTCCATTGCAAAAATTAATAGATTTAAGTATTATAATAAAAAGGTAGGATATTTTGTTATATATTTTGCTATAAATCATTAAGTTTTGATTATGATGTAAAAAGGGATAACAATAGCTTGGTATAAGTCCATCGAGCTCTCAGATGGTCAAATGCTCATAAAAGGGTAATGGATCTGATCTAAATTGGCGCATAGTGTTCCTTTGATAATGGCCACATTTTTTCCCTAGGAAATAAAAATATCAAATAAGAATTAGAGAAATGGAAAATAAAACTCAGTATTCTAAAAATCATACTTAAAAATTGATATACAATATTATTTGCCATCATGTACCTCTTTGTAATCATATTACTAATGGTAAACATTTAAATATACTCAAAATTTTGAACGTCCAATGTAGTGCTGTTAATTGCATGCCTTTGGGGGCAAATTAATAGGGCAGAGTTAAGACAATGAAAAAAAAAAGAGGAAAATAGAGAAGAAAGCAAAAATTGTGTTAGTCCTGATAGAATATTTGGAGTTGACAAGGGCAGATATAAAAGTACACTGAGTAAATAATACAGTCCACAGTTTACCTAAACTATCAAGTCTGTTTTGTAACAAAAATATTTTAAGAATAAGAATTTGAATTTCACAATAATCGTTGACCAATATAGACCAGGCAAATGAAGTCTGGGCTCATATTCTCCTTGTCTGATTCCAAAGCTCTTACTCTTTCCTGTACATATTCTTATACTCCAAGACAGCACATGTAATATCTCACACAATCCTCACAAACAGTCGCATAGACACTATATTTTTTCCCATTTTACAAATGAGGAATCTAAGAGTCAGTGCTTAATTTGATGAGCCAATAAAGAAAATAAGCATCAGAAGAAGAGTCAAAAAAAAAGAAGAAGAAGAAGAGTCAAACCCAAATATATTTTGTGAAATGTTAGGAGTATCTCCAATAAGAACTTGCTGGTTTTCTGATACAATTTAATTTATTGTTCTTATTGTAAATTGATGCCAATTTATTTCACTGTTTTATTAAAAATCTGCTGAGAAACATAAGGGTATGTTTCTCAATGTTAGAGAGAGGCTCTCTTAAGATTAAAAGCCTTATTTTTGTCTTTCTTCACATTGAGATTTTATTGCCAAACCAAACTGATCAAATGACCATTAGGCCAACATTTTTAAACCCCATTTTCTTGCATCAGCATTGGGTAAGTTTTAAATACTTCTTCCTGATTATTTGGCTATGAGAGAGAACTGCAAAGCCAATAAAATATGATGCAGCCACTTTTGCTGACATTATCTCATTTGCCTCTTTCCACTATTAAAATGCCTTTTAGGAGAAATGATGCAATGAGACAGTTGCTCAAACAGTTTTGTCCATACAGGGGAAAAACTACATGCCTTGTTAGCATCCTATAATAAAAGCCTAATATGCTAAGTGTCCGGTAGTCGATCATCCGTTCAACCAAGCAAAGCGTAATATGCTAATGATATGCTAAGCTGCTCAACCGCTCACTATGACGTGCACGGACCACCGAGGGGCAGATGCTCCGACTGGTAGGTTAGCTTGCTGCTGGGGTCTGGCCTATTGGAACTGAGTGAGATGGGCTGGATATGCCCTGGAGCCCTCCTGCAGCCTCTCCCTGGCTGGCCATACTCCTGTGTCCCTCCCCAGCCCTGATTGTGCACCAATGGGGTCCCTCAGCCTGGCCTGCGTCCTCTCACAATCTGGGACTCCTCAGGGGGTGTTGGAGAGCCAGTTTTGGCCTGATCCCACAGGCCAGGCTGAGGGACCCCACTGATGCACGAATTTGTGCACCGGGCCTCTAGTACCTTTATAAACCATGCTAATAAACTCTTTCATTTCTCTTTAAAATTTTCCATTTTAATTTAAATATGCTTTGTTTGTATAGATATCATGAACATAGTCTCACCTTGAGCATTTAAATGTCACGAAGTCCTCTTTGACCAATACATCAATCCTACTACCTCCCCCAAGAGCAAGCAATCCTATCAGTTTGGCTTTTGTATTTTGAGATATTTAGTTTTTTTATTTTATTGCATTCATAACTGAAGTTGATGGAGGTGATTTTCAAACCAGGCTGTACATTATAAGCCCATGGAGCACTTCTTAAAAATATTGATACCAGGACCTCAACACAAACAAGATGATCCAGAATCTCTGATGTCAATTTCTGCAAAGGTATTTTAAGGAATTTCTCCAGTGACTCAAATGTGAGGACTGAGTTAAGAATCAATATACAGAATTTTTTTTGGTGTCTTTTTAAATCACATAAGTAATGTCTTATTGGACATACTGCATTTCCATTCTTGAAGTTATTCCTCAGTTGCTAAAGGGCTAACATGGTAATTTAAAGAATCAAAATTCATGTATTTAAGGGCTTGGGTCCACCAAACAAATTTGAATTTTTAAAATATATAACACAGGTATTAATGAGAACTTGTCTTTTACATAACATCCAAATTGATTGAAAACTGAACTCCTACTGCTTATCTTACTCCCATGTTTTCAAAACTTCAGTATTTTCAAATCTCTTATTATTGCTCACACGACTCTACATTTTTGACTCATGCCTTTCTTTTTATAGTTATTTCTCTCTTTCCTCCTCTCACCCTCTCTCCCTTTCCTCATTTCCTCAAGAACTACAGGACTCATTCCTCTTTCTGGAACTCACCAAGCCCTCATTTCATGTCTTCCTTGTTGCCCACTTCCTGCTTCATTCGGTCTCTTCCCAAATACCGTCCCCTCATGCGTGCCATCCATGGCCATCCTTTTTCTATTACTCTCTAGCCCCTTGCCCTCCTTGATTTAATAAGTACTAATAAGTATTTATTAGTACTTATATAGTACACGTCTTTATTCTGTATCTTTTATATTATACTTTAAGCACTTGAAGGCAGAGATTTCATTATTTTGTTCACGTCTACATCCTTAAGACTGGGAAGAGAATCTAATACATAGTTCATGCCTCTGAAGTATTGTTGAATGAATGAATCGATAAAATAAATATATTAATTATCTCAGACCACACTTGTAGGGAAACTTTAAGGGAACCTCCAATAATTTCCCACATTTTTTTTTCTATAGTCCCAAGTGGGAATGGGTGGCATCCTGAAGAAATTTTACTTCCTTATAATTTATTTGGAAAGGCATGGAAATTATGGTGGTTCTAGAATGGCGAATTCAAGGTTGCATAGTTCTGGGATTATTGCTTAGAAAGCAAAATATATATTTTCTGTACAGGTTACCCAGAACTTCCTCATCAATATTAGGGACTTGAGATGGTCCTAGAACCTCATGAATATGCATTCTGAACCCTAGACTCATATTTCCAAAGATTGCAAAAAATATATCTATCAAATGAAGGAAAATATATCATAATTTAGTTATTTGGGAAAATACCTGTTTAAAAATGCCAAGCTTATTGCTTCAGATTTTTAGAGTCTTTGATAACTAATATTGTTTGAAAATTTCCAAGAAGTTGTAATAGTATGTAAGTATCCCAGACTTATTTGATCACAGAACTTGTATCATAGACCATCTTCAGAAATCTGTGTTCTTTGGTTCAGATTGTAGGGTTCACTTTGCTGGGTGCTATGTCAAAAATAGTTTTAAAACACCCAGATTGTGTGATAAAAGTGTTATAACTTTTAACATTCTTTTATGCTGGTTTATTGGATGTTTCAGAAGTTCTAAAGTAGAATATAAAATATATATATATATATATATATATATATATATATATATATATATATATATATATATATATATATATATATATATATATATATATATATATATATATATATATATATATGAGAGAGAGAGAGAGAGAGAGAGAGAGAGAGAGAGAGGGAATATGCAAAGTGTATGTTACGGCGTCACAGTAATGACCGTTCAACAGGCTGCGCACGCATGGAGTACCTCTAGGTCCCTCCTCCCCACCTCCGATCCCGCAGAATTGGCGCAGATCCCTCCCGCCTCCCGTGGAAGTGGCACGGCTCCCTCCCACCAGTGCTCTCAGGCGCACTGCGGCTCCCGCCGGCTCCCACGGAAGCAGTGGGCGGCCTATTGCATGTGATATTGTGCACTGGGTCACTAGTAATATTCATAAAGGGTAAATGGAAATTTATTAAATGCCTTTATTCTGCCCTGTCTTGTTTCTTCAGCTTTATTCTCCTTACAAGTTCTATATTCCTGAAGTCAGTCTATTAGATATTAAGCCAAAACAAGAACAAGCCCCCTTTCTCTTTTCTTTTCTTTTTTGTTAATCCTCACTCGAGGATATTTTTTCCATTGATTTTTAGAGTGGAAGGGAGGGGGAGAGACACATCAATGTGAGAGACACATCAACTGGTTGGCTCCCACATGCATTGGGGCCTGCAACCCAAGTACATGTTAGATGTGCAGAATAAAATAATACATTTTAATTTGCCTATATTCAAAGTGATTACTAAAAAGTAACTATATCTAATATTTACTGGGAGCTTACATTTTGCAATACTTGGTATTTAAATGTATATCTTATGTTTCTCCTTCATTTCACAATAGCCATTATAATTCAGTAAGGAAAGCACTAATATTTTGTGGGTAAGGGAGCTGAAATTAGAGACAGTAAGTAACTGGTCTAAACTTAAGGAACCAGTAACCAAAAAACTCATGTAAATTTTTGGTTAAGACTCTTTTCCTCTTTGAATGGCAATCTGTGTGATAATGTATAATGGCTATGTAAGAATATATAACCTGGCATAAATAAACAAATAAAAAGATAAAGAGAAAGCTGTAGGAAATCAGAACTCTGAATTGTACACATAGGTAAAGTGCTTAGCAATTAATCTGTTGAATACACAGTTTAAGTGAGATGCATAAAATGCATTAATCCTAAAATCAAATACTAAAGATTGTGATTGAAACCACAATCATTTATGTTAGTTTAAATAAAAATATGAGCTGTGTAGTGCCTGGCAATGGTGATACTTGATACTTGAGAACATAGTTACTCCTGAGAAGTTGTGCCAGTTGCTTAGTGCTGCTTAAATTAATCTGTTTTTTTTCCCATTCAATGCACATTTTGAATAAATTACATATCTTTTATTTTTCAGTTAGCAATAATGGCAGCAATGTACAGAATCTATTATCTTCACTCCACCTGAATACCAGATCATTAAGACTTTTAACCAACAGATTTCAGGTCTTTAGTGATTGCTGGAATCACCTCTTTGCAAACACTGGGCTATATGAAGCACACAATATCTCTCTGTATAAAACTCTAATATGCAAATAGACCAAACGGCAGAACAACCAAACAACCAGTCGCTATGACGTGACCACCAGGGGGTGCGCGCAGAACATGGCAGGGGTTAGCCGTGGCGGGATGGTGGAACAGGTGAGCGGGGGTGCCAGCCCAAGGCAGAGCACTGGTCGCTGTCATCGGGGTGAGCCTCTGGTGGTTATTGAAAATTCTTTGTTCCAGCATGCTGTGGTCCTGCCTGGAGCTCACATCTGCTGCCAGCGCCCAGCACTGGCCCCAATCACTCGGTGCCGTCAGCGGGTGCGAGTGATGGCTGCTGGCCCTGATCGCCCCTGAGGGCTTCTCCACCTCCCCCTGGTCCTGAAGGGTGATTGAAGCAGCAGCCGCCGCTCACGCCCACTGCTGGAGCCAGCCATGCTCACACTTGCTGCTGGCGCTGGCCCCAATTGCTCCACGCAGTCAGCGGATGTGAGCAGGGCTTGTGCCATGTCAGCACATGGGAGCGGTGGCGGTGGGAGTGGGGCTGCCAGCAGACAGGGGGTTGGGGGCCGTGGGCTGGGCGGGGGCGCAGAGGATAGGCTGAAGCCTGCCCCTGTGCCCACCACAACCTCTCGGCCCACAGTTCCTTTCAAGGTACACAAATTCGTGCACTGGGCCCCTAGTATTTAAATAAGTAGCAATAGGCAAGGTTGTGATTTCCAATTTCAGTGATGCAACTATATGGAATATTACACATGCAAATTAAAACAGTAAATTATTTTCAAATTAATGCAGAAAGAACACCTATTTCAGGAATTATTACTGCTTAGAAGAAAGAAAATAATTATTACAAGTATTTTTACAAAATACCTTGCATAGGAAGAAGTAATCTAATAGAAGCCAGGAGAAGTGGGTTTTGCTCTAAACTCTAGCAATTGAAGGGAGGCCAATCCCTTATTTTGTGACCCTTATTTTTTCACAACTTTAAGTAAAAGGGTTAGTTTAAGTTGTCTTTTAAGGGTCAGTTCAACATCCTAGGTTTGTAGGAAAACACAGACAGAGTGAAAACTAAACTACCCTTGAATAACAACATGATAACTACATCTTAGGATGATAAAAACAGTAAGGATGTTTGGAGTTCAGTTCTTGCAAGTTTCCCTTTTACATGAAGGAGAAAAACTGTAATCTAGAAAAGTAGGTGACTTACTGGAGCCGAGTTCTGGGTTAAGCTGAAAAGGAAGGAGCGCCTAGCAGAACTCCTGACTCTGCTTTACAAAGGATTTGCCCCAAGGACATTTCCATGCTCTTTGTCAGGAAGAGGCAGAGCTAGATGGAATTTATTGTATTCTTTATAATTAGTAGCATGAGCTTCCTCAGAAAACCAAAAAATAGAACTACTATGTGGTTCAGCAAGTTCACTACTGGGTAACAAAAACACTAATTTGGAAAGATATATGCATCCTTATGTTCATTGCAGCATTATTCAACTACTATGTGATTCAGTAAGTTCACTACTGGGTAGCTATCAAGAAGAAAACAAAAACACTAATTCGGAAAGATATAAGCATCCTTATGTTCATTGCAGCATTATTCACAATAGCCAAGATATGGAAGCAACATGAGTGTCCATAAATAGAAAAATGAATAAAACAGTTGTTTTTTTATGCACACACACATATATAAAACATATACATCTACACACATATGTACAATGGAATGTTAGTCATAAAAAATGAAACCTTACCATTTGTAACAGTATGGATGGACTTAGAGTAAAATAAGTCAGAGAAAGACAAATAGGTTATGATTTCACTACCTGTGGGGAGGAGTAACTAGGGTGAAGGGGAATAAGAGGTACAAACTTCCAGTTACAAAATCAATCAATCACCGTGATGTAATGTACAGCATAGGGAATATCATCTATAGCATCAAATTAACTTTGTACAGTGACAGATAGTTACTAGATAAATGTGGTGATCACTTCATAAGGTGCATAAACATTGAATAATTATGCTGTATACCTGAAACCCATGTAATATTGTATGTCAACTATGCTTTAAGAAAAATAAGAAAAAAAGTACTAGCATGAGATATTTTTCTTTTCATCCTAATCATTTCCAATGGTCATTTAGATGGTTTAAACTACTGGTAAAATGGGGAAGAAAAAAGTATAAATGTCACTTTTTCCCTTGTACTTACTATACTGTTCTTCTCTGTTTTTATTTTCATATATCAAGGTATCTAAGAATTACTTTGGGAACAATTCAATTGTCATCGGATGCAACCAGCTGCTCCCGGAGGGGATAGGGAAATGGGTGAGTTCTTCCTAAGAATTGTACACAGTTACTCCCTTTTTTGGGTGTGGCTAACTATTGTTCTTTGGATAATACTACACGCTTTGTTTGTCAACTAAAATGGTTTTATTTGCTTGCACATAAACTGTTTTAAAACAAGTTGATTTTAAATGTATTTTAACATAAAATAATTACATTACAAAATAGAAAATAGAAGAAAAATGAAACTACTTAGTTGCTATCTTAATAACAAAACTATGACTACTTGAGTATATTTACTATAGAAACATTTTAATCACATAATTTTGAATTATTTTTAAACATAACATTATTAAATAATTGGTTCCATGCCACGGAGTCTTTGTAATGATCACTGAACAATAATAACTGCAGTGTTTTTCTTAAAAATAAAGTCTCCATGAAATGACTCACAATGAAACTAAGAAAATAAAGGTAAAGATCTTGACATTTGATTTTATGGAATAAACTCTTTTGTATTTAGCAAATATAAACAGTATTTTTCTCTAATATAGTATATTATTGGGTATCAAGTTTTACTTCTAGGAATAGCTAATGTTGAATAAGGTTATAAAAGAAAAATTTCATTCAAAAGAAAATTGGAAATCTTACATTAAACAGAATTAATGTTTCCAAAATTCATATTTCATATTCTTAAATTTTTGGTATAGATTAGTACTATAAGCTTATTAAGTCCTACTGTTTTATCACTCATGCTCCATTGTAGGACATAAAACTGTGATTATTAGCATACTTACTGCACTTCTGGCATTTTCATAGTCAATCCCGAGGGTGGTCATGGCTTTCACAATAGCTAGGATAGATTGCAATGTATTACTGTAAATTACTGCTTTGAATTCCATGCATTCTTGCTCACTGTAACCGTTCTTATGGATGATCCTATAATTTAAACATGAAAAGCTTTCATGAGCCAAACAATTGATTTTTTAAAAATACTAAAACACAATAATAATTTGCTTGAATAAAATTAAAGTATATATTTGTTGAAAAAGGAAGAATTTTGTCCATACATATATGCTAAATCTGAACAATATTTTTTTGGTTTTTGGATTTTTATTATCATTTGAGTTTAGTACAATATTTTATTTCTGATTTCCTAATGCTAAATATAAAGACAACTTAGGATTTGCTCTAGATAAAGCGCTATTAAAAATGGGAAAATCATGAACATTTTATTTAGAAAGCTTATTTCTTTTCAAGAGAAAAAACGCCCAGATTCCCAGGACAAAGTTGTGTAAGTAGTGTTTACACATGATATCAAGAGGAAAAGAAGTAAGTTAGTATGAAATTCAAGTCTTTTCCTCTCACTTAAGACACTCTAAAAAATAGGAGTGTGTGCTTTCTATTTAGAGCAGTAACAAAGGCATCTTTTTTAAATGTAGGTAATTCCTGGCTGTTAAATTCCTGTCACACTACATGCGTGCCACTGAGTACTCAAGGCTGAAATGCTGAGACATTTAATTTGGCTGAACTCTTCTTTTCCTTCCACTCATTCAATTAGAACTCAAAAATATTACAATATTTTTAGAAATAGATTAAAATAGATTTACCTATTAAAAGCTAAAATCTTTGCATATGCTAATTACTTTATTGCTTTATTGCATAATGTGTTCTTATTTCTTTTAGCTAGTTTTTCTCTCTCATTGTTTTGGAAATGCTTTTTAGGCATTATTCTGGATGTCATGTTATTAAAGATTTGTGTTGTATCCATTTAGAGACTTTAGCATGGGGGTTGGGGGGGGGGGGGGGATCTCCCAAGATATTAAAATCTTTAAATGGATTCTGCAGTGAAAGGGGTAGAGACAGTACCTATATCTCTTCTACTTTTAATATCTTATTGCCAATAATTGCTGTATTTGTAATGTAAATATGGCCATGTTTATTTTGACATATTAAACAATTAGAGTAAATTAAGTAGTCAATTAAAGGCTATAGAAAATGCAGTAAAATATTTTTGTGGATATATTAGGAATAAGTTTATTAAAGAAATTCCAATTCTTAGTCAAAAATTAAAATTGGAAAATTATTTTAATTATTAAATCAGAATGCCAATTACAAATAGGGGTCATTTAGATTTTCTTCCTGGCACAAGTACTGATCCCTTTCCTTTCACCATTGAAAAAGGAAACATCTATCACAAAGCAAATGACAAAAATAGACTTTAAAAAATCCAGCTGCAGTGGGACTTGAAGTAACTTGTTTTGGAGCTGCACAAATGTATTTCTGTGAAATAGAGCTCTCTACCTGCAAGTTAATTCCTAGCTCTGTTCAAATTAATAAGCTTTTACTGGGCATTTTCGGTAACATATTACATTATGCACTGAAGAAAATGAATAAATTAAACAAGTCCTTCTTTCCCCCCATCCCCCCAAAAATAGACTAGTCACTGGACACATTAATTCAAATTAAAAGATATTAAAAATTAATTCCTCAATCACACCAGCCCCAATGAAATACTTAATACCTACATGTGGCTAGGACAGTGGTTCTCAACCTTCCTAATGCTGCGACCCTTTAATACAGTTTCTCATGTTGTGGTGACCCCCAACCATAAAATTATTTTCGCTGCTACTTCATAACTGTAACTTTGCTACTGTTATGAATGGTAATGTAAATGTCTGATATGCAGGATGTATTTTCATGGTTACAAATTGAACATAATTAAAGCATAGTGATTAATCACAAAAACAATATGTAATTATATATGTTTTCCGATGGTCTTAGGCGACCCCTGTGAAAGGGTCGTTCGACCCCCAAAGGGGTCACGACCCACAGGTTGAGAACTGCTGGGCTAGGAGCTACCATGGTGAAGAGTACAGCTATATAACCTCTCTATCACCCAGGAAAGTTCTATTAGAGACTACTGGATTATAGGAAGGGAGAGCATATCTGATTTTTGTACAGTGTGGTTATGTGTAGCAACAACCTCTGCATGGTACAATGCACTAGAAAAGAAAAAGTGATACATTTTATTGGGAGTAAGGGATCAGGGTAGAAGCAGTGATAAACAGTTGAATTTTCTAGCATAAATAGTTATTTCCAGATAATCAAGAGGAAGAGAATAACCTAGGCAGAAGAATCAGTATGACCAAATATAATGCTCACAGTCATCAAGCTTTCAATATGTGCCACACACAGTTTTAAGTGCTCTATTTGCCTTCTCTCCTCATTTTTTGCAATAAGCTCTTTAAAGTAGGTAAAATTATCATCTAAATTTTGCAGGTAAGAAAAGTAGTCAGATACATTGACTAACTAGCCTTAATTTCATTTATGGTACAACTGGGCAGCAAATGCAATCTGATTTTAGAGCCTATGATCTTAGCCGGTGAACATGTTGACTATTCCTAAAAGACTCTGAGGAGGGAGAGATGGGGCAGAACCAGGAGAAACATTATCTATTTTGTCATTGCTGAACTACAGCTGTTTATGCAATTTTATATCTTGGTTTTTCAGTTAACAGTATTTTCTTTTATTAAATTTTTTTCATATACATATAACTTATAATGGACACAAAATCTTAAAGGTGAATAATCCCATGATTTCACAAACTATTTGATTATGTTTAATTTTAATTTAGGGTATTTTATCCTATCTTGTATTTCAATATTTGAAATAAGGTGGATATGTCTCTGTGCATACATTTTAATATTTATATTAAAAAAAATCATATCTTTTTATATTTAAATTATAGTATTATTAAAAATTCTCAAAAATATGTCTAAAAGGTTAATAATTATTTTATCAACTTATTGTGCATAATTGCCAAAATTATTTCTATAAACTTGCTGTAACAAGTTTACAAGTAGTAATAAGAAATATTTATTTCTCAAAACATCACTCTTATTAAGTAATATTACTTTGCAATTATTGTTTGCTAATTTACTAAGATGAGAAACAGCTCATTATTGTTTATTTTTTTATATTAGTGAGGTTAAACTAAATGTATATGTATATATATTTAATAGATATTTGAATTTTGTCTTATAAACTGTCTGTTCATAGTCTCTTCACATTTATATATATTGGGCAGCTAATTGTTTTTCTTAACAATTAATAGCTCTTTACATATTATGGTATTCAATTATTTATTATAATTTTTTTCAAATTTTCTATTTTCTCTTTAATTTTATTTATGGTTAAATATATTTAAAAGTTTTAATTTTTATATAGCCCAATGGTCATATCTTTTCTTACTGCACTTTACTTTATAGAGAGTGCAAAAGTAAGAAGGATAAGAGGGATTCAAGCATGATTATAACCTGCAAGAAAAACACAGGTGAACATAGTGGTAATATTATAAAGAAATACAAGATGACTTGGGTGCAGGGATGGATCTGAGAACCCGAAAGCAATATGAGTAGTGATCTGGATAAAGGAACTCTAAACTTCAAAGACAAGAGAAAAGGTCAAAAATGTAGTTACAGATATAGGTGACAGCATTCAAAAGTGGGGTTTAAATATTGGTTGATATGGGAACCAATATGGAACTCACATCACATTACTCAGAAATAAGAAACAAAAAGCAGTGGTTTAGATTATAGACAATTTCATCATTCATTGGAAATATTCCCTCATGATATGTGCTGAAGAACAAAATACTTGAACATTTAATTAGAAATGTGCTAAAAATGATTATCATCTTCTCCTATAGCAGCAATTGTCCTTCAAAATTCTCCAGCAGTGACAGAGCCATGAAATTTCACATATTTATCTCCACCTATCAATTGCCATTTTATTTGTTTAGGCATCGCATTCTGGATTCATAGAGTTTTTGTGTCCATTATCTCAGTATTAAGAAATGCAGGTGTACTTATCTATACTAATAAAAGGGTAATATATTAATTAGGGTGGATGTCCTTCGGGACAAAGCCTCAGCGGCTACCAGGGCCCAGGCTCAGGCCAGCAGTGGCAGCAGCAAAGGGGTAATGGGGGTGGCGCCTTCCCCTGATCCACCAGGTCACCTCCCGCAGAGGGAGGCCAGACTGTGGCTTAGGCTGGGGGCCAAGACAGAGGCAGTTAGGGGCGATCAGGCTGGCAGGGGACAAGGTAGGGGCAATCTAGCTGGCAGGCAGAGGCAGTTAGCCTAAACCAGCAGTCAGACATCCCCCGAGGGGTCCCAGATTGGAGAGGGTGCAGGTCGGGCTGAGGGACACCCCCCCGACCCATGCCCCCTGGCACCAGGCCTCTAATTTCATTATAAAGAGAAAAAAGTAAATAAAATAAATTTAAGTCCACGATAATCATAACTTTAAATATGCATTTTATTTTCAGGTAAGCAAAATACTAATTAGGCTAAAAATAGTTTTCTCCTAAATGCAAATGGATCATTGACTGACATATTTAAAAATCTTTCTGGCTTATGACCACAATATTAAAGTTCTATTTATACTCAGATTAATATATTTATAGTATAACTGCTTTTGGTATTCATCTTGTGAAGATGCAAAATTTAAAAGAAAAGTGAAAATTATAATATTACTGATCTCCTATGCTTTGTGCTAAAGTAAGGAGGAATATTTGCACAGAAAAATTCTGCAGCACACCAGAAAAAGTTATATTTTTTGCCAATCTTACAAAAAATAGATATATTTTTATATATTTACAAAGAAATAATAATAATAACCTACCCTTTTTGCTCCAAAGTGACTTTTTTAAAAATTACGTGCTGCCCTGGCCACTGTGGCTCAGTGGTAGAACATCGGCCTGCACACTGAAGGGTTAAAAGTTTGATTCCTGGTCAAGGGCACATACCTGGGTTGTAGGCTCATTCCCTGTTGGAGCGCCTGCAGGAGACAACCAATCTATGTTTCTCTCACATCGATGTCTAAATATCCTTGGGTGAGGATTAACAAGAATAAGAAATAAAATAAAATAAAAAATCAGGTGCCTATTCTTGTATATAATGATTTCTGGTACCAAGAATTAACCAATCAAGACGCTATGTTATTATGTGATGTAACCAATATGATGCAACTCTATATTTATGGTTCATACAGGGCATTCACACTGGATAACTATTATGTTGGCTGTTGTTATTTTTTTTATTGTTATTTGACAATCTAAGGGAAAAGAGGTCAGTGCCCTTGACTAAATAGTCAAGTGTTGCATGTTTTTAAAATTCTTGTGACACACCAGTGTGCCACAGCACACCTGTTGAAAGTCGCAGATTTAGATTATCAATCACATTTCCCAGAGGTATTTATTTTTAAAATGGCCAAATAGATGGACAGATATTAAATAGTAAACATTTATAATAGTATATACTTACTTCATTTGTTTAACAATAGTACTTTTTCCAGATTCTCCTGCTCCTGAAAAGAAAGATGGGAGTGTTATCAACTGATATATGTACATCAAATTCATATACATATTAAAACCTGTGACATCACTATCTCATGGGTAAATCCTTAACAGACAGCTCTCCGATGTAAAAAGCAGGATAATTTTTCCATTAAGTCTTGTAAGGTATTAGGTGTCTACTTTCTAGGATAGCCGAAGGAAATGAAACCCACCTATATTGATGATAGATCCAGATATAGTTTGGTTTCAAGGTAGAATGTATATTCTAAAGCAAGAATTACATGTCATTAGGAAAAAAATCCTATTATTATATTTGAACATACTTTAGAAAGATTATCTCTTGGCTTTGTACCTTAAAGAAATGGTCCAAACTTTATAGTTTCTAGATCACTATCATTCTCCCAGAATGTCTCTGCATATATTCTATTGATTAAATAATAACAACAAAAAACACACAAAAAAATCTAAGCAATAACTTTTTATTTCCAGAAAGCCTATTGTGATTGAAGAAGGGGCTGTTGTCTTCATCATCATATTTACATTGCTACACAGGCACTTTCTCTTCTGTTTAAAGAAAGGAAACAGAAGAGAAACAGTAAATGAATTAAAAGGCCTACAGAGAAGTTGTATTTTAAACAGTAGAATAAATGCAAGGGGACTCAAGAGGATTCATATAAGGATGATTAAAATTATTCACAATACTAGAGGCCTGGTGTATGAACCGTACACCAGTGGGGTCCCTCGGCCTGGCCTGCAGGATCGAGCCAAAACTGGCTCTCCAACATCCCCCGAGGGGTTCTGGATTGCAAGAGGGCACAGGCAGGGCTGAGGGAACCCCCCCGAGTGCACGAATTTTTGTGCACTGGCCTCTAGTCCTATATAATAAAGAGGTAATATGCAAATTGACCATCACTCCAACACACAAGATGGCCACCCCCATGTGGACACAAGATGGCTGCCACAAGATGGCCAGCAGGGGAGGGCAGTTGGGGAGGGCAAGGCTGCAAGGGAGGTCAGTTGGGGGTGACTGGGCCAGCAGAAGAGGGCAGTTGGGGGGGACCAGGCCTGAAAGGGAGGGCAGTTAGGGGCAATTGGGCCAGGAGGGGAGCATTTAGGCGTCAATCAGGCTGGCAGGGGAGTGGTTAGGGGGTGAGCAGGCTGGCAGGCAGAAGCGGTTAGGGGCAATCAGGCAGGCAGGCAGGCGAGTGGTTGGGAGCCAGCAGTCCTGGATTGTGAGAGGCCCGTCGTATTGTGAGAGGGTGAAGGCTGGGCTGAGGGACCCAAGCCCCCGTGCATGAATTTCGTGCACTAGGCCTCTAGCATCCTATATAATAAAAAGGGTAATATGCAAACTGACCCTAACATGATTGGGAATGACTGGTCACTATGACACACACTGACCACCAGGGGGCAGATGCTCAATGCAGGAGCTGCCCCCTGGTGGTCAGTGCGTTCCCACAGCCAACCTCCTGCAGCCGGCCAACCTCCCACAGTCCCTCCCCGCAGCTGGCCCCGATAGGTCCCGATCACTAGTCAAGCTGAGGGACCCCACCTGTGCATGAATTCATGCTCCAGGCCTCCAGTTGGTTAATAAAATTATATGTTTCAACTTTGAAGAAACTCAGAGACTGAGAAAGAATGTCTAATTCCTGACCATTAAACACATTTTCTTAAATAATACTATAATATCTAGTATTTCTAAGTGAAATGAAAGTAATTTAGATCATTTTTATTTAAACAAATTTTCTATCCTGAGAATAAGAAAAAAAAAATTATAAAATGATTTTCCAGAATTGTACTAGCATATGTGTTGTGGACTAATACATTATCAATTAAGAAACATTTTGAGCACACAAAATATTCTAAATAATCACAACCAAGTTTATTATATTCATTCTGTATGATGGACTGGTCAAAAATTTATTATAACTTGGGGTAAAAGTGACTTTTTGACTGTGTCAGAATTAAAGTACATTCTGACTTGTCTTTCATACTTCATAAATATGGCCTATTAGTAATCGTACTGATGACACCTGGCAAGTTTCCAAAAGTATTTCGGAGGCTAAGTGGTTATTATCATAGAAGGATTCTTTATAACTTAGCTGGTCATTCATGATGTGATTTAGGTAAACTGAATAAATAAGCATTTTTAAAATAGCTTATAGTTTCTGTGTGAAACTATATATGACACATTAGTATTACCATTTGAAGACCTTACAAAAGCTCTTTGAATTATTCCTTATTTTTTGCAGTGACTTCTATCTTCTAGATGAAGGTCCAGTATAGTAAACTACAGCACTAACAGAATAAAGTTCTTGAAGAAAAGTCAATTTGTCCAAAATTTTATTTATTATTTGAAACTCTACTGCAAAACTATTTCAGAAATAAATTATTGAGTCCCATTCTCAATGATTCTAGGTCTTAGTTCACAATAACTTTCCATTTTTTTAAAGATTAGATCATGTTACACTGCCAAATATAGATATAAAGACAATATATTTGCACAGGCTGAGGGCATCCTGAAATAATTTCTTCCTTCCAAACTGTAGTCATTACTAAAATTATTTTCTGGGTCAAGGTGTACCAAGGGACTTTTAACAAAATGTGCATGTATTTCTTTGAAGTAGATAATGTTTCAATTAATTAAATATCTAAGTTTATACTTAATTCATACATTAATATGCATAAATTATTTTATTCTTAGTAAGAATAAATTGGGAATTTTATTCCACATTTTTTATTTGCAAATACCAAAAACAATTTTAAAGCTTTATAATATCTATACCTGTAACTGTACTTCACTGAATACATTCAAGGCTTGATTGCTCATTTGATACAACTTGTTGAAACAGGAAAAATTCGAATATAAACACATTGAATTCTTATCATGCATAAAATATTTTGTAGGGGATCTTTAAAATCCCATAATGGTACAGTAGGAAGAAACCTTAAAAATCAGCCATCTATGCACATCTCATCATTCTGGTGTGAGAAAAAGGAAAAGGAGTCCTGTAGAGACCATGACACTCATCCAAAACCCCAGATCTATTTAAGACAAAGAAGCTATGTCAGCTGACTCCCATATTACTGCTATAATGTTGTTTTCTTTTTAGTATGTACTACTAATGTCAAGTCAAAATGATTTAAATGCATAAATTATTATTTTATTATTATTTTTTTTATTTTATTTTTTTGGTGAGCCCTGACATAGAGACAACGCTGTGAAACTGTCACATGTGAAATAAACCCACCTGTAAATCATACCCAGGGTGGGGCACTCATGGGCTTACAGTTTTAAGTTCAGAAAACACAGAGATTATTCTTTTAAAAATATTTTAGATACTTTTATTCTTTTTTGGGGGAGGGAGAGTGAAGCAAGGGGAATAGAGAGATAAACATAGATCTGCTGCCTCCTTCATGCCCCCTACTGGGGATCCATTTGGGGATGTGCACTGACCTGGAATCAAACCAGAGACCTTTCAGTGAATTGGATGACACCCAAGCAGCTGAGGACACTGGCCAGGGCAGAGTTTATTCCTGTATTATTATTATTAATTAATAAAGGTCCGGTGCATGAAATTCCTGCGGGGGGCGGGGGGGGCGCGCAGGGGGGTAACCCCTTAGCCCGGCCTGCACCCTCTGTAATTCGGGACCCCTTTGTTCATAATTTTATAGGCACTATTTGATGTGTACTCTTTAACTAATTCTGGTTTCCTCCATGCTATACTGTTATTCTGAGATTCAACACAAATGTTTATGTGAAAAGTTTATTTAATTCTGAATAGAATTAAATAAACTTTTTTTTATTTAACTATGTTCTGTAAATAAACACTTTATCTATTGATCTGTCTGTGTTTTTTGTTATTTCCTGGTTTGGGGTATTATAAATAAATATTCTGGGAATATTTGCATTCAGTTCTCTATATAGACATATGTTTTACTTATCAAAATGTTGTGTGGATTAATGTTTTACATTTAAGATATGCGATACTGTGAGCCAATATGGTCATTCCCTTTGCATTCCCTCTAACCCACAGTATATAAAAATTCCAGTTTTTCTGCTACCCTGCAAGGACATACAATTGTTAACCTTTCAAATAGTAACCCCGGGAAATGCATATATTGTTAACTCACTTTCGTTGTAATTCCATCTACCTAAGAATTTTTTAAGGTGAACATTTTTTCATAAATTTCTTTGCCATGTCTTTATCAGCTTTGTTAAAATGTCTGCTGATAATCCTTTTCAAATTGTTTAAATAAATTTATTATTCTAACTGAAAGATAACTATGCAGCATTTAAGACATATGCTTAAATTTCCCTCATTCCTCAGTGACTCAAATGACTCTTTGCTGTTGGGGTCCAGCCCCAGCAGGTCCAGGGGTTCCCAAAGGTGTGGACGGAGTCGGCGAAGAATGAAGGACACGGAGACAGCATTCAGTTGATCAGCATAGCCAGGTTCTCTAGCCAGGTTCTTTTGCATAAATTATTTTAAATCAATATGAAAGCAGTGTACTTTCAGAAACATATTGGTATGCAGTGTCTGCTGTCATCTGTTTGAAGACTGTTGGTACTTAAGATTCTTAAGGTAGTCTTTTCTGAACCAACTTAATTTTTTTCCACTCACTATTTCTCTTTCACATGGAACAATGACAAAATTATCTGTCTCTGCCATATGACAACCTTTCAGATATTCTAGACTGAGGGTAGAAAAATGAATAGAAAAATACTCATGTTTTTGAATTAAAGAAATATGAGCTTGCACTCATTTCTGACATTGACTAGGTGTCTTGATTATGTTTAATCTGAGAGTCAGTATCCTTTTTATAAAACTGGATTATTAATATCTGCCTATTAGGGTTTGGGAAGATTAAATTAGAGATATAAAATACCCAGAACATACTTTAACATGTAGTGAGCTCTGAACATTTCCTTATATTTGAAGCAAGCTCCATTTTCTAATAAAATTTTCAAATATAGTGTTCCATTCCTTTAATTTTTACTTGTAGAACATGGTTTTTATAGCCCTTACCCTCTGAAACACACTCCAATGTCCTTTTGAAACACTGGTACTGAAATTTTCCTGTGGATATCAGGAGATTTGTCAGCAGCACTGATGTTCTGATGTAGTGGGATAGGGATAGAACCTGGGTTTGCCTTGCTCATGATACTGTATTTAAATAGAACACTTTTCTTAATAGGGGCCATGATTAGAGTGTCTTCTTTATTTTTTTCTTTGTAGCTTTATCACATTGTTTACCAGACTCTTGTATTGAGTTTGTAGCAGTTAACTTTTTCTAATTTCTTTTTCACATCACCTCTTAGCAAACAAATTCTCCCACGTACTACATGGTATAATTGAATTTGAACCCAAATTAAAGACATCTTTTGATTCCACTTTGCTCATGTGGGCCAAATATTTCTGCTGATTGAGGATACCTGGAAATTTGACTTTGTATGTCACTCTGTTCTTCCAAACATTTACTCACTTGTGAAATACTGCCTTATCCACCTTCACCCAAATCCCTGAAAAAAGCATTGAAGAGGAGAAGGTCAACGTCAGGAAGCTATGTAATTCCCATTAATCATCCTAAGTCCTTGTTCACTCGCTGTATGTAGTCAACAATGCTAAATGTTTCCCCCTGAGTATGATAGTTACTGAAGGTTTTTGTACATGTTGTTTATCTGATTAGAGAAATTGCCTTCTATTTCTATTTTGATAAGAGTTTCTATTAAGAATTGATCAGACCGTCAAACCCCAGAGGGCAGATAGGGGAGGGTGGGGGTAAGGGGGAGAGATCAACCAAAGGACTTGTATGCATGCATATAAGCATAACCATTGGACACAGACACCAGGGGGGTGAGGGCATAAGCAGGGATGGGGGGTGGGGGGACAAAGGGGAGATAAGGACACATATGTAATAACTTAATCAATAAGAAAAAAAAGAGGAAAAAAAAGAATGGATGAAACACATTTATCATGTGTGTGTGTGCGTGCCCACACATTAACATGTATGTGTGCATGTGTATTTCCTGATATAGTCATGTTGGGTTTTCTCCTTCAATTTGATAACATGGTAAGTAATATTAACGAACGTTCTAATAGTATTTTAACCAGTCATTCTTGGGATAACTTCCCCCACCATCGCTATTTTAAAGATATTTCATTATGGAAGAAAAGGGGATTCTGTACAAAGTAACCTCACAGGGTGATGATCCATACTAATAAAAGGGTAATATGCTAATTATACCGGACATCTTCCAGATGACCTTCAGGACAAAGCCACAGTGGAGGGGGCCGAGGCAGAGGCAGCTAGGGGCGATCTGGCTGGCAAGGGAGGGCAGTTAGGGGGTGATCAGGCCAGCAGGGGAGGGCAGTTAGGGGGTGATCAGGCTGTCAGGCAGAGGCAGTTAGGGGCAATCAGGCAGGCAGGCAGGTGAGTGGTTGGGAGCCAGCAGTCCCGGATTGCGAGAGGGATGTCCAACTGCCGGTTTAGGCCTGAGGGGTCCCTGATTGGAGAGGGTGCAGGCCTGGCTGAAGAACCCCCGTCCCATGCGTGAATTTCGTGCACTGGGCATCTAGTCTAATAATAAATTCCTAACTGGGCAGGTCATGGTGAGTTGTTATGCCCTAGTCAGATAACTTCTCTAGTAAAAGTTTTATTTTGCTTTAAGCAAGACCTGTCTATTGTTTCTATACATTATTTTATGTTAATACACCTTTAAAATAAGTAACCACCCTCTAAAAGTACATAATCTTGTTAACTATCCTGTAATCCAATCCTTACCTTGCTTTCTCCCACCTTCATGTAACATTGATTATGTTCCCTTCTTAATTTCAAATACATAAAATAAACTGCAAAGCTTATTCTCAGTATTTGAAATCTTTTTTTTTTTTTAATCCTCACTCAAGGATATTTTTTCATTGATGTTTTTTAGAGAGAATGGAAGGGAGGAGGGGAGATAGAGAAACATCGATGTGTCTCACATTGATTGGTTGCCTTCTGCACACACCTCAGACCTACATTGATTGGTTGCCTTCTGCACACACCTCAGACCTGCATCCATGGTATGTGCCCTGGACAGGACTCGAACCCATGATCCTTCGGTTTGCGAGCTGACGCTCTATCCACTGAGCCAAACCAGCTAAAGCCTTTTTTTTTTTTTTTTTTTTTTTTTTTTTTTAGCATTTGCTTCCTGGCAATTGTCATCAGTTTTGGCTCAAATGAACTTCAATATAGTGTCCAACTGTCTGATGATTAAAATCAATGTAAATATTTTAATAAGTAATATTGTGGGTTGTTGTTTTTTTCAGTGAATCACATTAGTAAGCTTATGGTGTCAGATATATTTCTATAATGATTAGAATGTCTGACTACTTATTTCTGTGATATCTTAATAATGAGCATCATAACTGTAAGATACTTTATCAGTCAAACTAAGCATGTTTCACTTGTGATAAAGAATATTGTGGGTCTGTATTATCTTTACTTTCTAGTGAAGTTTTATATGAATGCTTCCAATTTTATACTTGTTTTAAAAATATCTGATCATGCATGGATGGGCAAAAGCAGATTTACAGTTGTGCATGCTCACAACTATAAACCTGCTGTTGCCACACTCTGTTTTCAAAACATAACATGAGCCTTCTTTGAGTTTGAAGTATTTTTAATAAGATGTTATCTTTCTTATCTTATTAATATACCTTTAGGCTAAAAAATGAAGAAACTAAAATATGGAATTATGTGATTTCCGCCCCCCCCCCCCCCACAGACCTATTTTAGATAGAAACGGATAATAGGTAGATGGATACCAATTATATGCTTACATCACTATGAACAACTTATAGAGATATTTTACACTCTGATTCTGGTATTTTTCATGCATTCATGCTGCCCTGTGCTAAGCATGCTGCGCTAAGCAGGAATTCAGGGGAGAGTAAAAGCAGACATGTTCTATGTTCTCATAGTTCTTAGAATTCAGGTACTAATTTAAAACTGACACAGATAAAAATAAAAGGCTTTGTTCTCCTGTAAACTAATTTGTGATCTTAGAAACTAAATTACCTTCCTGAGTTCTCATTTTCTTCTCTAAATAATCAAAATAATAATATCTATTTCATTTCTTTTATATTAAAAGCCATAACAGAAGCAGTGAGAAAAACAGAGAAATATGAGAACCATTTTATCAGAGATAGAGCTAAAACTAAATTTTGTGGCAAAGGATCAGGAAAAAAAAGGAGCTAAAGAAGATTGAGATATTGAGTTGAGATAATGGAAAAAATATATAATAGGGGAATTCTTAAAAACAAATTTTGGGGATGAATGGGCAGCAAGATAACCTCAGAAAAGTCTTTTGAGATCTCTCAAAGTGTAATCAGGTCATTGATAAATAACAGAAATTTGCAAATATGGATCAAGAAACTGGACAAAAGAATGGATGTTAGAGTCATTCTTCCAGAAGTGATAGTTAAGCCCCATTATGGGGTCCCCAAGAAAGAGTACAAACTGAAAAATACTGAGGTCCAAAGACAAACCTTGGCCTTAAATGAAAATGAAATACTACTACTTTCTTAAAACTGGTGGGAATAGATGATGAATCACTACCTTGTGCCTGGGTAACCACCTAGGCTGAGGTGGGAGAGGAGGAGGTTCTGGATGACAGTGAAGCTGGGAATGCAGACACAGCTGCCTTATGGAGCATTTTAGCAGAAAAGTAGGAACAAGTAAAATAATTATTGGCCCAGGTAAAGTTGAAAATAGCAACTTGCCAGCCAGGAAACTGAAAATGATCTATCATTTTATTCTACAACACTTGGAAATGAAGGGAATTAGAAGTTTACCTGGGAGGGGTGTTAGATCAGCAGGAAGGGCTGAAAAGGTATTAAATAGCATCACTGTGGAGAAAGTTATTGGAAATAATGTCATAGAACAATGATAAATGGAGAGCCTTTGAGGGATCATGCAGGATTGAAGTTATGATGTCAATTAAGGTAGAAGATTAAGGGGACAGAGTATTTCAGAATTTTAAGAGGAACATAGCTAATATAGCTGACTTTGATTGTAAGGAAATATAATTAAATCAAAGATCTAATTCACAAAATGTGGAAAAGTATGAGAGAGAATCTACATATATGAAAGCCAAGCTACCAGAATGATGGATCTACTGGAATGACCAGAACGACTGGTCACTATGACATGAACTGCGGCGGCCTCTCCCCCTGGCTGGCCTGGCTCCCGATCAGCCCCCTGCCTCCAATAAGGGGCGTGGCCAGCCAGCCAACCACCTGTGGCCCCCCTGACCATCCCTGTCCCCAATTGGCCCCCCCATTGGGGGCGGGGCCAGCCAACCTCCTGTGGCCCCAAGGGTGGCTGACCTCCTGCATCCCCTCCCCCCACCAGCTCAACCCAATCAGCCCCCATCGGGGCAGGCTGGCTGAACCCCACTTGTGCATGAATTCATGCACCAGGCCTCTAGCGCAATATAAAATAATGGTCAGAGAGTCACATGTCCAGATATATTAAAAGGGGAACAGTTCTAAATAGCAAATTTATTCTATTTGAATATAAAACATTGAGGCTGAAATTAAACCCATGACTTCTACTTTGTTAGCTTCAGTATCTAATAAATAAAATGAATATCATTATACTTTGATGAGTCTCACCCTCAGTTTTATCTTGAATCCTATTTCTCTGGGTTCAAATTCTATTTGATATATTTATGAGTCAGTATTTGGAGAAAGCTTAAATAGAAGATGGGTTCTGAATTTAAGTCTAAAATCTTAAATGGAAGCATATTTTATTTTATGTAGAACATGGGGTCTCTACACAAGTAAAGGTTTCACTACCCTCCTTTTCTCTTAGAAGTTTGGAGGGGTGTAAAACTTTTTGTTAACTGCTCATGTTGTTATATGTTTTAAAAGGTACATACTGTTCTTCAATCAATAGTTCAGAGTTTGAATGAAAAAGTAAATATAAAAATGTTCTGTGATATTAGTATATAAAGAGGTTCTATTAAATTATAGTTAACAAGAGTCATTTGTAGCGAGACAGGATATTTAATCTCATTAGCAAATATCATCATTTGGCTACATATGGAATACCTTCATAAGTGGTTTACATCTTGTATGTGAGAGACCTGTGAGTCAATGTTTAAACTATCCTGATTATTAGAGATAAATTAATCTAAAACAAACAACCAAATATGTGCAAAACATTTGCCTAAGTGCTTTTTGCCTGTTGGGGAAAAGGGACATTATAGAAAGCTATTAGATGCTGCCATCTGCCATTCTTTTTTTTTCGAAAAAATATTTTTATTGATTTCAGAGAGGAAGGGAGAGGGAGAAAAACATCAATGATGAGAGAGAATCACTGATTGGCTGCCTCCCACACAATCCCCCCTCCCCCCCTACTGGGGATCGAGCCCTCAACCTGGGCGTGTGCCCTGACTAGGAATCGAACTGTGATCTCCTGGTTCATAATTCCATGCTCAACCACTGACCCACACTGACTGGGCCAAAATATACATTTTTGAATAAGTGCAACCCTCTGCAAATTTTGAAAATGTTCATTAACTTAGCAAATGTAAGCTCATTTAAACTAGATTCTTAAAAATCTTTAGACTTCATATAGGTTTATGTTTATAAGAGCCAGAAAATTGGAATAATGTTTTAAAATAATAAAACTCAGATGCCAGCATTGAAAAAATATAGTGTGGTATTGACAATATAAACACATAGAAAATTAAAGAAGTAAAGGTTTTAGACCTGAAGGAAAAAACCAACAACACTAATGATGTTTATAGGACTGCTTGACTTTCCCTCTCACATTTTATTTGCTTTTTCTATGTCCATATTACTTTCACTCTTGATCAAAGCCTCTTAGTATACTTTGGAGTTTTAGAGAAAGTATGTTTGCTGGTTTCATAAGAGCTGGCCCCAACATCCTTTAGGTTACCAACCTCTAGGTCAGTGGTTCTCAACCTTCCTAATGCCGCGACCCTTTAATGTTCCTCATGTGGTGGTGACCCCCAACCATAAAATTATTTTCGTTGCTACTTCATAACTGTAATTTTGCTACTGTTATGAATCATAATGTAAATATCTGATATGCAGGATATATTTAGGCGACCCCTGTGAAAGGGTCGTTCGACCCCCAAAGGGGTCGTTACCCACAGGTTGAGAACCGATGCTGTAGGTGGTTACTTGCAAGTGCTGTGGACAAGTGTGCAGCCACAGCACCTGTGCATAAAGGGAGAGAATATGTCCTTTCTTTGAGGAACAAGTGCTGGGAATCCCACAGCTGGTGTTGGTTACTTGCAAGTGCTATGGACAAGTGTGCAGCCACAGCACCTGTGCATGAAGGGAGAGAATATGTTCTTTCCTTTGAGGAACAAGTGCTGGGAATCCCACAGCTGGTGTCTGAGACACTTGCCACTGGGAGCAAAAGGACACTTTTAAAAAAGTGAGACTATTATGCTAAGCAAAGTGTATCATTCAGTAAAAGCTAAAAACCATATCCTTTCACTCAGATGTGGAATATAAAACTGGAACTCATAGACAGACCACAGTATGGTGGTTACCAGAGGGAAGGGGGTAGAAGGGTAGTAAAGGATAAGGATAAAGGATATATGGTGATGGCAGCTGATTTGACTTTGGGTGGTGGGCACACAATGCAATATACAATTCAAGTATCATCGAAATGTATACTTGAAACCTATTAACCAATGTCACTCCAATAAATTTAATAAAGTATGAGGACATTTAGCGTGAAATGTCACAATTCTGAAATGAAGTCCTTTTGTGCATAACTAGGAGCAGGAGGAACATACAACTATGATTAAAATAAAGCTCTTGTTTTGTATCCTGTTATAGGTCTTTATTTTTATTTCAAAAATGTATTTCTCTTCCAATGACCACTACAGGTGAATCTTTTAATGTTTAGAAAAATGTGTGGTTTATAGGTTATTTTCTATCTTTCAATTCATTGAAAATTTATTGAATTTATAGCTGTGGTAAAATATTGTGCTGAGTTTTGAGGGACTGGAAAGACAGAAGAGACCTAATTTCTTACCTCAATGAATATATAAGTATCCTAAAAGGATTTAAATGGAGTATTTTTCAGACAATATCACAGTTTGTGTTCAGAAGCCTGAGTAATATTATTAATATAATTTTAAGTACCTTGTCATTACTTTTTAAATAACTTCGGACTAATTGGTTTTAGCAGCACAAGTAAATAACATTAACTTGACTATCAAACAATGTATTTCTGTTCAAAGAAAATAACATAAACCTTTATATCTTGTAATTAAAGGATTGTTTCCGGTATTAAAAAACAGACATTGAGCTATGATAGGAAGCAATAAAATAATAAATGTATATGAGTTTTCTCTTAATTATAATAAATTGTATTATTGACAGAGAAATTGAGTCATCTAATATTTTCTCTCTACTTAATAAAAATGTAATAAAATACTAAATAAAAATGAGTAAATATGTACAAAGTGCACATAAAGTCTATTTGTTTCCACATTTTCATAATAAATATCCCATAAGGCATTACACTTAAAATTAAACTTCAGGAAAGTAAACACAACACAATTGAAGAAAACATCAGGGGTCTGAAAGCAAAAGGAAGTAAAATGTTACCTAGTAGCAACAACTTTACAGTTCTTGCATCTCGCTCAGCATCTTCCTGAAGCTTTTTCTCCAGTTCTTTTGACCTTTTGGCTGACTCCTTACTCTCTGAACTAATACCGCTTCCCATCACGTCAGATTATTTGCTCAAACTTTTCCAGATGTAGAGCACAACTCTGGTTGGAATGTAGGTTGCAAGAGCAGTTCTCTGCTAAAGTACCCAACAGACCATTCCCTCATGCTCAAAGATTCTACTTTGACTAAGGAGATGCTTTCTGAGCTGTCACCTGATCTAAGGGTGTCACCCGATCAAATTAAATGGCTATTTCTGGTTCATCTTTAAAAATCTGTCCATCTTCCTTAACCAATGGCATATGAATATGTAAAAAGTTGTCAAAATCTATATACTGAAGATAATATGCAATGAGCATTTCAAACAAAATATCTCACCCTAATAGGCCATCTTTATTACTGTGATTTTAAGTTCTGATAACTAAACAACAAGCTTGCATCTTATCTTTAGATATTTGAGTCTCCAGATTCTTCATAATTAATTTAATATTACTATCAGAATATTTATATTCAATCATCCAAATTTCTAGTCTCATTGTGATTAGATTATGATACAACATTATTGAGAATCTCAGTATCTGTCGATTAACTAGAAAACAACTTCAAAAGATAAAAAAGTTGTAGTTCTTATAGTTATACATATTATTGTACTGTCACATAGAATTCAACACACAGTGCTCTTAAATTATTGATTTTAGTCTCACAGGATGCATTTCCATAAATTGAGCTTTTACTGCTCCTGAGAAAGTCAATCCATCAACTTTAATTGAGGACCCACTTGGTGTTGACACTGAACTGTGTTCAATTTCGGTAGTGCACTGACTCTTTGGGGCCATTAAGCAACAGCTGTTGTTCTGGAAGGACTTTTATTGATTTGGTATAAAGGGAATACAAAAGCAATGTTCTTTGAAACAGTAGATAATTTGATTCTTCCTGAAAAAGAAGAGTAAATACATCTAAATATGTTCCATGCCTTTCAACTACCATCATAGGTACCATGTACTTCTTGAAGACCTACAAGCTTGGGGACAGAGATTATGCTGTATAATTTTTTTTTTGTTTATTTGAAGCATAAAGTTCTTGTTAGGTATTCAATCAATATTTTCCTTAGAAACAGACATGGCTACCTGTGCCAGCAAATTATTCAATGTACATTTTGGGATCTGTGAATGTGCCTAACCAGAAAATGCTAGAATATAGTTAGTCCATCAACGTGTCAGTGCTGTTCTTCTTGTGGATCATGTACAAAGTTTGAACAGGTGGGTTTTTGCATATTCATACAAGAAGGAAATAGGCTGCCAAATTAAATACATATTCCTGCTTTGTTTACTTTTTCACAAAAAATATTAAGTTGCAGATACATAAGCATAGTCAAAACTTGCTGAAGTTTATCCCTACAAAGCCATGTTATGATAGTACAAAGCTGTGGAAAGGTCGGTATGCAAGGATTTGTGTAAATCATGTAGCATTGCTTTTACAATGCAAAGGGCCTGCTCCTAAGGAACATGATTTGCACTGACTAGTTTATTTATACTCACTCATGGACAGAGTTTACTCTGATAGGAACATAGAAGAACACAAACATTGTAATAAATCTCTTTCGCCTATTGTTCTTATATCAAGATTGAATACACATAATACCCTGAGTACACAAGATTCTTGGATGTTCCATAGCAATTATGAACTGTCTAGATACTTCCTATAATTTTATTTCAAATAAATATACCCCATAGCTTTTTGATGGGGACATACCCTGGTTTTGAAAGGGTATGGGTTTCACTAAGTCTTCTAAGAGAGTTACTGGCTAAAACTGACCAACTTTTTCAGGAGTAGAACTGTATGTTTTCTTCATCATATAAAATTATGAATTTCCACTTTTCGGTGTATCCCAGAATCTTTCATCATTAACATTATGTGATTATGATGTGATTTTTTTCATCAGTGACTAAAAATTCTTGACAAAAATATCAAGATGCGTCTATATTTAGGGGAGGGAGTTTGGGTGAACCAGAGAGGAAAGGAAGGTTCTTTCCTCAGCCCTCTCCCCCTGGGTGCCTGGGACACAGCTTCACTAATAAGCTGGAGTTTTTAGTCCATGTTGCTTCACTTAGGATTACAGCTTTCTGGAATTAAGAAAATGAGGAAAGTAAAATAATAAATTCCACAAGAGTGGTGACAATATCTTATTAACTTGGATGTCCTCCAGATTATTTTGCACAGTGCTAGCCATTGGAAATGTTAAAAAAATGATTTCTTGCTAATCATTGATAGAGACTTAGGGTCTCTTTTTCTTGTTGTGCTATGCTGAGGTGACAGTACAGTTAGGGATTCTTCCCAAGGTTCAATGCCATAATTGGTCTCTTGCAATACCCTAGAAATTTTAGAGTTATTTAAAAAATTCAGTGAAGATGTCCTATGTTAGTCTGAAATAATGTCAATAAATACAATTACAACTGTTAGCCCAACATTTACACTTTTTTTATCAGCCTTAAAAATAACACCAGCACATTCCCTTTCTATCTTTAAATCTTGTTCCATAATGAGGAAAATCTGATAGAAGATGACAATAGGAAATTAGATGCTTTTTATTCAGGGAAACATATGGCCATAAATTTTATTTTAGAAGATACGCAACTATCACAGACACTGTCATGTTAGAGTTCCATATATTAACCAGCTAAAAGAGATAGATTGCCCTGTGTGCATACATGTGCTCCCACACAACCTTGGATGCACAACCCATGCACACACCCACAGAAAGCAGGAGACATTATGTTGGAACATTGTGATTTTTTTAGAATAATTATTGAAAATGACTTCTAAGAACCTTGTTGGGTTTTCTTTTTAAAATCACAGCATCACCTGATTTGGAATATCTTCTTTTGGTACCAGGCTGTGCAAGAAAGAAAAGTGGACTTAAAGTAAAATACAGAGAATGAGCCCTCAGCGCTAAAGGTCACTGAAAACCCACAAGCCTGGTGGCATGAGTAATACATCCTCTTGCTATTTTGGGTCAAGGTCTCTGTGGAACCTTCAGAAGAAGACACTAGCTTTTGAAAACGTTGAGTAATCACTATTTTAAATGTATTACTCAATAGCTAGCTTGCAGTGACATGCAATTATTTCTCATCTGCTTTTAATATGGAGATTTTAACCTATGCTTTTGCAGATGTCTCTTTTGTTGGTATTACCTGGGCTTCTGCAGTTATCAAACTGGATTTCCCCTGAGCAAGTGACATGTGACTACAAAGGCTCAATTTCCTTCTGGAAATTATCAATACAGGCTGCTATCTGTATTTGTTTTTATTTTGTTTTCATATCTTATAGGAATTGTTTACTTCAAGTATTGGGTCCCTGGGTAGTTTGAGTCCTAGCTGCCTTAGCGATGACTTTTATCCTTGCATATTCCCATGGAATTTGCGGCAAACCCTCTCTCCTTTGCTAATGGTACTCAGATGTGCACTTCTGGGAGCTCTGTGCATGGTATCTCCTCCAGATAGTTCATGTCTTGGGGGACTTCTGAGAGAAGTCTTTTGATCTGGAGGGAATAGGGCAATCAAAACTTGCCGTTTCAAATTAGCACATTCAGATAGTGCAATAAGTTTACAATGCCAATATTAAGCCGCTCTTATGTCTTAAGAGGTGATACAAGTGTGTATTTTTATTCATTGTAGTTGAGTATTTCCACCTTACTTATGCCATATACTCTTCTTTATGGATTAGGATGTGATTATATATAATGATTTTTGGAAATAAAAAATGTTATAAGCCTAACTGACAAAGAAGATGAGAGTCAGAATTATTTCCCAAGGGGCCTCTTCTTGTCCCAAACTCTGACTCTTTCAAGATTTTTCATATGTGCCTTTAATACAGCATTTCCACTACATGTTCCCTGAATCTTATTTCTCAGTAATCTCAGTCCTGATGATTGCAACCACCACCTATTTTGGTTTCATGATTCTGGTCTCTGCCCTATCCCAGTCTAACCTGTATGTGCCAGGTTAAATTCTCTAAAGCCCAAGTTTTATTATTATACTTTTCTTATTGAAAAAAGACACACACAAAGAACTCCTTATTTTTTACTGACACCTATCTTAGTCCTGCCATTATACTCTCATTAATCTAGTTAGCAGAACCCAACAATGCAAATATATTTCCGGGTACTTTTCCTAACACATTCTCTAGTTTAGCTCCACTATTATCTGTTTCCTAATTAGGTGTCCCAATTTACCTTTCACTCGTGCTTTTATTTTCTTCACTAAGAATATCTTGTTCTTCCATAGCTGACTTTTCTCATAGTACCCATTCTTTAAGAAAGAACCTAAGGTATATGTTCTCCATTGTGCTTCACATCTACTGACACCCATTGGGTGATTCTTTACTTTCCAAATTCCTAAGAGGAATGTTCTGTCAGTGAATTTGTCCTTCCTCGTTAAATGGTCAGGATACTTTTCAGTAATTGTGCTCTCTGGTTCTTCTCTTCTGTGTACCTGAGAGTACACAGAAGAAAATAGTGTTTACTGAAATAATTAGTGAATAATGAGTGATCAATGAATATATGATGTTTGACAGCATTTTGCTCCTCCTTGGAAATATATAATTCTGCTTCCCAAATTATTGCAAGTGTGAAATATTACTTCTAGAGCTGCATGAATTCACTTATTCAACAATTGATATATTCAACAATTGTTATGTAGCAGGCATTGAAGATTCATCGGTAAATAAAACAGTCAGATATCTTTTCTCAAATACTTAAATTCTATAGTGTGTGAGTATGTACAGGGTTCACACAGACAATAAACATGATCAATATTTAAAGTTCATATAATTTAGATGGTGATGTTAAGAAAAAACAAAAACAGAATGGGCATAGAGAGTATGGGGTGGTGGAGAGCATAAGAGATTACAATTTTATATAATACTAGAGGGCCGGTGTATGAAATTCATGCAGGGGTAGGGCCCCTAGGCCTGGCTATAGTTCAGGGCCAATCGGGGCCTTCCTTCCCCCTGCTGCCAGCCGCCAGCCAGGGCCTTCCTTTGTCCCATGCTGCTCCCTGGTGGTCAGCACACACCATAGCGAACGGTTGAACTCCTGGTTGGTCGAACTCCTGAAGGGATAATTTGCATATTAGCCTTTTATTATTTAGGATGTTCAGGGAAGAAATAAGAGGGTACTTGTTTTAAATTAAGTTCCATGAAACTGAGTTTAAGATAGAAAAATGCATATAGAAAGTTTATTGGAATGTGTCCTTTGGAACAATCCATGTAAATGACTGAAGGAAGAAATACTGGCAGAAGGAGAAATTGGATTGTAATGTAATTGCAACAGAGCATTAGCCAGTCCTAAGAGAGTTCCCAAGCTGAGTTGTTCATATACATATGAAATGAAGAACTGGATCCTTATATCCCCATTAAGGGTCATAATAGCTGGGGAATATCAGAAGATTCCACTTGATATGATTCACTATGATAACTCACTGTACAAATAAAAAAAGTGATTTTGTGGATTCTGCCAAATGCCATGTATATTCATTCCAATTATACACTCGGGGGCTTGAGAAATGACTACTGTCTGGGTCTGTGAATCCACTGGACCACTGTAACCTTGATATAGTTTAGGTCACCATTTATTACCTGACAACCATATGTCTCTACTGTAATGTGATGGCCATGATATTACTGCTGGTTCCCAAGTATCAAGGTCCACTCAGATCTCATAAAATACCTTTAGTAAATCTTCACTGTATATATTTGTCTTAGTTGAAAATTTCTTCTTTGTGAGAAACTTTCAGTAATTGGGTTATGGCTTGAGAAATAGCTTAGGTCTGAAAATAGGGCAAGGGATCATGATATTTTTTTTGACATTACCCTCCTAATGATTACACTTGACTTTTCTGGTTAAGTTGAGCAATACTCATATTGCCTGCTCATTTATTTTGGCTTTAGGACTACTTTGTTTTATTAACTATTTCCATAGGTCCCTGCACATCAGGCTCTCCTAGCTATCACTCTTATCATGACTATCATTACAATATTACATCTACTTTGGTTCTCATAATTAAATGCTGGCACTTGGTCTCTATTATTTTGCATTCTTATTTCCATTGCTTTGAGGAAGCCTAGGTCTCTAACTGCACTTTCTACCATTAACCCTTGCCTATAAAAACTGTCTTAATAATACTGAAATCCTGCCCTAACCGATTTGGCTCAGTGGATAGAGTGTCGGCCTGCGGACTCAAGGGTCCCGGGTTCGATTCCGGTCAAGGGCATGTACCTTGGTTTCGGGCACATCCCCAGTAGGGGGTGTGCAAGAGGCAGCTGATCGATGTTTCTAACTATCCTTCTCCCTTCCTCTCTGTAAAAAATCAGTAAAATAATACTGAAATCCCCTCTCACTAGTACATTCCTTACTATTTTAATACATGGAAAGCTATGTGATCATTTTCTAAAGCAGTGGTTCTCAACCTTGGCTGCACATTAGAATCACCTGGGAATCTTTTTAAAATCTTAATTTCTGGGCCTCATCCAGAAATCAGGATTTTAAAAAGATTCCCAGGTGATTCTAATGTGTAGCCAAGGTTGAGAACCACTGTTCTAAAGTCTGATTGGTTCCTCAAACTAGGATGCCAACTTCTCTCAGCCTTCTGTTGCCTTTGTCTACCATTTGTCAGGGAACAATTCTATAGCCAGGTTTCCAAGAGCCATCCTAGAAAACATGTTAACATAATCTCCCAGGGTATTGGCACCCTATAATACAGGAAGGGGCTTTCCTACAATACCTCTCCTTTATTCATCTTTATGTTCCACCTTCCTTTGACCATTAGAATATAATCATAAACACATACACACTCTTCCAGCTCCTACATGTTGGTTAGTTTCTGCTGCTTTTCTGGTCTGCGGGCTCTTTCTTTTGATAACAGGTCCAGAACTTCCTGGCCAGGTTATGTCATAAGTGGATCATAGTTACTGACCAGATCTCTAGGAGCAGTGGGCATAGATTCTCACTAGGTTGAATGTCATCTGAAAAAGGCCTTTGCATTGTCTTCAGGCAAGGGGGAGTGCTAGCCTTTAAAAGGGAAGAGAGTACCACTTTTGCCAGCCCAGAGGGTCCAAGTGAAATCTAAGGATTCAAGATTTTTTTGATGCAGCAAAACCCAGGCATCACTATTCCGCCTTTTTTTTAAATGAGGACCTTGAGTTTGATATAGCAGTCTTGCCAAAGTTGAAAATTCCATTTTCTATGGAACTTTCCTAACCTTATAATTAATTAAGTCCTGTGTCTGATTATTACTTGTTCTACCTCCATCTTCACTATAGGAGATGAGAGTACCTTTTATGCCACTCAGTTGATCCTCTGGGTTTTGCACTAAGTTGGTGATTAATCACCTTTGGACTGATATTGTCTTCAGTGAATTGATGACTCTCAGCAACAGGCATCAATACTACAGTCATATTTTCTACTTCCCACCTTTACTGTATGTACCAATATTGGTCTTCTTTCTATGACCCATGCTACATGGCTATTTTTCTCTTTTGGCACACCACCCGAAACTCATGAAAGTCTGAAAGCAATCACACAGCCATTACTCTCCTGACACTAACTCATGTTCCAGTATTTTCTTATTTTTTGTCATAGTTTCTATTTTCTATTCATCTAGTGGTCAGAGAGGCATTACTACTTGCTCGATGATAGCAGGAAGATAAATTAATCTGTTTTAATAACTGCATTTTTCTCCTTTTTTGATGCTTGCTAAATAATAATTTCATGTCTCCATTGAATTATTTTTCCCTTGGAAATCCTTAAATAATATCTTTGCCTATTCAACCCTATTTACATCTCTACTAAAATTCTGAACTATGGTTATACTAAAGGATGACACACCTGATGACTACAAAATATAGTTAAGTCAATAATACAAGTGCACATGAAAAAAACAATTGTGGCTGAAAAGGATTATGGTCAATGTCAAATTAATTGTATACACACATATACAAACACAAACAAGATTTAATGAATTCAAAAGAGAAAGTTATGCTTTCAGCTAGACTTTGAGTTATAGTTAAAATTTCAAATAGATAAAAGAAAAGGCATCCAGAGCTCAGTACAGAATATTAAAAGGTCATGGAATTTGTAGGCAGACACACCAGGCAGCCACACCATTCTTTTAGTAGTTGGGTCATCTTGTACAAATTTCTTAATATTGAAAGACTTATTATTTTCCTTGTGCAACAGAGGTTTAGAAAGTTCTTTTGAAGATTAGAAATCATGTCTATAAAATAGCATGGTGCCTGGAGGATCACAGGAATTCACTGTAGGGTAGCATTTATGATTTTTCCAGATGAAGGAAACTGCATGTGTGAGAACCAGAGGCAGGAATTTCCACAGATACCGGTGAGTTCAGGAGACATTGTGTGACTTACCATGAGTAGATCAGTTTGACTTGAGAACTGTGTGTATTTGGGAGCAGTGAGAGACACATTTAGAAAAACAGATTGAAACAGATTGTGAAGGGCATTGTTTTCCAAGGTAAGGAGTTTATTGTAAAGTTTGGAAGGAGCCAAGAAATATTTTTTTTGAGTAAGGAAGTAGCCAAGTAGAAGCAGTGTTTTGAGAATAGAAAAACTAACAGTGATTTGTGGGCTGGCTTGGAAGAAAGGGGATTAGAAATAGAAAACCAAATCAGGATTCCAGCACAGTAATTGAAACATTAGAAAATAAGGATGAGTATTAATATACAAAATGTGGGAAAGCAATTTCAGAATAATGTACAAATACAAGAAATAATACCTAGGAACAGGTAATAGTTTTTTTTAAAGAGAGAGAGAGGGTGAAGGAGGGAGGAGGAGACAGAGAAACATCGAGGGAGGGGATGTGAGAGTGCAACATTGATTTGCTGCCTCCTGCACAGCCCCCTCCTGGGTATCGAGCCTGAAATCCTTGCATATGCCCTGACTGGGAATCAAACCTAACCCTTCAGTGCACTGGATGACGCCCAAACAGCTGAGCCACAGCAGCCAGGGAAGGTAATAGTTTCTTGATGAAAAGAAGAATATGGAATAAATATTTGGTGCAGTGAAAGGAGCACATTTGTGGAGACAGAGAGCCTTGGGCTCAAATCCTGCCTGCATGGTTTTTTTGTAAATTTAATCATATATTCAATCTTTCTGAACCTCATTTAGCTCATTTGTAAAATAAAAGTGTTACCAGTGAATTTACTGTGATGATAATATAATGAAATAGTAAATCATTTTTTATTTTGAATTGAGATTATGATATAAACGGACAGGAGTTGGGAAGAAGGAAAACACACTTGGAATAGAAATAATAAGACTAACACTGTGTAAGTCAGCGGTTCTCAACCTGTGGGTCGCGACCCCTTTGGGGGTCGAACGACCCTTTCACAGGGGTCGCCTAAGACCATCGGAAAACACATATATAATTACATATTGTTTTTGTGATTAATCACTATGCTTTAATTATGTTCAATTTGTAACAATGAAATTGGGGGTCACCACAACATAAGGAACTGTATTAAAGGGTCGCGGCATTAAGAAGGTTGAGAACCACTGGTGTAAGTTGATATAACAGAAGATTTTCTTGAGCTAACGTATAATGGGCATTTGAAAATACATGATTAGTACTCAAGAGAGAGACCATTATTTTATTTTGAAAATGAAAGGAGGCAACCAATCGATGTGATTCATTCTCTCTCTCTCTCTCTCTCTCTCTCTCTCTCTTAAAATCAATGAAAAAATATCCTCCAGTGAGAATTAACAAACAAACAAAAAAAAGAAAGAAGAGGTTTTATTATTTACCATGGAATTTGCCTAGAAAGTACAGCTGATATTACTGAATAATCACTGGCTTAATTTTATTTGGCCTGATAATTTTTTACACTAAAAAGTGAGTGAAATAGTTATTTTCACCATCCAACCCTCTTTTGAGAGTTTATCTTTTCTGTTATCTCTTGACACATTCTCTCTTAAAAGCTCAGAGGCCTCCCAGAACTTCCCATTTTTCAAATGGCACACTTTCCCCAAACCCTCCCACTAGACAGAGACTCACAATTCAGACCTATTCTAACCTCTAAGGATCAATCTAGCAAAGCTTTTTAATGAAAAATATAGGAGAATGGAAGGTCAGGCAGAGTTCATGGAGCTTAAGTCTTCCCTAAAAATTAAGATATCAAAATGTACCTATTGTCACAAATTAATGAACTAACACACAAGAGAACGTTAGAATAGTGCCTTGCATATTGCAGTTAAAAAAAAAAAAAAAGATATTCTTCCTGATCCTGTTCCAAAAAGGAGAAATTCTGACAGCACTCACCTACGCAATCAGGGATAATTACATCTCCAGCACAGTTCTTTATCCTGTGGGTGGACTAATGGCTATGTTTACTAGGATTTCCAAAGATATCCTATTGTAGATGCTGTGTCTAGGCACCCACACCCTCCCTACTTGCTAGAAGGTCCTGCCTGATAGCTGTGAGCGGTCAGTTCTCTCTAGAAATTTCCCTCAGCCGCTCATGTCTACCTCCCCCAAGGTCACACATCTGTCTACATTCGACACTGGTGTCTCAAATCAGGACAAATCTGAGGGCCATCCCAGCTTCAGAGCTCCTGTGGGATTGGCTGAGGTATTTTTACTGTACTGAAGTCCAACTTCATCTGCCTAATTCTGCTACTTTTACTTCCCCCGCAGATGTTGATTCTAGGAACACTCCTTGATAAGCTTCCTTTCCAATAATCTGTTTCAGAGTTGACTCCCAAGGGAACACATGCCTCAAGCCAAAACAGATCACCACTATCAACAACACCAGTGCCACCACAACCTCCAGCAAACCTGTAACTCTCACTGCATTTTTTGATGTGTTAAACAGCACCAGGGTATCCTCCTTACTCACTTTCACTTCATCCCCCCATCTGTGGAAACACTCAGTCTATTCATTTTTTAAAAGTAGAGTTTATTTGTTAGATCAGTTTTAGGTTTACTGCAAAATGGAGAAGCTACAGAGGTTTCTCATATACTCTCTTCCCTACACATGCATAGCCTCCACACCAGAATGCTACCTTTGCGACAATTAATGAACCTATATTGACATGCCATCATCACCCAAAATTCACAGTTTACATTAGATTGCCTCTTCGTGTTGCATATTTTAGGGATTTGGAAAAACATAGGTAGCCTTTTCAGAATGGCTTCTTTCACTTAGCAATATGTATTTAAATTTCTTCCATGTCTTCTTATGGCTTGAGAGTTTGTTTATTTTTATCACTGAATAATAAATATCCCATTGTCTAGATTTATATTTCAAACACCCACTGAAGGATATCTTGGTTGCTCCCTCATTTTGGCAATTAAAATCAAAGCTGCTATAAACATCTGGTTTTACTGTGGATATAAGTTTTGAACTCCTTTGGTTATGATCAGTGAGCGCAATTGCTGAATTATATCATAAGAGTATGTTTAGTTTTGTAAGAAAATACTAAATGTCTTTCAAAATGGCTGTGCTATTTTGCATTCCCACCAGCTATGAATGAGAGTTCTTGTTGCTCCACATGCTCGTTAGCATTTGGTGTTGTCAGTGTTTTGAATTTTCCCCATTCTCACAGCTGTGTAGGAATACATCTTTGTTTTAATTTTTATTTCCCTGATGACATATGATATGGATCATCTTTTTATATGCTTATTTGTCGTGTGTGTATCTTCTTTTGTGTCTTATAAAAATTTGTCTAGGTTATCAAATTTACCTTAATTATCAAATTTGTTTTAATTTCTATGGGTTCTGGGATAATGTCTTTTCTTTCATTTCTAACAGTAGTTTGTGTCACCTCTCTTTTTCATCTAAATAGCCTATTCAAGAGGCTTATTGATTTTATTGATAAATTCAAATAATCAGCTATTGGTTTCATTGATTTTCTCTATTATTATCGTTTTCCATTTTATTGATTTCTGCTGTAATTTTTATTATTTATTTTCTACTGCTTACTTTGTAATTATTTTGCTCTCCTTTTTCTAGTTTTCTAAGATGAAAGTTTCAGTGGTTCTCAACCTTCCTAATGCCGCGACCCTTTAATATAGTTCCTCATGTTGTGGTGACCCCCAACCATAAAATTATTTTCACTGCTACTTCATAACTGTAATTTTGCTACTATTATGAATCATAATGTAAATATCTGATATGCAGAATGTATTTTCATTGTTCGCGACCCACAAGTTGAGAACCACTGGTTTAAATGATGGATTTTAGATGTTTCTTTTATGTTACAGGGCAAAAGTAGATTTACAATTATAATTCAAATAAATATACAAGAATAATACAAGAATAATCTCTGTGTTTCACATACTCACAACTGCAAAACTACTTTTGCATACTAACAACTATAAACCTGTATATGTACTCAATGCTACAAATTATCCTTTAAATATTACTTTCACTGCTTCCTACAAATTTTGATTACTTGTTTTTTAATTTTTATTTAATTTAAATATTTTTAAATTTCTCTTGAGATATCTTCTTTGAGCCATATTCTATTTAAAAGTATGCTGCTTAATCTCTAAATATCGAGGGACATTTCCAGCTATTTTTATATTATTGATTTCTAGTTATATCCATTGTGGTCCAAGAACAGAAATTGTGTTTTCTACAATGTTAAATTTGTTAAAGTGTGTTTGATAGTCCAGAATGTGGTCTATTTTGGTGAATGTTCCATACAAGCATGAGAAGATTTGTATTCTGATGTTGTTGGATGAAGTAGTCTATAGATGTCTATTATATCAAGTTGATTGATTGTGTTGTAGGTTCAACTATGTCCTTATTAATTTTCTACCTGCTGGATCTGTCCATTTCTGATACAGGTGTGTTAAAGTATCTGACTATGATAGTGAATTCATCTATTTGTTCTTACAATTCTATCAATTTTTGCCTCATTTTGTTGCTAGGCACATACACCTTAAGGATTGTTAATCTTCTTAGAGAATTGACCCTTTTCATTATGCAATGTCCCTCTTCATTATTATTTCTCCTTCAATTTTGAAGGCTCATTTCTTAGAGTATAAAATTCTAGGTTGATGTGTTTTTCTCTAAATACTTTAAATATTTCATTGCACTCTCTTGCTTGCATGATTTCTTACGAGGAGAGAGATGAAATTTTTATCTTTACTCTTCTTAGGAATGGTGTTTTTTTCCTCTGTTTTTTTTCCCTCCCAGAACTGATTCTTTGATTTTCTGCAATTTGAATATAATATGCCTAGATGTCATTTTCTTTTATTGGGTGTTTTTGTTTATTTTTTACATTTATTCAGCCTGGTGTTCTCTGAGCTCTCTGGATCTGGTTTGGTGTCAGACATTTATTTGGAAAATTCTGTTATTTTTATTTAAAATATTTCTTTTGTTCCTTTGTTTCTTCTCCAGGTTTTCCCATTACATATATGTTATACCTTTTTCTAAAGTTTTTGGTTAACCTTATGTTTTCTATTACATATATACATGTTTTAAAATAATTTTGAATTAAATTTTTCATTTATTTTTTAAAATAAAAGTAACATGTTCATATGTAAAACAAATGTAAATTATACTAGAAATAATAAATAAAAAGTAAAAGATTATTTTTTCACCCCACACCAGTTCCTTTCCCCTAAAATAATTACTGTTAACTCTCATTTATATATTTTCAGGTAAAAAAAAATATGCTTATACTCAAAATATGGGAATATGTATTTAGAATGTCTACTTGTGTGAATTCTTATTTATTCACCATATTGGGGTGACATTGGTTAATAAAATTATACAGGTTTCAAGTGTACATTTTATAACACATCATCTGCATACTGCATCTTGTGCTCACCACTCAAAGTCAAGTCTCTTTCCAGCACTATTTGTCGACCCTTTGTCACGATCTGGAAGCAACTCAAGAGCTCATCAATAGATGAGTAGGTAAAAAAGCTGTGACACATTTACACAATGGAATACTAAGAGGCCATAAAAAAGACAAAAATCTTACCTTTTGCAACAGCATAAATGGATCTAGAGACTGTTATGCTAAGTGAAATAAGCCAGCCAGAGAAAGACAAATACCATACAATTTCACTTACATGTGGAATCGAATCAACAAAATAAATGAACAAAATAGAAACAGACTTATAGATACACTAGAGGCCTGTTGCATGAAGAGATTTGTGCAACAGGCCTTCCTTTCCCCTGGCTGTTGGCACCGGTTTTCCTCCGACACCCGGCAGCGCTGCTCCGGCCCCTGGGCTGTCAGGCTTCACTCCACTACTTGGAGCCTATGTATGCAAATTAACCGCCATCTTTGTTGGGTTAATTTGCATACTCTCCTGATTGGCTGGTTAGCTTAACAAAGGTATGGTCAATTTACATGTTTGTCTATTATTAGGTAAGATAGAACAGACTGACAGTTGTCAGAGGGGAGGGGGTTGGGGGTTAAATTAAAAAGGTGAAGGGATTAAGAAGAAGGAAAAAAACCACAGAGATATGAACAACAGTATGTTATACCATTTGTATTTGTCCCACATTTCTTACATATTCTACTCTGCTTTTCTTTTTCTTTCTCATTCTTTTTTTCTCTTTTTCAGTTTTTTCAGGTTCCTATTAAGATATCTTGAAGCTCAGAAATTCCTTCTTTAGTTACATCCAGTCTACTAATAAGTCCATCAAAGTCATTTTCCCTTTATGTTAATGCTTTTTAAAAAAATCTCTAGCACTTATTTTTGTGGGGTTTTGTTGTTGTTGTTTTGTGGGGTTTTTTTAGAATTCCTATCTCTTTGCTTACATTGCCCATCTGTTCTTGCATTCATTCAACTTTATTTGCTATATCCCCTGGCATCTTAATCACAGTTGTTTTAAATTCCCAGTGTAGTAATTCCCACATGCCTGCCATTCTCTCAGTCTGGTTCTGATGCTTGCTTTGTCTCTTCAAACTGTGTGTGTGTTTTTGTTTTGCCTTTTAGAGTGCCTTGTAATTGTACTGGATAAAAGAAACTGCTGTAAATTGGCCTTCAGTAATGTAGTGGTACTGCATGGAGGTGGACGAAAAGCAGTCTATAGTCCTATGATTAAGTCTCAGTTCAGTAAGTCTGTGCCTCAGCAATTGGTCAACTATAGTTGAGGTTTTCTTAACCTGGCTGTGGTTCCTGCAGAGGTTTCTGCCTGGTAGGTTGTGATTCTCTGTATTTGCCTTTATGTCTCTCCAATCTGGAGGCAACAGTTTCCCCTGTGACCTTTTCTTAGGAGTCTAAAAAGAATTGCAGATTGTTCAGTTTGTTCAGCTTTTTACTTGTTAGGATGCAATGGTGACTTCTAAGTTCTTACATGTGAACCAGAAATTTGGAGTTGAATCTTCATATTTCACTCTAAAATTTCCTAAGCCTATGACTCCCTTTCATTTATATTGCCACTACTTTTGTTCATTTATTTCTTCTCTGATTTATTGTAATAGTAGACTAACTGGTGCCATGTTTTTCTCATGGTTCTTCAACATATTTAAAATATGTTAGTATAGATTCTTTATAGGAATTTTAACACTCAGTGATTTCCCTAGATCGCATATGACACACTTGTGATTTGCAATGATTTTGAGAACAGAAGATTTTTAGACTGTTCAAAGGGTCATCAATCCCTCCATAAGGGTAAAAGTTTATATTTATCCAGAAATATAAACTTTTAAGTAACTTTAGAGGAATTTTCAAAGGAATGTTGTATCACCGTAAACTGAAGTTATTTTAAGTTGTTCATATTCTTCCTTCTTTGCATAGAATAAGCTGAAGATTTAATTAAACCAGATCTTGCTAGGAATTAGAGTAGAAGACAATGAGGACTTAGTAACATCAGAAGGGTGTGGAAAGGGTGAAATTGGATAGAATAAATAAACTGAAGGCATGGAGAATAGTAATTTTATGTTTACTGAGGAGTGGCCTTCCTATAGCTTATTTGCTTCTGAACATAAATGACCTTATTAATCTTTGTACTCTTCTCATTGTCTTCCTTCATATAGCAGACTCTGAGTGTTCTTTGAGAACAATACACATATGGTTTTGCCTATGGTAACAATTATTACAAGAAAATCACAGGTGATAAATTAACTGCACATGTTCAACATATATTACTTCTGGGAAAGAACACACACACACACACACACACACACACACACTCATCAAGCCCTCACTTTCTCATTCACTCAGACTGACAGATAGAAAGCTTGCTTGACTTGCTGCTCACTTCAACAAGCAGCCGGTTGCCTCACTACAGTGCACAGGGATCTTCATGATCCAGCTCTTTATTAACTCTCTATTCACTGTTCTTGTCTCCACACCACACCACACCACACCCCCACTCTAGTCAGACTAAGCATCTTAGCCCCACATACATGACATTATTTCTCTGGATTCCAGAGATTTTGCACAAGCTGTTCTGATGTGAATTACTTTTAAATTTTCATATGAAAGTGAGGATTTTGTATTTTGAATCATTTGACTATTTTCTCTCAAACTGATTAGTTTTTTAAAAATTTTTCCAATAATATTCCAGAATAAAATCGTGTAGATTCATGTAAAGAAATTTGAAAACTCAGTGATTTCCCTAGATCGCATATGGGTATACTTTATACTTGTGATTTGCAATAGTTTTGAGGACATGAAAGGGTATTTTCTTTTTAGATGTATGAATTAGCAAAAGTGAAAAACTTTCTTGCAGAAAACTTTAATGACAGTTTGTGTATTATTTGCACATTACTATATTCTTTCAGGTTTTATTTTTTAGATTTGTTCTACTCAAATCCCAAGACCTTATTATTATGTTTTCTTGGACATACTTGGTTATTGGCAGTAATTTCTCTTCTCTGGAGGATTGTTTATTAACTGATATGCTAGCATTTCTGGTGTATATCACCCACATTGTATGTTATGCTAGTTATAGTAATATAAGTAGTTTTGCAAGTTGGGCAAATAAATCTGAGGTTGTTCATTCATATCTTTTAAAATACTCTGTGAGATCAACTTTCTTGCATTTTACTCTTAGAGACAATTAGGATCAGAGGAGGATACTGAGGTGTCATTGGACTGATAAGAATCTCTAAAAGAATTTTTTCCCTTGACTGAATAGGCAATTGGCCTATAGCCTGATTTCTTGAAGGCTTGTTACCTACTGACTCATTCATCTTGACAACCAGCCAAAAGGAATTTGAAAGGCATATTCAGTTTTTTCTACACTCCTGGAAAAGCATTTTCCACACAATGTTATCATATATCTACACTAATAAAAGACAAACACTCAAATTGACCATACCTTTGCTATGCCTTAAGCCTCGCCCACCAGCCAATCAGAGTAACTATATGTAAATCAACCCAACCAAGATGGCGGCTGGCAGCCACGGAGATAGAGCGAGCAGGAGGCTTGGTTGCCCCAATGATGGAGGAAGCCAAGCTTCCTGCCTGCCGCAGTGGCTCTGAGCTCCACTCAAAGCAACAAAGTTTCAATTATAGAAGGTAAATAAACCCCAGATACCTGCTTTCAACCAGCCGTGGCCACAGAGCGGGAGCGAGCAGGCTTCCCTCCTGCCCTACCTGGCCGGCTCTAGCTCCTCTCAAGGCTACAAAGTTTCAATTATAGAAGGTAAATAAACCCCAGATACCTGCTTTCAACCAGCCGTGGCCACAGAGCGGGAGCGAGCAGGCTTCCCTCCTGCCCTACCTGGCCGGCTCTAGCTCCTCTCAAGGCTACAAAGTTTCAATTATAGAAGGTAAATAAACCCCAGATACCTGCTTTCAACCAGCCGTGGCCACAGAGCGGGAGCGAGCAGGCTTCCCTCCTGCCCTACCTGGCCGGCTCTAGCTCCTCTCAAGGCTACAAAGTTTCAATTATAGAAGGTAAATAAACCCCAGATACCTGCTTTCAACCAGCCGTGGCCACAGAGCGGGAGCGAGCAGGCTTCCCTCCTGCCCTACCTGGCCGGCTCTAGCTCCTCTCAAGGCTACAAAGTTTCAATTATAGAAGGTAAATAAACCCCAGATACCTGCTTTCAACCAGCCGTGGCCACAGAGCGGGAGCGAGCAGGCTTCCCTCCTGCCCTACCTGGCCGGCTCTAGCTCCTCTCAAGGCTACAAAGTTTCAATTATAGAAGGTAAATAAACCCCAGATACCTGCTTTCAACCAGCCGTGGGCAGACGCTCAATACAGGAGCTGGCCCCTGGTGGTCAGTGCACTCCCACAGCGGGAGCTCTGCTCAGCCACAAACCAGGCTGACGGCTGCCAGTACAGCGGTAGTGGTGAGAGCCTCTCCTGCCTCCTCAGCAGCACTAGGAATGTCAGACTGCAGCTTAGGCCTGCTCCCCGCTGGCAAGTGAACACCCCCGAGGGCTCCCAGTTTGCCAGAGGGATGTCTGATTGCCATCTTAGGCCCAATCCCCCGGGGAGCAGGCCTAAGCCAGCAGGTGGTCATCCCCCGAGGGCTCCTGGGCTGCCAGAGGGATGTCTGATTCCCAGCTTAGGCCCAATCCCCTGAGGAGCAGGCCTAAGCCAGCAGGTGGTCATCCCCCGAGGGCTCCTGGGCTGCCAGAGGGATGTCTGATTGCCAGCGTAGGCTCAATCCCCTGAGGAGCAGGCCTAAGCCAGCAGGTGGTTATCCCCCAAGGGGTCCCAGACTGCGAGAGGGCACAGGCGGGGCTGAGGGACCCCCCTCCTCCCCCTGTCGAGTGCACAAATTAAATTTTTGTGCACTGGGCCTCTAATATATATATATATATATGTTTGATTAAGATATTACATATGTGTCCTTATCCCCCCATTGCCCCTCTACCCTCCCCAATCATGCCCTCACCCTCACCCCCTGTTGTCTGCGTCCATTTGTTATGCTTATATGCATGCATACAAGTCCTTCGGTTGATCTCTCCCCCTTACCCCCACCCTCCCCTACCTTCCCTCTGAGGTTTGAGCACCTGGTCAGAAGGAACTCCAACTATTTTCAACAGCACAATGTTATCTTGATTTCTTTTAGTTTAATGTCCCATCTAGAAAAAAATTAGGGAATAAAAATTGGGGAGGATGGGGTAGGGTTTTGCATTTTTGTGGTCCTAAGGCTCTAATCCTTATTAGAACCTCCTTGTCCTAGCTGGTTTGGCTCAGTGCATAAAGCATCAGCCCATGGACTGAAGGGTCTCAGATTGGATTCCAGTCAAGGTCACATATGTTGGTTGCAGGTTCCCTGGCCCTAGTCTGGGTGTGTGCAGGAGGCTACCAATCGCTATGTCTCTCTCACATCAAAGTTTCTATCTCTCCCTCTGCCTTGCACTCTCTCTAAACATCAAAATCAATGGAAAAGTATTCTTGGGTGAGGATTAACAACAACAAAAAAGAACCTCCCTTCCCCCACATTCTCCTCCCTCCCATCAGACCCTAATAGCTTTGTACTGCTTCCTTCTCAATTTCCTGTGGAACAAACTGTGAAAGTAAGGAACTTGACTGAAAGGTCCTTCTGAACAGAGAACATGTTTATTTCTATTTTTAATTTTTGTCTCCTTTACTGTTTCTGAGGCATAGAAAGCACTTAAAACATATTTACTGATGGGTACTTAGACTGCTTCCAATCTTGGTTATCTATACTAATAAAAGGGTAATATACTAATTAGACCAGATGTCTTCCAAATATCCTTCCAGACGTCCTCCAGACAAAACCAAGGCAGAGGTGGTTAGGGGCGATCAGGCCGGCAGGGAAGAGCAGTTAGGGGCAATGAGGCTGGCAGGGGAGAGCAGTTAGGAGCGATCAGGCAGGCAAGCAGGTGAGTGGTTAGGAGCCAGTGGTTCTATATTGGAGAGGGTGCAGTCCGGGCTGAGGGACCCCCTCCCCCCACCCCACCCCCCCCAGTGCACAAATTTCATTTCATGCACCTGGCCCTCTAGTTGTAAATAAGATAGTGAGATATATATATTTTCAAATTAGTGTTTCGGGTTTCTTTGGATATATTCCCAGAAGTGGAATTTCTGGGTCATAAGGCAATTCCATTTTTAATTTTTTGAGGAAATGCCATACTACTCTCCACAGTATGTGCAACAGTGCAGTAGAGTTCACTTTTCTCCACATCCTTGCCAACACTTGTTGTTTGTTGATTTATTGATGGTAGCCTTTCTGACAGGGGTGAGGTGATAGCTCAATGTTCATTTCTCTGATGATTAGTGACGTTGAGCATCTTTTCATATGTGTATAAGCCATGTTTATGTTCTCTTTAGAGGAGCGTTTATTCAGGTCCTTTGCCCATTTCTTAAATGGATTGGGTTTTTGTTTTTGGTGTTTTTTTTTTGGTGTTGAGCTTTATAAGTTCCTTATACATTTCGGATAGTAAGCCCTTATCAGATGTATCAGTAAATATATCGTCCCATTCAGTAGTTGTCTTTTCATTTTATTGATGGCTTCCTTTGCTGTGCAAAACCTTTTTAGTTTGTTTGGGGGGTGGGGGGTGTTTATTTTTTTCTTTTCTTTTGTTTCCCTTGCCCAAAGTAATAGATCAGAAAAAAATGTTGCCATGAGAAATGTTAAGACTTTACTTCCCATACTTTCTTCCTATGGTCCTGAGACTAACATTTAAGTTAGACTCAGCTCTAAGAAAAGATGAAATATTGCCATCTGTGACAACATGGATTGACTTTGAGAATATTATGCTAAGCAAAATAAGTCAGTCAGAAAAAGCTAAAAGCACTTATGTGGGATATAAAACTGAAACTCATAGACATAGACAACAGTATGGTGGTTACCAGAGGGAAGGGGGTGGGTGGTGTTAATGCAAGAAAACATTCAAACCTGTAAAGAATTTTGTGAGTTTATTTGAGCCAAACTGTTGACAATTGCTGGGAAGCAGAATCTCAATGTATTAGGATAATGCTCCGGAAAATGGTGGTTTTTCACCTATTTTTATAAATTACCATCAAAAGTGGAGACCTAAGTGGGTTACATGAAATCCATTGGTGATATATTAGGGAGGTGGGAGAAACCAAAGGGAGGGGGGGATTGGATAAAAGTAAAGTGATAGACACATGCTTCTTTTACATAGGTGGGTACAGTATAGTTAACAGTCAACAATTAACATGATAACAATAACAATGAAGGAATTTGTGATCCCTGTCCTGGTGCCAGGGTGCCCTGGTTGTGCCCTGGATGGGGGGTGGGGGTGGGAGAGGAAGAAAAAGGGAAGTTACAAGTTACGCTGGCATTTCACAGATCTGTTATCTTAGATGCAAAAATATAATAGGCTCAGTAAAGATCGAAGTTGATCTTTGTTAGGGAAGATGCTGGTTTAGGACATGGACTATCCACTATAAACTGCTTTTTAACTAGAGGTTTTAATTTCAGACCATTCTTTATGTTTAGTTTACGTCTCTTGAGTTTGCAAGGCTGCCACTCAGGCCTTCCCTGAGTTAGCCAGGTTAGCATATGTAGCCCCTTTTCGTCCACAGTGGGTAGGATTATTGTAGTGGTCAAGCGGAATGAAGTTAACTAGAAGAGGACATTCTGCCAGGAAAAGGCGGGAGCCTGCAAGCAGGCCACGTCAGAACAAAGTCTTGCAAGCAAGACTTATTGTTCAGAGGCAGAACTTTCCTTGAGGTGATAAATAGTCCATGAGGGCATGGAAGTTCAAGGGAGGGTGCACTGCTGCAGGTGGAAAGGGTCTTTGTATAACATAGGAAATTAATAGTTAAATGTATAACTTAGCTCAGATGATCTCACAAGCATGCTTGTTAATCATTGTCACTTGCTGTACTCCATTGTTATTTGCTGTACTCGCCAAATAAAAGCCATGAGAGCTTTTAGGGGCATGGCTACTCGCCTGAGCGAGCGGTAGCCCTCTGCTTCTCCGTATCCTGCACGTCCGGCTCATCTCAGCGTCACCGTTCACAAAAAAACATCAACAATTATCCTAAGCGAAAGGATACAAGAGGCCAAAAATATGGTGACAGAGATGATTTGACTTTGGGTAGTGAGCACACAAAGCAATATATGGATCATGTACCACAAATGCACACTTGAACCTATATGATCCTATTAACCAATGTGACCAATAAAATTTTAAAAAATAAAATGGAAAAAAGAAAACGTCTCAAATTTAAGAGAAATGATAATATAAAACTACTTTGCCCTTATAAATAATTAAAACCAACATTATTTTGTGTGTTTTTGTTTTATTTTGTCTTTCCTTTGTATTTTGGAAACATTGGGCCCTAAATAAGCACAGTTTGCTCAGGTCATGATATGTTTCTTAGAGGGAATATAGGCTGCTTCCTGGTGGTCCTTTATCTTTTTTTCTTTAAGGTTTTCAAGAGGAAAAATGCAGAATCTGCTATCCTTTAGGACAATACTTTGTCCTGTCTTTAACTATTCTATGACGCTATGAATAGTAAGAAATTAAATAAGGGAAAATATGCCTGTCAGAGGTACAAATGAAATGATAGTTAAAAGGAAGCAATAAACAAAATAGAACTCCTACTTTAAAGAAATTGAGCAAAATGCAAATTAAGTGTATTCTAAAGTAAGATATTAACAAATGATTGACATATCTAAGAAAAGCATGAAAGTTTATAATATCTGGGGAAACAGAAGCTTGAAGTCTTATGGCTAGGTGATATGTAAAGATTATATAAAAACATTTTTTTGAAGTTTAATTTAAAAAAATATTCAGGTGGAGGGAAGAAAAGGAGAGATGGGGCGGGGGGAGTAATACTATCAACAATATAGTAACTTTTTATGTCATGGGTTAGAGACCTTTTTTTTTTTTTCCCCAAAGTAATTCAGTTAGTGTAGGTCCAAGATAAAATTAGAATTCAGTTTTCCTACTTCAAGCCTAGTTCTAAGGTAACTTTAAAAAGCTTGTTCAAATTATTAATATAACCTGTAAGAGAAGAAAATTTTTGCTTTCTTCACTATGGTGTCTCTAGGGTTTAAAATAACGCCTGGCATATTAGGCTCTCAACTGGTATTTGTGGGACACATGCACAGGCACATGCACTAAGACTTAGTTTTTGACATGTTTGTGACAAAGTTTTTATGTTTAATAAGAAGATTTAAGATATATAAATGATTCGGGTTATTTTATTGAGCAGAGTGATTTCTTTCCTGGTCCTTGTCCAGATGGATTCGAAGAATGAAGCCACGGACGAAGGGTGGTAGGTGAAAAGTACAGAAAATTTATTGCAAGCAAATGCTTCTTCTAAACCCTTAATTCTAAAGTCTAAGCCTAAAACTCTGCTCCCCTTGGCACAGGGGGGCAGAGGGGTCACCTAAGAAATGTGTCCTCTAAGTTCCTAATCCTAAAACTCTTCCCTCCTGGAGGGACAGAGGGGTCCCCTAAGAAGGGTGAACACTCTTTCTTTGTCTTGAGGCATTAAATAGGCTGGAGATGATTCTTTTCTACTGTAGGACCTTAGCCCTGTAATCAGCTCTCACAACTCCCACATCTGCACTTTTCCTCCTTTTGGTCATCTTATCTGTTTAGGTTGGAGTCATTTTTGATTTTATCTTATAGCTTTCTCCCAGTTGTGCTGGCCTGGGATGTTTTATCTTACAGCTCTCCCAGCTGCTCAGGTCAGGGCTACTTTTGATCTAACTTATGGTCACTTTAATTGCTCAGGCCAGAGATACCTCTGTCCTTGGTTTAAGGCTGTTTTAATTGCTCAGGCCAGAAATATTTCCATCTGCCGGGACCCCTCCCTCCTAAGGCATTTCTCTATCCTCTGTACAAGTTAGATAAGCACCCTGGCATCTTCAAGTCCCCACCTATGCATTCCTCTCCCATGGACCTTTTTTATTTCCTAAACCTTCCTAATTAAGCTAGTTGGCTAGCCCTTTCATAAACAATCTAAAATGTTTGCTATTTTTCTTTGAATATTTGTGAATTTTTGGTAGGTAATTTGAATTATAGGTAAATACTGATATTTAAAGATATTTTTGGCCTATAAAAATGGCATTTTTGTGTTTCAATTGAAAAACCACTGACATATTTAATGGGGACATAATTATGTCAACATTGAATATTTTTTAATAAAGAAAAGAAAAAAAGAAAAGCCACTGACATAAATTCAATAATGCATAATTCTAAGAATATGAAAAAATAATAATGCTATATTATATTGGAAAAATATATCAGCCATGCTAATGATCTCTGATAATAGCGAAAAGTTTATTTTATCTGATTAGACTATAACATTTAGTATAAGACATTCTAAAAGCTTGTTAAAATGTAAATTTCCGAGACCCTATTAATTGAGATTCTGACTAGAAAATCAAGTCTGAATTCCTTGGCCTGGCATACAAGGCCCTTTGAATCAGCTCATCACTTCAGTGTGGTGTCTGTCACCATCTCTTCACTCCATTTTACTCCCATTACTTTCAATCACACATTACATATTCTTTATTTTAATCTTCTTTTTCTATTAACAGTTTTTATGTCAGTGTCTCTGTCTTTGCCTTCTCTAGCTAAAATGCCGACTGAAGTTTGTCAAATTAATAACTTTTCTAAGCCATTTCTGCACAGATTTATTTATTAATTAATTTATTTAAAATATATTCTTATTGATTTCGGAGAGGAAGGGAGAGAGAGATAGAAACATCAATGATGAGAGAGAACCATTGATCAGCTGCCTCTTGCATGCCCCCTACTGGGAATTGAGCCTGCAACCTGGGCATGTGCCCTTGACCGGAATCAAACCCAGGACCCCTGAGTCCACAGGCCAACGCTCTATCTACTGAGCCAAGCCGGCCAGGAAAGATTTATTTTTTTATTTATTATCTCTCTCCCCCTGTAGCTAATAAAATCCTCAGTGGCAGGACCATTCACTGGCATTTACTAAAACTCCAGTAAATTTAAAGATTTTATTGAATTGCTGGCAAGTCAGGGTTGAGTTTATGATTGAAGGCAAGGGGTTTCCTCCATAGGTAAAGACTGGCTTAGATTCTTAGTGTTTTATATATAATTTGTTTTTTTAGAGAGAGAGGAAGGGAAAGGGAGAGAGAAAGAGAAATATCAATTGGCTGCTTCCTGCACAATCTCTGGATTGAGCCTGCAACCTGGGCATGTGCCAGGACCAGGAATTGAACCAGTAAACTTTTGGTGTATGGGACAATGCCCAACCAACTAAGCCACATGGCTAGGGCTATATTTTTAGTTTTAGTCCTAGTTCCTCTCTCTCTCTCTCTCTCTCTCTCTCTCTCCTGCCTGCCTCTTTCACTCTCTCCTCTCTCATTCTCTATCTTCTATCTCTCACTGTCATTCTTTTTCTCTCTCAAAATGACACATTATAAGTGGATTTTTTTTTATTAATTTCTCAATTGTTGTTTGTTATTATCTCCCCCTTACATAGTTTTATAGCTCAACTTTGTCTTAATTGGTAGTTGTGCCTTTTGTTTGTTTAATATGACTAATTTCTCATTATATTGTGAGTGTTCCTCTTGGTATTTGTGCTCAGTGTAAAAGGGAATTGATGTTTGGAAGCATCTCAGAACATTTGACCTATGATTTACAGCATTTACTTAATAACACAAAAGCAAACAAAACAAAAAAAAGAACATGTTTTAGTGTCCCCTGAGGTCTCCCCCATTAATGTCTAATTTTAGATTGTTTCAGTTCCTGCTATTGGCAGTCTTAGTGCTGCCGGTTCACACAATGCTTTCAAATTTACATTGGTAGGCAATGAGAACATATGGGACAAAAGTTCTGCTTTTCATAGCCTCCATTTTAACCTTTCCCTTTAAAATTTAATCAGCATGAGAGGAAATAAACACTTTTTATCTCCATTGTACAATGGAAGTGATCTCCTCCCTTTCCTCAGTGATAGTCAAGTTCCAGATGGCTGCCTTGAACTGCAAATTTTAAATTAGATTGACTCCTAAGAGAACTTGGCAGGTACATTTCTTTTCTCTTTCTTTTTTTTTAAGTTTGTTTTTTATTGCCCCCTATTTTCCCCTGGACCCCGTCCCACCCCAGGCCTTTACCACACTGCTGTCTGTGTCCATGCGCTATGCATATACGGATATAAGCTCTTTGGTTAATTTCTCCCTGTCCCCCCTCCCCCCTCCACTCTGAGGTCTGTCAACCTGTTCCATGCACCCATGCTTATGGATATATTTGTTCAACAGTCTATTATGTTTATGAGATTCCACATGTTAGTGAGATCATATGATATTTATCTTTCTCTGACTGGCTTATTTCACTTCACTCCAGTTCCATGCATTTTGTTGCGAAGAGTAAAATACCTTTCTTTTTAACAATAACATAGCATTCTATTGTGAAAATAAATGTACCACAGCTTTTTTATCAACTCATCTACTGATGGGTACTTGGGTTGTTTCCAAATCTTAGCTGTTATAAATAATGCTGCTGTGAACATGGGGGTGTATATAGTCTTTCTGACTGGTGTTTCACAATTCTTAGGATATATTTCCAGAAGTGGGATTGCTGGGTCAAAAGGCAGTTCCATTTTTTAATTTTTTTAGGAAACTCCATACTGTTTTTCACAGTGGCTACACCATTATGCATTTCCACCAAAAGTGCGCTAGGCTTCCCTTTTCTCCACATCCTCATCAGCGCTTGCTGTTTATTGATTTATTGATGACAGCCATTCTGGCAGGTATGAAAGGAGGCAAGAGTATACAATGGATTAAAGGCAGTCTCTTTAATAAATAGTGTTGGGAAAATTGGATAGATACGTTTAAAAAAATGAAACTAGTCCACCAATTTACACCATACCCAAGAATAAATTCAAAATGGATAAAATACTTAAATGTAAGTCACTAAACCATAAAAAACTAGAAGAAAACATAGGCAGTCAGATCTCAGACTTCTCCTAGGGCAAGAGATACAAAGGAAAAACTAAACAAATAGAGCTATATCAAACTAAAAAGCTTCTGCACAGCAAAAGAAACCATCTCCGAAATGAAAAGGAAGCCTACTGTATAGAACATATTTGCCAATGATACATTTGATAAGGAGTTAATTTCCAAAATATATAAAGAACTTATACAACTCAACAAAAATAAGACAAGCAATCCATTAAAAAATGGGCAAAGGACCCGAATAAACACTTCTTCAAAGAGGACAGACAGATGGCCAATAGATACACAAAAAATACTCAACATCACTAATCATCAGGGAGAGACAGGTACTTTTACCACAGGTTTCTAACATGGAGCCAAAGGGCCAAACATTAGTCCAAAAATTATTCACAGGACTTACATCCCAAATTTGTAATAAGATAGCAGTTTCAAAGAACTATCTGACAATTCCCCTGAGATATAACCAGAAGGAAAAAATAATTATGAGAAAAAGACTTAGGATTTTTAGCGCATTATGTAGCTGTCAAAAAATTGGACCTATTACTACAGAATATCATCTGAACAATTATCAAGACATGAAATTTAAAAGGGAAATAGAATTATTAAAAACACTGCTTTTTCTGACCTATATTTCCTGCTTCCTGGGGGCAATGGGGGGGGGGAGAAAAATCTATAGATCTTAAGAGTTTTTTGCATTTTTGTCTTTTTTTCTAAAAAGAAAACCAAAAATCATTAATTATCACTTTCTCCAAAATGATTATGTGCGAAATGGAATTGCCTGGATATTTATTCGCTATAATGTTCATAATTAATGATTCTCAACTTTATTGACATCAGAATTAAAAATCAAAATTCTCATTCTTAAACCTTAGGGGGGGAAAGCATTCTAAATCTAAAATAAGGAAGTCTTATTTTTTAATGATTCCCCTGTTTTGATGAATAATTGAGTCTTCTTTAAAAGGAATACTTAATAGTTCTATAAACTTTTAGTTCAATAAGAGTTGTCAGGTAGATATAATTATGGTTTTTCTTAAATTTTTGTTGCAATATTTCTTTTCTATCCAAATATATTTGTCATTGGCTACATTATTTTTCTGAAGCTGTGCTATTTTCCTATACAATATGAAATACATGGGCAATATTTTAAGTAGCAAAGATTCCTGATTATTGAACTCTACTTGTATACGAGGGACTGTGACAAAAACTTTGCACAGGTTGTCTCTAAATTATGAGTTTTTTCATGTATCAAAGGAAGTAAAAATAGTATTCACCTCTCTGTGTTGAATGGAATAAAGAGTTGGTGAATGAAAAAGCCTTCACTACAATGCTGGCCATGTAGTAATTTCTATGTGCATTAAATATTATTTAATATGATACATAATATATTTATATTAATATCTTACTTAATAGGATTGTCCTATGAAACTATTATTTAAGAGTTGAGAAGATTGAAACTTAGGAGTTTAACTAACTTGCCTAGTTTCACAAAGTAAAGAAGCCAGAATCTCCAACTCTGAAGCCCAAGTGTGTAAGCTGATTCTCTTGTTGCTCCAATATTCCCCACTCCACATACCATCTCCCAGTATATATTCAACATAAGTATGAGGGAGGACTGGGCCTCAGTTATGAACATGTGCTCAGTTATGAAGAAGTCTATCCTGCTTATTGGAAAAGCACTCACCTCAACAGTGCTCTATAAGCAGGATTTTTCATTCCATTTTGTACTTACTGGGTGCTAGTACTCTTTTTCAAATCCTGTATCTGTTTTATATTTGTTTGCTTTCTGGTTCTCCTGCCCATTCTCCCTCCACCTAGTCCATCCTTCATCTCCAAGCCATCCAATCTGCCATGGTGAAAACCAGAAAGCTTTTCTTCCCCAAGTTCTCAGTAGTCATGACACAATGCTAAGGTTCATTAGTCCCAACATTTGAATTTGCAATGTTTTGTTGTTGTTAATCATCTCCCGAGGATATTTTGCCATTGATTTTTAGAGAGAGTGGAAGGGAGGGAGAGACAGAGAGAGAGAAACATCAATGACTCACACTGATTAATTACCTCCTACACGCGCCCTGACTTGGGCCAGGGCTCGAGCCTGCAACCAAAGTGTGAAGTATGTAATAGGTGCCCTTGAGTGAATTGAACCCGGGCACTCTTCAGTCCTCGGGCCAATGTTCTCTCCACTGAGCCAAACCAATCTTGCTAGGGCAAGTTTGCAATTTTTAAAGGTGGTTAGAATACCTCACTTAAGAGATTACAATAGGCTCTTCTTAAGAAATTGTGTAAATTTGCATTGAAGAAATGAAACACCAGTTATGTTTTTATATGTGTAAAAGGTGCTCAGGATCAAACATTATATGGTTGCTGTGAGCAGGGAATGCTTATCCCTTCTCAAAATGGCCGACAGAAAAATATTGTACTTAACTTTTTTGTGCATCTCATAATCTTTGTAAGAGTGAAACCAGATGGAAAAAAGTAAATGTTTTAGGCAAGAATGTATAAATTGGAGAAAATTTTGGGGAAAAGTACTTTGAGTACTAATTTTCATCTTTTATAGTACAGATATAGGGTCTCTAAAGTTAAGAGATCCTTCTGTCCTTTAATTAACAACTGGTCAACATGTAATTACTGGGGTAAAAATCAAGAGGAAAAGTCATCTTGCTGTTTCCTGCCTTTCAATTAGGAATATAAGCAAACCTTCGGTAACTCTTCCTGTTCCTTAGCATTAGCCTTCATCCTAATGACCTAGAGATAACTTTTCCTGATAAGTTTTTCAGCAAGAATAAGTCAATGGTAATTTCTCCTGCAGAGACTGAATTGCTATGGAAATCGGGGCTGTTTATTTCTCAAGATCCTATTTTAAAATGATTACTTTGAATAGCTTCATGCTTTAAATGTGCTAAGTAATCTATCAGGACGTAAAACATTTATAATTTATAAGAATACAATTAACACTCTCTGTAATATACTAAGGTTTCTGTTTTTCTTGCTTTTACTAACTCTGGGCTACAAATCCTGAATGAATTGATCGCATGGCTGTCATAACATGTCTAACTTGGGAATAATTAAAGGGCTCAAAATTGTTTGTTGCAGATGACTAAACATTTAGTGTGAAGTAAGACATTTATAAAACTAAGTTAGAAAGACTTTCCATATTGTAAAACTATGTGGTAAGTTCTAACGTAACTTCTAGATACTCATTTCTCAATGACTACTCATTTATGAGACTAAATTTATTCTTATAAACTTAGTAATTTATCCCTTTTTTATGCATTTATATTTCTTCATCTGGCCAACTTCCTCATCTGTAATGACATTTTTATTTTCTTCAATTTACTAAATCTTATGACCACTAATTCTCTCATGACTCAGAGTCCCGTGATATGCACATGTTTGTGATGTGATATGTGTGCTTATGGAGTTTGGGGATAAGTGTCTGTTGAGTTCTCTTATCTGAAAATTCAGAAACAAGGCATTTTTTAATTTTTTTAATTATACTTTACATTCAATATTATTTTGTATCAGTTTCAGGTATATAGTACAGTGGTTAGATATTCATATACTTTACAATCCGATTAAAATATTAATAGATACTTTTGGGGTGTAAAAATGGTCTGATAGGGAATGATGCTATCAACAAAATGTCTTCATTTATCTATAAAATTGTCAATAATTTATGGAAATTTTTCATTTTCTTTTTTACAGCCTTAGAGCAAGGAAGGGAGAGACAGAAAGAAACAGATCAATGTGAGAGAGAAACATCAATTGGTTGCCTACAATATGCTCCCTGACTGGGGATCAAACCCACCAGTCAGGCATGTACCCTGAGCAGGAATCAAATTGGCACCGTTTCTGTGACACACAACCTACTGAGCCATTTTGGCCTGGCTGAACATTTTTTATTTTCTTCTCCAAAATTTTCATTAGTTTCTAATGTTAAGACTATTTCCTTGTAGTGTTTTATTTTTGTTTTTGTATATTTATGTTATATTTTTTTCTTCACTAATTCTTTATAAAACCAACTTAATCTCTCATTGTTCTACAATGCCTCCCTAGGATACATTTAAAAGAAGATTTTGAGTCTGAGTGAAGAGCAAAAAGATGAGGTTATTAATAATGACAAGAGGAAAGCCTAGACATAAAGAATGGTAATGAGTTTGGTTTGGAAAGTTAAAGTCTGGTTGTCCTTCAGTACTCATTCACCTCTTCTTCCATAGTAAATTACCGTCCAATTTTTAACTGATATTGGGCTGTCAAGAGTAAAGTAAATATTTTCCAGCTTCTCTTACAAACAGGTGTTGATCTGAAACAAAATTCTGGCCAGTAGGAAGTAGGGCAAATGCTAAATTCAGTGTCTTGGGAATGCCATTAAGGAACAAAGTTATGTTTTTCTTCCACACCTTCTCCTGATAGATGGAAGGCAGAGGTCATGGCTGAAGCTTCAGCAGGAATTCTGAAAGATTTATCTTTCGTACCATGAAACCGGAAGCCACAACCAAATAAGATAAAAGTAGTCTGGATCTCTGCCACTGTGAAATGAGAGAATCAACTTTTTAAAATTATGACTAGAGTGGAATTTCTATCAAGGGAAGTATAATCTCTTCCCACCAGATTTCAATGTAGTGATTTTTCTTTTTCTTTCTCAAACTTTCTTTTTTTTCTATTGTGTAAAAGTAAACTAAATACCATCAACATATAAATGCCTATTTTTATGTATATGTTATTCTTATTTATAATCTTAGATATGTTGATTATTTTTAGTCACATGGATTATATATGAGTATATATTATATGCAATGAAAGTATTTTGTGTAGCTTGAAAGAATTTAAAGGTCAGACATAATTTAGGATTGAATCTCACCTATGCCATATATTAGTTGTATATCTATGGAAAATTTCTCAGTCTCTCAGAAAACATTTTATTCATCTATAAAATTGAGATAATGTTTGCCTCAAAAATTGCTGTGTGGATTAAATGAGCTAATGTGTAGAAAATGGTAAATACATTTTAGTTATCCTCTAGGTTATGAACAATGCCTAGGACACAAAAAGTGAAACTTATTGAATGAATTCCAGCTTTAAATATGAAAACCCCAAAATAAGTTTTGGTTGGGTATTGTTCACGACTCTACTATGAAAACCCTGGTCAAGAGAGGCTGTTCTGCTGGAAAGATGCCATCCCAGAAGGAAGGCACCAGCTCAGCCACACCTCGCCAGCTACACCACCAGCGTGACAGGGGAAGGCAAAGGTAAAGGCAGTTCCGGAGATCCAGCCCTGTAGCAAGTAAAGATAGATGGCTTGGTGGTATTAAAGATAATAAAACTTTATCAAGAGAAAAAAGGACAAGGAACCGAGGTAGTCCAAAGACTGCTTTTGGGCCTTGTTGCAGAAGATCGGCTTGAAATTACCAACTGCTTTGCTTCCCCACAGCACCCAGAAGGTGCTGCTTTGACAATATCAAATGGAAATGATGCAGAATCTTCGTCATGTAAACACTGACCATCTCCACCTGCGCTGGTACCAGTCCACATACTGTATGGCTTGTTTGTCATCCAGGCGCTCCTGGCTTCTCAGTTCAGTTCCCAGCATGCCATTGAAAAGTGTGTGGTTCTCATTTATGACCCCATAAAAACTGCCCAAGGGTCTCTCTCACTGAAGGCATACAAACTGACTCCCAAACTGATGGAAGTTTGTACAGAGAAGGATTTTTCTCCTGAAGCATTGAAAAAGGGAAGAATCACCTTTGAGCATATGTTTGAAGTGCTGATCCTAATTAAAAATTTACATCTGATCAACAGACTAATGTGGGAGCTTAGAAGTCAGTTGTAGCAGATAAGCGTGAATTGCTCAGTCTTACTAGCAGCAATCATTTGGGAAAGAATCTGCAGTTGCTGATGGACAGAGTGGATAAAATGAGCCAAGATATAGTTAAATATCACACATACATGAGGAACATGAGTGAACGGCAGCAGCAGAAACACTGGTGACAGCGGCATTGCCAGCAGAAGCATATGCAGTGCCAGATTCTAGGAGAAACCCCCACCCACCTTCCTGAGGAGGATCTGTCCAACTCTTCAAACCATCCAGCCCCCAGCCAGGAAGGATTCTCGGTTCTTTGCCGACCAGGTTAATACTTACTGCCGGAACATCAAGGAATTCACTGTCTAAAACGTAGGCAAACTCTTCATGGCCTAGGCTCTTCAAGAATGCAACTAAAAGGAGTTTCCAGAAAAGGACTTAATATTGACTCTTGCGGTCACATTGGGGAAACTCTTGGAAAGAAATATATTTGCATAATGAAAAGTCTTACTGGCGAATAATATAAATTTTTAAAAAAGGAAGGCTGAGTAGCTATTTTTTTTCCTCTCAGAGTTGAATGCCTATGTACTCTTTGATCTAAATTTTTATGACTAAAAACACTTCATAGAGAGGTAAGCTCCTGGATGAACAAAGACTTAAATTTGCATGTAATCCCTCAAAATTTACATACAATACTTAGTACAAAAGTAGCATAAGTATTTGATTTTATGACATTATCTCTTAATTTTAATTCTTACTTGCACTTCAGTGGACTACTCATATAAATTTATAATACTGTATCATATTTAAAAGGCAGTAGATATTTTGAGCTAAAGATGCTAATATTAAAATTGTTTAGATAATTTATTATAATAAATAAATATTACTACTGATATATTCATTAATATGATAATAGGAAACATTCAATGAAATACAAACATTTCTGGAATCAGTAATGAGTCTTATATGGAGCATCTTTGGTTATCAAATGACTGTGTTTGATTTCCAAGAAAATGGTGGAAACTTTAGAAACATATGTGCCTCTTCAATATGACCTATTAAGAATCTATCCTGTTCTTATGAGGCTTCGGCCTATTCCAAGTTATTTCTCTATATAACTAATCTCTAATAATAAAAGGGTAATATGCTAATTAGACCTGACGAAGCTGGGGCGGAGCGAAGCCCCGGTCCCAGGTGCCTGCCTTTGGCCGGAGGAGGGAAGCCCAGGTCCCAGGTGCCAGAAGCTAGTGCGGCAGCCAGGGGAAGGAAGGCCTACTCTTGCATGAGTTTTTGTGCATCGGGCCTCTAGTAAATGTATAATATACAATGAATAATTGAAAAAGATGGGTCTATGTAGTCAGGATGTTGGGGAGAATTTGGTGTGGAAAAGGAAGAGTTAAAAAGTAAAAGCAAAAAGGAAAATGAGTTATTAAGGAATGGTACCTCAATGCCAGGAATTATAACCTGGCTCGATTTTGATATTGTGAGAGACACAATTAAAGATGTGCATGGATTTTAATTATTTTGAATAACAGAGTGTGGCACTAAGCCATACTTTGTGGCACTGAGCTCTTGGTGGACTAGGTAGCACTTGGCATTTTGTTCAGGTTGCATGGTTATTGTAACATAGAAAGGAATCTAATAAGGGTTGGGGTCTAATAATAAGTAAAGAGATGAAAGAGGTTTTGAGGCTGGTTCAGATATCTGAAAGTGTAAAAAAACAGTCATTCAAGGTAGCGTACATTGTTGGTGTAGTATATTAGATATAGGAGCTCTGAGGCTAAGCAGAACATAATGATTGAATTTTTGGCAACTAATCTCTAACTTCTGCCTCTATATGTTGTATTCACTTCTAATATTCTTTGGGAGAGTAAAAGTGCTCATATTAAAAGTTGAAAATATGATAATGCAGATAGGTATCATTCTTCCTTGCTTAAAAATGAAATGTACGCTCCTTCAGGTGCAGATCATGTCTTGTCCATTCCTCATTTTAGGACAGAATTTAGCATATGGAATAAACTCAGCAATTATTTATTAAATGAATAAAAATACAATTGATAAGTATAAATGATCATCCCATATTATGCTGAAAAATATTTCCTTTCCAGTATATATATATATATATCCTATATAATAAAGAGGTAATATGCAAATTAACCCTCACGCACTCACAAGATGACTGTCTATGACCAGGCCAGCAGGGGATTAGTGAGGAACGACCAAACGACTGAACAGCAGGCTGTGTGGGGCGACCAGGCCTGCGGGGTGGGGGTGGGGGGGC
>NW_005356259.1:5991521-5997972 GCF_000412655.1 Myotis brandtii
GAGGCGGGTGGGGGTGGGGTGGGGGGGTGGCCGGGCCGGTGGGGGGGTGGTTGGGGGCAATCAGGCCAGCAGTGGTGGCAGTTAGGGGTGATCAGGCCAGCAGGCAGAGGCAGTTAAGGGTGATCAGGTGGCAGGGGGCGCAGTTAGGGGTGATCAGGCCAACACACAGAGGCAGTGATGGGTGATCAGGCCGGCAGGCAGGTGAGCTATTAGGAGCCAGCAGTCCAGAATTGTGAGAGGGATGTCCCCAACTGTCGTTAGGCCCAATCCCCGGGATCGGGCCTAAACCGGCAGTCAGACATCCTCTGAGGGGTCCTGGATTGGAGAGGGTGCAGGTTGGGCTGAGGGGCCCCCCCTCCTGTGCACGGATTTTGTGCACCAGGCCTCTAAAATATATATATATATATATTGACTATGAGCAAAGTTCATATATATGTGTATGTATGCACATGTATGTAATATATAAATATGAAATCATATGAATATGAGTGAAATATTACATAATTAATGGTAGTGTAAAATTTGAAGCCATGTATATTTGACTTCAGAGACCACACTCTTAAGCAATGTATATAGGTTTATAAAGATGTCTAAAGAGCAAATTAACCGTTATGTTTTTACTACCTTTTAGTAAACTAAAAATAATTCACTTTTAACAAAATGTTTATTTTTTTCACTTCTTTATGCTGTCACCTACATGCAGAGAATAAAGAAAATGATGTGCCTTTTTCCCTATTTCATTTATAACATTTCCTTGTTTTTAGTATATTATTCTAAAGATAGTAGAGTACACCAATGAATCTGGCTATGAATGTGTTCAGGGTAAATGATATTCTTACTTCCTCTTTTTTTTTTTTAATAAAGCATGAATCCACTTCCTAGTGTTATTCCATTACCTACTCTATACAAGCAAAAACAAACTTTTATATAGAACACATATGTATCATTATACAAAATATAAAAGCATAATGATTTTTTTCTCCACTTCTTTTATTGGTTTGGAGCCATATATCTGAACTCTGGATAACTCTTCATTCTGCGAAACTCTTAGCAGGTTTCTCAGTGCTTAGTCTGGACATCCTCCAGAATTCTGTCTTCTTCTGGACTCTACTCAACCTGGCAGCCTTCTAAGTCACCTGATAAATTACTTGGAGCAGTATTCTCAAATGTCATACATATATGCTGCTTCCAAAATTCAAACAGACTCACCAAATTGTGTATCTCTTTCTTAAAGGTAGCGAGTGCAAGATACAACCTGTCCTTTATTTTAAAAGGAATATCCTAAAAATAAACATACCACTGGAGTCCTAAGACTCTCTTTAATGATCTGGCTCATGAATCTTTGCAGATTCATCTTCCATCCCCTAGCTCAAATGTTTCTAACTGGGCCATCCAGAATACTTATGCTTTATGCTTGCCAGTTTCAATTAACATGTCATGTTCTTTTTCTCTATAGAAATACAGTGAAATTCTGCAGAATATGAGGATGAACAAGCATCCTATCCTATCTAATAATAGACAAACATGGTAATTAACCATACCTCTGCTACGCTTCCCATTGGCTAATCAGCAGGATATGCAAATTAACTGCCAACAAAGATGGCGGCCGGCAGCCACGCAGCTGAAGCAAGCAGGAGGTTTGCTTGCTCCAGTGATGGAGGAAGCCAAGGTTCCCCGCCTGCATGATGAGAGAGAATCATTGATTGGCTGCCTCCTGCACGCCCCCCACTGGGGGTTAAGCCCGCAACCTGGGCATGTGCCCTTGACTGGAATGGAACCCGGGACCCTACTGAGCCAAACAAGCTAGCGCTGTTTGTTTTTATAGTAGCCACGCTGATGGGTGTGCCGTGGTCCCAAGTAACCTTTTTGCGATTGTGTTTGGGGTGCCTGAATCACAAAGTCAGATTTAGGAGATCTCTCTTAGCACCTATACATCATACCCAAAACATTGCCTTGACTTCATGACCAAACTTTCCAGATTTCTTCTGGAACGAATGTCCACATGGAGAGGGCTGGGTCATTCAGACAACTAGATAAATAACCAGGCAAACAAAACCTCTCCTGGCACATGTTGCACCAGCCACGGTGAAAGGATCAGACAACACAGTCTGTGGTCCCTGCATGCCCGTGTGTGATTTGGAGCAGCAGCAACCTCCTGCTGGTCCATCCATCATGCGTGCTTGTCCTGGCTCAGAACTTACGGAGAAAATGAGGCCGGGTTGGAGTCCCCGCCATGTTCTCTCTCGGGTGCACTTTGAGCTCTTCTCCAGCCCTCTGCTTTGGCTGCCGCTCTCCAGCATTTGCAGTCAGGACAGTAGTTTGGAAATGTCTGAAGCCCGATTGTTCTCTTTTTCACTCAAAGGCAGACTCATTGTGCCTGGATGTGTTAGGAACTGGCTCCTCCGTTTGGAAACCAGCTCTGGAGTGACTGCCACGCAGTTTGAAAGGCACGTTCTGATCAGCAGATGCTACTGAGTCTGGGGAGAGAGTTAATGTGGCCTAATCTTCATGTGTATTTGTGTGTGTGCATGTGTTGGTTTTTCTCCAATTGCTCAGTAGTGATTTTGACATCTTTTATCTTCCTCATTCGTCGCTTTATGGACATGGATTTTTTTATCCCAGGAAAATCATGATCCACATATCTCTCTATATAAAAGCCTAAGCGACCTTTACAAACGGAGGACCGGCTGGTTGCTATGATGCTCACTGACCACAGGGGGTAGATGCTCCAATGCGGAGCTGCCCCTGGTGGGTCGTTGCACTCCCACAGGGGAGCACTGCTCAGCCACAAGCCAGGCTGACGGCTGCTAATGCAGCAGCGGTGGTGGGGGCCTCTCCCAGGGAGCGGACCTGAGCATCAGTTGGACATTCCCCTAGGGCTCCCAGGCTGCCAGAGAGATGTCTGACTGCCAGCTTCGGCCCAATCCCCTGGCCGAGCGGGCCTCAGCCAGCAGGTGGACATCCCCTAATGGGTCCCAGACTGCAAGAGGGCACAGGCCAGGCTGAGGGACCCTCCCTCCCGCGAGTGCATGAATTTTCATGCACTGGGCCTCTAGTGTACTATATTATGACAGACTGAGAGCAAGTGATTTAACATAGTATTGGACCATGCCTGTGATTATTTGCTGCCCCTCCTATGTAAAGGTGGGCTGAGTTTTAAAATTACCTTTACTGATGGGGATTGAACCAAATATATTTGCCAGATCAATAGATACATACTAAATAGATACATACATGTTGTGTTGGTGTGTTCAAGTAAAATTAATACACCCACATTGCAGCTGCAATCAGAGATATTTAGTTAAGTCTACAGTATTCTATTGTCATTCATATTATTTTTATAAGAGCCATTCAAATTGCAAGAGAATTGAATGGGAATATCATGGGAACCATTACATGAATATCCTTGAATCATTGAGGATGGCACTAATCTCTACAATTCCACCCAGAAAATGGTGTTGCTTCTTAAATTTCAGGGGTGAGATAAACCAGGGGTTTCACTTGGTTCTTATGCTACCATAATGGCTCTTTCTCCACCAGTCAATTAACCAATATAAGGGTTTTCCAGCTCCAAATGTACCTGCCACAATTAGGCTCTTGGTAGTCAAGAAAATCATAGAGGGGTCTTCAGATTTGTTGCCCTGGACTCTTTTATTACACTGTTCACTTTAGCCCACAGTCTAGTGGGAGCCAGGTGTGCTTTCAGTTCCCTGATATTAGTGTCACTTTATCTTGAGGCACTGAAAAGGTTTAGATATTCGCCTTTCTTTTTTGTACAGTTATTCTGGTAAATGTCTTGATGTCCTCTTGGGGAAATACTGATGGGGTATTTGATTCTCTATGTTTGCTGAGGTGCTGCAAACCTCTGAGAAACACATCACTAAGCCCAGCCCCTACACCCAAAGAGAAGGAAGTCAAGATCTACCTCTTAAATGGAGAAGTGTCAAATAATTTGTGGAAAGATTTCAATACTGCTGTAATGTATGATAGTGGAAAGAATGTGTTAACCACAGAATTTTATTTTGTTTCAGGAAATATCCCAAAGACACCCTCTAATGCATTTGTCCTGTTTGTTGCTTTATTTCTCTTAGGCTTGGTGGGAATAACAAAAACAAAGTGAATTCCTTGCTCTGATTATCATTAACTTTTTTGGCTGGATATTACACCTTTTCTATGCTTAGGACAGATTATTTCCAGCCAAATCACTAAGTTATTTCAAGTGGAAAATAATCCATCCTTAGGAAATCAAGAGTGGGATAGAACGCTACATAAATGATAAGTACTTTTATGTAAATAGGGTAGATAACCTGCAAAATTACTTCGAGTTACCTAATATTTCTGATACTTAATTTTCTATTTGTAAAATGAAGTGGTCAAACAAGATGACTTCTAAAAGGTCTGCCAAACTTGAAAATTTTAAAATTATATTAGTTTTATTTGCCTTACAAATCTCTACCTTCCTTTTCAGGGAACTATGCTGGCCTAAGTAGTTTCAACAAAGCATCATCTATATCCTACTGCTTTTCCCTTAGCATTTTCACTATGTTCATGGCTGCACATGAAATTTGACAGATAACATAGAAATATTTTGCCACTCTTCATTAAGAAGTAACTTCTTTCAAGATTAATAATTAAAAGGAAAGGATTGATGTTTTTATCTTAATTGTTGAAGACTTAACTCGGAACTGGCCATTTAAGTTCCTGTATTTGGGGAACATTTAGCTATGTCTTTAGGGAGTATATGTATTAGAAGCATATACATATTTTGATCTGATAAAGCTGGCAGGATATTACTATATTCAGAAAAGCTTACTTGTTCTCCAAGGCTAAGTATTTAGATAGATGTTCAAATGCAATCATCCAGGATTCATCATGATTTTTCCTGTTCCTTCATATCTTCTCTCCACAGAGCCCCCTCTGATCACTTTCCTTTGCTATCAATACCTGATCTGAGTTGACATTCTCTCAGTCCCTCTTACCTTGTGTTGAATTGAGCAGCATCGTCCTAACTGCAAACATGGCACTAGCTATGGAATAAAAAAGCCCATTCTCCAATAAAAACTAAGCCTTAAAATACTTATATCTTTAAGACATATGATGAAGTTTTGCCTATCTGAAGTATTAACTAAGGGCTGTAAGTGTATGTTTTCAAAAGAGGAGACATGAAAATGACACAAGAGCTTTTGATCATGGGACAAGAGAGAGGACAAATCTAGAAGAGAAGAATCTCACAAGAATGGGAGGCCAGGGAATCTAAAGAAAACGTCCAACTACTTCAGATTTTTGCCTGGGAGGAGCCTTGGGAGCTTTCATCTTGCAAGGGTGCCTTGCTGGGTGCCCACAGCTTTACTGAGCTGTGCTGTCGGGCTTGGTGCCAGGCTTTATTACAGGCACTTGACGATTACACAGTAGACATCAAGGCTGTAAGATTGGAAAGGCAAATACTTTTATTTCTGTTTAACGGATGATAAAACCAAGGTTTAGAGGGCTCACTCACATGGACATGGTCGTGACAGAAGCGCACCAAGAATGCGGGTCTCCTCCTTGTTCTTCCTAGACCATGAATACAATTCAGACTTTAGGTGTATTATTTTCATAAAGCACGTCATGTTTTCTTTCATTTTGTACCTATTTCTTTTCACCTCCCTTGTTGCAGTGCTGTTCTCTCATTTTCCTTGTCCTTCCCTCTATTTTCCAGGCACCTTTTGCATCTTGGCTTTGATATGGTGTATGTTGCCCCATCATCTTAAATAAACTCAGTCAGGGATTTCCAGTCTAATCTCTGCCGTAAGCATGCAGGCCTAGGGGTCAGGGAGGCAGGAGGCATGCCAGCACATTGCATAAGTGCCTGGGTCATGTAATCAGATACTGTGACACGGGACAAAGTAGCAAGGGGAGCCAAAGAAGTAAAACAGAGTGAAAGAGAAAAGGAGAAAACCACAGAATTACTAGCACAACCCACTAGAAGCAGAGCAGGCTGTTAGGTTCTGCAGCTATACTGTTTACTGTTCACAACCACAGGAAAGACGTCTACATAAAATCCAGAATCTAATTATGTGAAAATGTGTCAGGCCACTCGACCCATGATCAAAGACAAGAAATAGATATTTCCTTTGCAGCTCAGAACGTGTGACCTCCCTGGGCAGAGCTGGGATATACAAGGCTGCAGTGGAGGCCTGGTTAGCTCACTAATAGTGTTTGCAGCTCATTTTTCTCTGAAATCCGTTGCAGGTTTTGTTCCAAGGGATTACAGGAGACTCGGGAAATGTCTTAGAATATACTTTTATGTAATCTTGTTTTAGGCAAGCAATCTTTACATTTTTAAAACAATTGAATTGCCGAAACCGGTTTGGCTCAGTGGATAGAGCGTCAGCCTGCGGACTGAAAGGTCCCAGGTTCGATTCCGGTCAAGGGCATGTACCTTGGTTGCGGGCACATCCCCAGTAGGAGA
>NW_005356259.1:5999140-6016098 GCF_000412655.1 Myotis brandtii
CCCAGGTTCGATTCCGGTCAAGGGCATGTACCTGGGTTGCGGGCACATCCCCAGTAGGAGATGTGCAGGAGGCAGCTGATCGATGTTTCTCTCTCATCGATGTTTCTAACTCTCTATCTCTCTCCTTTCCTCTCTGTAAAAAATCAATAAAATATATTTTTATAAAAAAAAATAAATAAATAAAACAATTGAAAAGGAAAAGGGTTTTACTTCATATAGCATTTTCTCATTCCAGGCATCATCATTTCTGCTCACCTCAAACAACTGTTTCATAATATTTGTTTAAATATTTGGCCAAAAAATAGGTAATCGGTACATTCTAGTTTTAAATACAGTGACGGTTAGAAAATGATTGTAATAAGGGATGCTTGAGGAAGGCACGAATGTCTACCTATCCCTTGTAGAAGAACTTCAAGATGATGTTTTTTTTCAAATCATGTTATTTAACCCCAGCTGTTAGAGTCCTTATTGTCACCAGTTATCTATACCAAATATTTTAAAAATAGCTTTTATATTACAAAAAGAAACATTCTTGGAGTGGGTGTATGAGACTCATCTGGATGTGGGAGAATTTAGGATATGAGCTCATTCTGTGTATTTACAGCTCAATTCCCCTAAGGAGGAAATTTAATCCCTTTTCATTTATAGGATCTTCCGGGTGGAAGACAATTGTTCTGAAGTCATTATGTTTTGATTTGGTGTTTTTTTTCCAATCAAAATTCTTTGGCTTGAAACATATTTTATTTTAAGCTGTATAGTTGGTAGAATGATTTGGAGAAGAAGGTACAAGAGTGAAAATTTGACATGCTATTTCTTGTAATTTCTTAATGAATCTTCAATTGTGTGATGAATTCCCCCAAAGGCTATTTTTTATTACCTAACAGTAACACTTAATGAAGATCAACTATTGTATCAAAAAATTAGGAAATTCGCCCTGACTGGTTTGGCTCAGTGGATTGAGCGTCAGCCTGTGGACTGAAGGGTCCCAGGTTCGATTCCGGTCAAGGGCATCTACGTTGGTTGCGGGCATATCCCCAGTGGCGGGTGTGCAGGAGGCAGCTGATTGATGTTTCTCTCTCATCGATGTTTCTAACTTTCTATTCCTCTCCCTTCCTCTCTGTAATAAAATCAATAAAATATATTTAAAAAGAAAAAAAAAATTAGGAAATTCAATGTTATTACTTAGGATATGAAAAGAATGATAGAAACAAAATAGTTAAACTAAATTCATTATGACAACTTAGTCCTCATTTATTTAGCCTTTGCCTCTATTGGATTCTTACACTTTTTTTTTTTTAGTTGGACGAGTATTTTTTGATGTTCTAAACACCTAATATTATAGTTCATTTTGACCACTATTCTTAGATATTATGACAGCAAATATCTACTGAGCCTAAACATACATACATACATACACACACACACACAAAAAAAAGAACCAAAAAAATCTCTGATTCTGATATCTGGCCTTTTGTTCATTTAAATTTTGTATAGTGATGAGTCCACTGCCAAGTGTACAATTCATATAATCCACAAAGGCCATGATTCTGATACCTTTGGTTCATAGTTGAGAAAAGGTGATCCTTGATCTTTAAAAAACATTAGTTGAGGCAGTTGAGTATTGGGAAATCATCCTAGTGACAGTGTTTGGGAAATAAAGTTTCATGGGTATTGATGTTCTTTGTGAACGGTGACGCGGAGATGAGCCGGACGTGCAGGATACGGAGAAGCAGAGGGCTACCGTTCGCTCAGGCGAGTAGCCATGCCCCTAAAAGCTCTCATGGCTTTTATTTGGGGAGTACAGCAAATAACAATGGAGTACAGCAAGTGACAATGATTAACAGGCATGCTTATGAGATCATCTGAGCTAAGCTATACATTATACTATTAATTTCCTATGTTATACAAAGACCCTTTCCACCTGCAGCAGTGCACCCTCCCTTGAAGTTTCCATGCCCTCATGGACTATTTATCACCTCAAGGAAAGTTCTGCCTCTGAACAATAAGTCTTGCTTGCAAGACTTTGTTCTGACGTGGCCTGCTTGCAGGCTCCCGCCTTTTCCTGGCAGAATGTCCTCTTCTAGTTAACTTTTCATTCCAGTTGTCCAGCTACAATGGGTGATCCATCAGAAATGAAATTCATTCATTGGCCATGGTGGACTGTAGTTGCAAAGGTAAAAAGAGTAACTGGCTACCATGATAAGGAAGATGCTACAATGAAACTAAATATGAACACTTGATGAGGAGCTACTCTAGCAGCAATGGTAAAGAATAAGGCCTGGTTGAAAAATAGGGTGCCTTCCTCATCTTCTATATTATCTGCACTATAGTGTTCATTACATGAGAGCCTGAAGGATGGTTAATGTGTTGTCTGACTACTAAATACCTGTAAGGTGGAGTGTAGTAGCAAGGGTAGAAGTAGTATGAGGGTAGGTATAAACTGTATACTGAGGGAACATGAGCCTTAAATTTCTTGGAGACAAACTCAGTGTAGTGTAAAGAACAAGGGGTTTGTAATGGAGTCTCCTCTATTAGTTATGGAACCTTGAGGAATGCATTTAACTTTTCTCATCTGCCACATATCTGATTTGAGTTAGCACTATTAATTCGCATTCACTTCAAATAAATTGCTTTATGTATATGTGCTAGCCAGTCTGGTTTTCACAGTCATAAGTCATCAGAAGAATTTTTAGTTCCTTTACAAGTTTTTCATGCTGACTCTAAGTGGTAACTGGTCTGATTAAAATATTTTCCTCAATATTATTGTCCATTGGTCATGGGTCTAGAGCAGCGGTTCTCAACCTGTGGGTCGCGACCCCTTTGGGGGTCGAACGACCCTTTCACAGGGGTCGCCTAAATACATCCTGCATATCAGATATTTACATTACAATTCAAAACAGTAGCAAAATTACAGTGATGAAGTAGCAATGAAAATAATTTTACGGTTGGGGGTCACCACAACATGAGGAACTGTATTAAAGGGTTGCGGCATTAGGAAGGTTGAGAACCACTGGTCTAGAGGATCAGGATTCAATAAAAGTATTGATTGATAGTTGATTATTTCTTTAAGGTATTGATTAATACATGCACAGTGATGACTGCAAAACTATAATCACTTCCTTCCAGGGACTCATAATTTAGTGGATAAGGATAATTAATAATACAAGGCAGCATTTGTTAATTTTCAAATGAGTGCCACTGACAGTAAATTTCTCCAGGTGTTTATAAGAAAAAACAATCTCTCTGAATAGAGCGGCCCATAAATTCTCTGTGCTCCTGACACCAATTTGTCCATCGTTCATAAGAAACTAAATGCTAGACTAAATGAGCATTCTTCTCCAAGATGAATTAGCTGGTGTTTATGTTGACTTTTGTCTTGATTATCGCCATAAGCAACATATCCTTTATTTCTGTTTTGTACATGACTGGGAGCAGCAGCATAAGTGGAGACAGTAATAGTTTCTGAATATATTTCATTTATGCTTTAAAAACAAATGTTTTTCAGGCCACAATGCAAAATTATTAGAAGTGTCTATAATATGACTGTAAATGTAAAAAACTTTCTTAAAAAGGAAACTCCTAAGATATAAGAAAAATAGAAAACCATTAATTCTATTCATAAAATAAATTAGTGAAGATTAATCTAGGACCTGGGTTCTTGGTAGAGGAAAAAAGAAGTTGCTTTGATAATATATCTTGATTCAATCTCTTACATTGCAATTGCATAATAACATTTTAAAATTTTATTAAGCCTTCAAAATAGTTGACCTAACTACCCTTTCCTGAGGGAAATTGTGATAAAAAAGCATATGTGGCATACTGTTCGTTTGGTGGTTATTCAAAGGCTTGCAAAAGAAATATTGTGAATTTATAGAATTATCCATGGAAAGTCAGATGATGGCAACAATTTTCACTAATTCTCTGAAACTATTCAAAGGCATCCACTGAGATACCTCACATAATGTAGGAATGTAAAAAAATCTTTTCTGGTTCTTATGTACCCTGTCTAAATGCTTTATATGGGTCTTAGAGAATGTTAAGTGTTGCTCAGCAATTTAAGATAGATAGGACTATTGTTGAGACCATCCTCGGGATATTTAAGCTCTTTACAAGTCAGAATGCTGCACAAGTTACTCGTTTTCTATAGTTTCTTCCTGTGAAGATGGAAGTGAAATTCTCATCATGGGCAAAAATAGTAAAGGGATCTTGGAATCCCATCTAGTTGTTTAATTTAAAAAGATCTTCAAAAATGGAGCAGGGTGTGGGAAGGGAGGAAAGGAAGATGGAGAGTCATTGGTCACATACATCTTTTGCTGTTAGTGCTTCGTTGGTGCTTATTGGAGTGTGTGGAGATTAGCTGATGCCTTTGGATAAGCTGGTTTTCTAATTGGCCCAGAACTGACATGGCTCAAAAATGTGAAATTGGGTGGCTTTTGTCCTCAGAGTATTACCAGCCCTCCCTTTGTCACCTGGGTAGTATATCAACCTCTCAATTGTCTATTCTAGTGCCCAAAAGTTTCTTCACATATCTCATTGGGATAATTTGCCCCATTAATTTCCGTAGAAAGCCTTCGATGTGACAGGCACGGTACTCAACAAAGATAAGTTCACCAAGTTGTGACTGGCAAATAACAGACAACCCTCCAAGGGAATTTACATTATAATGTGACAAAGCCCCTATTTGACATGAAGGCAATGCACTAGAGTTCTCATTTGAGGTATCATTAAGAAAAGTAGAAATGATAATTTTAGACTCAGTGATTTATATTATCTCTTTGATCCTACAAATTTCTTAATATAACTAGCATATTATAGTGAGATAAATCTAATCAGTTTCTTCTGCTTTGGTATGCATGCAAAGCAAACATAGAATTTTATGACTTTTTTTCTCTAATGATTTCCACCCTTGATCTTTTCTATTCTAATCTAACCTCTGATTTAGCTTCCAACATCTAATATTTACACATCCATCCATATTTCAGGTGGGCTCCATATTTCTGTTCCTAGTCATCAAGGCCTTTTGGACTGAATATCTCAAAGTGTCTTGTTGTCCAAATGGCAAATTGTTGATAAACATTGAAGCGGGGAAATAGTCATATAAAGTCATTATATCTTTATTTTCAGTTTTAAAAAGTCCAAAATACAAAGTTAAAAGATAAAAAACCATAATAAAAGTCATATTCAGATACTGTGTCTGTGAACAAGATGAGTACAAAGTTGACATTTTATAGGAGAGAGAAGTTTATAGGAAGACTAACAGGTCTAATTGCTTCCTCTGCCCATTAAAAAGCACACAAATATGCCCATTAAAAATCGTAAGTATTTTCTACTTTATGAGTTTTGTGTGCAATGAAAGTCTTTATGTAAAAGACTGTCAGGCTCCTATGGTTTCTAAGTTTCCTTGATGGGGGGACGTCATGCAAATCCTGAACAAGAGTTAGGCCTTAAAATTGTAACTGCTGGACTCACCCACTTCTATGTTGTTAACTTAATTTTAAAATTCCATAGGTCTGTTTCTTTTTTAACACATCACTAAGATTAGGAACCAGATGTTTCCTTTAGATCAGGTTAGAGCTTCTTAGTTGCTTCCCTTTTGTTTTTATAATTCATATAAACTAACATCTCTGTACAGTTTGAGAGACATTACAGTCTAGAGTCCTTGAACTGGAAGCTTGGGATAATGTTTCAGGGACAAGGAAGGAAACTCTATGTAAAAAATGGAAAAAACAAAAAGTAAGCTAACATAGTGTATAGATATACCAGATGAGGCTAAGAAAAAAATAACATTCTCCAACTTCTTTAACTGTGATCTTAATGTAGACAGAAAAAATGTATTGTAGGGAAATTCTCAATTTGCATTGTTGCTTTATTTCAATATTCAGGTAAACTTTTAATAAGTGTCTTTTAGATATGACTATTTCAACGGCTTAATATTCTCATTGTATAATTAAATATTCTATTATATACCATTTAACGGGGGGGGGGGGGGGGAACTAAAAATGTTTCTTTTGATAAAACTTTTGCTTCATATGACCAAATAGAAAATATGCACATCAAAAGGCATTCAGGATTGTACCAGCTATTATAAAATCAAGTTAGTCAGGTTTATCATATTTTTGCTGCATTTTAAAAATGATATAATTAAAGTTTCAAGAGGCTAAGTGGCCTAGCATCATGCATCTAATAAGGAGGAGAATCAGCACTCCCACTTACAAGCACGCCCTGGTCTCCTGGCTCAGAACTGTTTAAGTGTTCAGTGCTACCACTAATTGAAAAGCACATTATTTTCTTTGTCAATAGAAGAAAAGCATCATTAAAAATACATTCTGAGTTTTCTTTCAGCTTTTCAGAAGTCTTCTATACAAGATTGAAATGACTCTCAACCAGGCTGTCATTTAATTTTCAAACACATTGAATTATTGAGTTCTGTATTTTATCTAAATCTCATTGCAAGCAGTTACTAATTGTTGTTGCCTGAAAAACTATACTATTTCTCAAGGTATCATTAGATTTAAAACCCAGGTATTTCAGAGGAAAAAAAGGACAAGGTAGTATCTTTTTTTTTTTAAGTAAATGCTGTATTTTAGGGACAAAGGCCACTTTTTTTCTTTTTTAAGGCCAACTTCTTCAAACTCTTATCAAAATTATGATAAGGAAGCATGTGTGACTAGGAAAAAGAAGTCATTAAATTCTGTTTGTTTTGCATGCATGCAGATTCACAACCCAGAAGAAACTAATTGGGTTCATTTCGTTATCCAACAACTTTATTTATAAATGTACATAGAGTATATCAAAAATTCTCAAAACACATAGCTTTAAATAATCAAATTTCTCTTTTAAAATGAATGTTTTAACAAATCTGTTTTTCAGGCCACAGTGTAAAATTATTAGAAGTGTCTATAATATGACTTTAAATGTGAAAAACTTTCTTAAAAAGAAAACTCCTAAGATGTAAGAAAAATAGAAAACCATTAATCCTATTCAGAAAATAAATTAGTGAAGATTTATCTAGAACTGGGTTCTTGGTAAAGGAAAAAAGAGGTTGCTTTGATAATATGTGTTGATTCAATCTCTTACATTGCAATTGCATAAAAACACTTAAAAATATTATTAAGCCACCAAAATAGTTAACCTAACTGCTCCTACCTGAGGGAAACAATGATAAAAAGCACATGAGACATGCTGTTCATTTCGTGGTTATTAAAAGGCCTGCAAAAGAAAGATTGTGAATTTATAGAATTATCAATGGAAAGTCAGATGATGGCAACAATTTTCACTAATTCTCTGAAACTATTCAAAGGCATCCACTGAAATACCTCACATAATGTAGGAGTGTAAGAAAAATAGACGATAAATGAATTAGACCTAAGTGGACTTTATTATTAAACCCCAAACTGTTAAACACAGGGTGGCCATTTTGGTTACCATCTAAGTACCACGGTAGAATATTGATTTTTCCAAGTTCTGAGACCTAATTGAAAACTTTCCACTAAAAATACTAAGAAGCCCTAATTGCCGATGGAATGAGCCTAAGCAAAGACCATATGATAAAGCTGAGGTTCATATTCCAGGTAGAGAACTTAGGAGCACCAAGTCCAATGATGAGGCGTCAGGTTAAACTCAGAAAAGTGTTCAGAGCTAGACGATAAAGTCAGCAATGCCATCAACACATTAAATATGCAAGGGAGTCTGAGTTGCACAGGCTCTCTGAGCTGAGCAGCAGAGTTCAGGCCCAGCAATGCAGATTAATTTCTCACATATTCTGAATGGAAACCTATTCCAATAATTTGATAAAATGAGGTAGGAAAATTTCCTTTTCTTCATCAGTAATAAAAACTTATGGTCTCAATAAGCGCTCCCCCTTAATTTCCCTGTCCCTCCTCCGCCCCCCCCCCCAACACACCAGCCTATTTAAATTGAAAATAAAAGGAAATAAATTACATTATTGCATGTTCAACAATTTTTGCATCTGCAGTACCTGCTGGCAGATTTGTGGCACTTACACCAGCCATATCATATAAAATTTATAATTTCTGCAGTCTTTCTTCACTCAAAAATGCATGGTAGACCTCAAGTTGGATACACACTCCCTGTGGGGGCTGTGGAAATATTTAGGAAAACACTAAAGAAAACATCTTCGAGTTCCACCATCATGATGTGTCTCAGGAAAAATTGTCACCCAGGGATATTTTCCAGGGACACAGGGTTCAAAACCATAGCAGTGTCTGACATCTAAGGCACTGCTGAACAAGCAGTCATAGAAATTAATACATTAACAAAGCAATGAGGAGGGGGGTAAAGGGCACTGTATGTAATACTTTCAACAATAAAGATTTTAAACAACAAGCAAACAAACAAAAACTGGCAGGATCAGTAAAAAAAAAAAAATGTGTCCACAGTTCACTGGTCAGGGTGGGTCTGCACAGTCTTTATACCATTGACTTTTGCTGAAATGATGACCTAGCTAATCTTTTATGGACTGGCCTGTATATTTTATCTGATTCTTTTGGGCTAACAGATATGTAGTAAATCTTTTGGACTAACAGATAAGTAGTAAGTCTACATGGGTACTTTTCTTAAAATTTTCGATTTAAGTCTGTGCACTTTTAAATAGATTTGGTGTAGCTTACATTTAATCAGAGAGGTCACTGCTTCATTATGACACTTTTAACACCATTATGATAGTAGACAACTGTCTACAATTTAGTCAACCTACTGTATTGCTTTCTGCCACCTAAAAGACAAAAATAAAAGAAAGCAAAACATATAACTTATAGAAAATGAATATGAAAATGGAAGATCATGGAGAGTAATTGCAAAAGTTTAAGGCAGTGGTTCTCAACCTTCTGGCCCTTTAAATACAGTTCCTCATGTTGTGACCCAACCATAAAATTATTTTCATTGCTACTTCATAACTGTAATGCTATTGTTATGAATCGTAATGTAAATATCTGATATGCAGGATGGTCTTAGGTGACCCCTGTGAAAGGGTCGTTCGACCGCCAAAGGTGTCGCGACCCACAGGTTGAGAACCACTGGTTTAAGGTAATATTAGTAACACTAAGGCAAAAGGTAGTTACGGGTATCTTGAATGTTATTCTAATTTTCTTTTTTGAAACCCGGAAATAATTATAATTTCAAGAAGAATAAGGAGAGGTGAAAATAGCAAAGCAAAACAGTCTTGGGGATGTAAATAGCAAAGCAAAACAGCCTTGGGGATGTTATAATAACTATGTATGGTGCCCTTTATTATTTAATTATTTCAAAGTAAAAATTTTGGGACATCCAGTAAAGATAGCAGAGCAGGTAAATACTGTGCTCACATCCTCCCACATCCACTTCAAAATTACAACTAAACTACAGAACCATAATGGAGAACCTTAAGTCTAGCTGAACAGATGTCTAGCTGAACAGATGTCTAGCTGAACAGATGTCTAGCTGAACAGATGTCCTATAACTAAGGATATAAATAAGAAGCCACATCGAGACTGGTAGGAAGGGCAGAGACACAGAATGGGCTGGTCCCACACCCATGTGTGGTGCTTAAAACATCAGGAGAAATATCTTGGCTATGGTGGACCCTCTGAGCCCATCCTGTGTTCCCCAGCCCAGGGTTCCAGTGCTGGGAAGAGAAGTCCCTGTAATATCTGGCTCTGAAAACCAGAGGGGATTGCAGCTGAATGAGAAAAAGAGCTGCTTGAGTCCCAGGCAATTCTTTTAAAGGGCCCATGAATGAACTTTCTTTCTGACAGACTCCCTTGCTCTGAGCTCCAGCACTGGAGCGGCCTTTCAAAAGCACAGGCACGTAGAAGGAAGAACTGAATTGTCTGGCTTCAGTGCAAGGGCTGGAGGGGCAGCTTTCTCCAAGACAGAGTGCTGGCAGGAGCCACTGTTGTATTAATGAGCCCTCCCCCTGAATAGGTAGGTGAGCACCTTATCTAAGTTTCTCTCAACCTAGTTTCACTGTCCCACCCTGGTGATTCCCTGAGACCCTACCCCACCCAACTCTTGGACCTACCCCAGCCATTTTTAATGGCATTTCCACACAAATGGTCTGTCTTGGCTCATGCTAAGTAAGGACTTTTCTAAAATCTTTCAAAGGTTTATTAACCACAAACAAGTAATATCTGGCCTTAGTGTGCCCTGTATCTCTTGCTAAGTTGCTCCAAACATGACATTAACGCCAGCCAGCCTCAATTCACAACTTAGCATCTCCCCATTACCTCCAAGCCCAGCATAAGCAGAAAACAACTGCAGATCACTTTATAGGTCATACCAAGTGGCCCCAGGCAGAGCAAAGACAGAGGCTGACCTGGGCCTGCACCAGAGGTCCCAGAACCTGCACACCTAGTGACTAGATTCCGACTACACCAGAGCACCACCCAATCACCTCCACAAATGACATACCTGAAGGGTAGACTCTGTAGGCACTCGGGCCCCATTAAAGTGAATCCTGGTCTACCAGCTCAACTCTGGTACAATAGCTCCTCTGCTATAATCATGACCAATCCTCATATGCAATCAGCCTGAGCGTCAATTGCTTCCACTGAGGTGCCAACAGCCATCAAGTCTCAACTACAACAGGAGCCCACACAAGGGACACACCTGGAGCACCTAGCCAGGTGACCAGGAAGACTGCCTGGACCCCACAGGACAGCTACTACATAAGAGCACACAACCAAGGCTGGCAGCTGTAGCAGCTCTACCTAATACATAGAAGCAAACACAGGGAGAAGCCAAAATAAGAAGACAAAGAAACATGTGTCAAATAAAAAACAGGACAAACCTTGAGAAAAAGAACTAAACAAAATGGAGATAAGCAATTTAACAGATGCAGAGTTCAAAACACTGATTTATAAAGATGTTCAATGATCTCAGTGAGAACTTCAACAAAGAATAAAAAACATAATAAAGGACATGAAAACCATAAAAAAGAATCAGTCAGAAATAAAGAATAAAATAACCGACGTGAAGATTATATTAAAGGGAATCAACAGTAAATTAGATAAAGCAGAGAATTGAATCAGCAATTTGAGAGATAAGGTAGCAGGGGAAAAAAAAGAAAGAAAGAAAAGAAACTGAAAAATAGGGATAGTTTAAGGGGCCTCTGGAACAACACGAAGTTACCAATATTTACATCAGAGGAATACCAAAGGAGAAGAGAGAGAAAAAAAATTAAGGAATTGAAAACCTATTTTAAAAATAGTAATGATGAACTTCCCTAACTTGGTGAAAGAAGTAGACATATGAGTCCATAAAACTCACAGAGTCCCAAACAATATGAACTCAAAGAGACCCACACTGAGGAACATCATAATTAAAATACAAAGTTAAAAGACAAGGAGAGAATTTTAAAAGCAGCAGGAAAAGTCAGTTAGTTACCTACAGGGAGCTACCAAAAAACTATCAGCTGATTTCTCAACAGACCCTTTGCAGGTCAGAAGGGATTGGCAAGAAATATTGAAAGTGATGAAAAGTAGGGATCTACAACCAAGATTACTTAACCCAGCAAGCTTATTATTTCGGTCACCTCCACCAAACCAGCCTTACAAGAAATGTTAAAGGGACTTCTTGAAGAAAGAAGAGAAGGAGGAGGAGAAATGAATAATAAAATGGCAATAACTATATACCTATTAATAATTACTTTAAATGTAAATGGATTAAATGCTCTAATAAAAAGAATTAGGGTTGCTGAATGGATAAGAAAACAAGACCCATACATATGTTGCTTACGGAGAGCTACTTCAGATGGAAAAAAAGAAATGGAAAAAGATGCTTCATGCAAATGAAAACAAAATAAAACAAACAAACAAAACTGGAATAGTGTTGTAATGTACCCCGCGAATCACACAAGGACGCCTCAAGAAGCTGAATTAAGGAGTCACATTTATTGCAAATCCGGGACTATGAGGGGGCATTTCACTCTCCCAGATCTTATAGTGATAAGATGGCCACAACACCAGATTTATATAGGCAAAGGTATTGATTACATCCCAAGGTTTGGAATGAGGAACCTGATATACAAAAAAGCAGTTTACAGAAGCAGAAGCAGCATGTTATCTAAATTACAGTTTTGGGTCTCCGGATCACTGAATTGACAGAAACACATTATCTAGAGCCCTCGGGTCTGGAATGAGGAACCTGGTCAGACTTAAGCATGTTATCTAAATTACAGTTTTGGGTCTCCGGATCACTGAATTGACAGAAACACATTATCTAGAGCCCTCGGGTCTGGAATGAGGAACCTGGTCAGACTTAAGCATGTTATCTAAATTACAGTTTTGGGTCTCCAGATCACTGAATTGACAGAAACACATTATCTAGAGCCCTCGGGTCTGGAATGAGGAACCTGGTCAGACTTAAAGTATGTAATCGAATGGGGTGATTTATATAATTCAGAAAATTAAAATAACTTTTCTATTATTTTAGCAAGCAAATAAGTACAGAAACCAAACAGCAGGGTTAAAGTTAAACTATAGTTTCTACTTGAGATGATTGCTACCATACTTCATTAGCAATACTTATATCAGTCAAAATAGACTTAAACAAAGACTATAACAAGAGGCAAAGAGAGACCCAGCAATTCCACTTCTGGATGTTTATAAAACAAAACAAAACAAAACCCAAAACACTAATTAGAAAGACATATGCATCATTATGCTCACTGAAGCATTATTTACAATAGCCAATATATGGAAGCAGCCTAAGTGTCCATGAAGAGACAAATGGATAAAGAAGAGATGGTACATATATACGAAAGAATAAAATCTTGCCATCTGTAACAATGGAAAAGATTAATGTCATAAAATATTACTTATATGTTGAGTTTAAACAACATATAAATGAACAAATAAAACAGAGAGAAATTCATAGATACAGAGAACATTTTGATAGCTGCCAGATGGAATGGGTTTGGAAGATGGGTGAAAAAGGGGAAGGGATTAAGATGTGCAAATTGTCAGTTATAAAAACCATCCTGGGGGTATAGAGTGCAGCATAAGGAATATAGTCAATAATATCTTAATAACTGTATATGGTGTCAGATGGATACTGGACTTACCAGAGTGATCACTTTGTAAGTTATATAAAAGTCTAATCACTAGGTTATATACCTGAAACTAACATAATATTGAATGTCAACTGTAATTGAAAAAAAATTATTTTAAAAAAGTCAAATTTTCTCCTTAGTAGGAAAAATTCAAAATAGTTCTCTATTAATAACAATATTAAATAACAAATTTAAAAAATTACTAATATCATTAAAAACCTAAATATTTATTTCATATTATTAAAAGTAAATAATATTTTTATAACTAGAGGATTATATATAATGATAAAAATAAGCACCAGTTCAGGAAAGTTTTTAGGAATATAGTTGATTAACAAAAGGTAATTAAAACTGAAAATACTATATTTATACTTTACATTCCTCAAAAAATTATGTGTAAATAAATCAGTAGATGAGTAAATGCATAAATGAAGGAGTAGGGAATAGCAAGATTTGTTGAAGAGATTGACTATAAAGCCAGACAGATTTAGTTTGAATTCTAACACTGCCAGTTATTAGAAAAGATATTTTTCACAAAAACTTTAGTCTGAGAGCACAAGATAATTATAAAATAATAAATATAATACTATTTCTAATATGTCCATGAGTATCTCTAGGCAAACTTTTTGGACATTCACATGCTTTACTTTGAATACAACTTATTGAAATGCTGGGGAGGAAGATACAAATCCTGGAAGTTGGTATTTCTTCCCAGCTTTACCCTAAATAATCCTTATTTATTCAAATTCAACCACACTTTTTTCCCACTGAAGTTTATTTTATCCACTACCTTCCTAGATAAGACAGAAAACTAAGGGAAGAAGACTAAAGCTAGTCTTTGTTGGGGGAGGTCATTGAAAAGACCGGACTGCCAGTTGACCTACAAGCTTGACTGGGTCAATTAGAGGCTCTCCTCCTCCCCCTGTCTTTGGAATGTGCATTCTTTTTACTTGCCTTGCCCTGTTCCCAGAAACTGTCCCCAAGGATGCTGCCAAGAGATAAAAATGTGGTGTTGATACTATCTGGATGGTGAAAGTGACTAGTGACCAACCAATTCTGGCCTCTATATAAACATTTAAAGTCTGGTGGATGGGTGCGGAAAACTACTCATCTTGCAGCCACCCAATATAAGCCTCGTAGGTAAGTTCCTTGCTCTTTAAAACTGCCATCTACCAATCTGGAATGGTTTGTCTCTTTTTTTGGTCTCTCCCTGCCCTCCACATATGGGGGGCAGCTTCAGATTATACCCAAGAAGCTCCTCAGGAGTTTGCAAAACAACAGTCTTCCAGCTCATTTATCTTTTCTTTTTATTTATTTATTTATTTAAATATATTTATTGATTTTTCACAGAGAGGGAGAGGGATAGAGAGTTAAAAACGTCGATGAAAGAGAAACAGTGATCAGCTGCCTCCTGCACACCTCCTACTGGGGATGTGCTCGCAACCAAGGTTCATGCCCTTGACCGAAATCGAACCTGGGATCTTTCAGTCCGCAGACCGATGCTCTATCCACTGAGCCAAAAACGGTTAGGGCTCATTTCTCTTTTAAAATACATTGCACCGAAGCTTTTAAAAAGGCAAGATACTTCTTTATGAAAGTCAATCTAATGAATAATCAATAAATATGTAAGAATTTGGTTAATGAAGGGAAAGATATAGTATTACCTAGGTATTTTTCACAAACTCAGAAACTCTTCCTAATTTTCCCATGCCTGCATCCCAAAGTCCAGTTTCTTGTGTAATATTCACCTCAAAAGATACATAGGTCCGGCAAGAAATTGTATAGGTCCCAGTTCATTGTGTGCTTCCCCACTATTTTCCATAAACATGACTGAATGCTGTTATGAAAAGAGAAAATGTGCTGGGATTACTTTTAGATATTTATTGAATAATAAAATACATCTATATTAGCGATGGAATTTTAGGATCATTCATTTGGGTTCCATTAGCATGAGAACATATGCCTTAAAATTATGCAGATGTCCTAACAAGGAACAGGGATTTGCATTGCATGATGCCTGCTTTAGAAATCCTTGATATAAGAATTAGTCTGTTTTCAATATAATGCATAACTCTAAAAATAAATTAGTTTGTTGGATTAGTAACATGTTAATTTTCAATATCCATGACGAGCAGTATGTATATTATTTTAAAATTCACATCAAATAGTTTGTTTAAGATGGAAAAACAAGCACAATGATTTTTAATACATGAAAGATATTGAAATTTAAATAACACGAGTCTCCTAGACTAGGGAGCTGCAATCGCTATGCCAATTCCATAGAAATGAGCAGCCATTTATCTCTCTGCTCTTCTGAATGTGAATAGTAACAAGTTTGATTGGACTTGATTTGGAATAGTAGCATATGAGGTGTGGTAGACAGAATTCCTTGATGGTCCACAGTCCTGCTCCTAATACACACACCTGATATAATTCTCTGCTCTTGAGTATATATGGTAATTGTCACTCCAACATTCAGGTTATATTGCAAAATTGAAGGAAGTCAATTAGGTGGGAGCCTTTAAAAGCGGACAGAGTTAGAAGCCCCAGTGGCCTAATGGATAAGGCATTGGCCTCCTAAAAGCGGACAGAGATTTGAAGTGTGAGAAATGGGTTTGTTTGTTTTTGAGAAGTAAGCTGCTATGTTGTGAGGGTCAAGTATAGCTAGGACCTGAGGGTAACCTAGGACCTCAGACAATCCCTGGCAAACAGCAATCCAGGAAGCAGGAAACATAGCTCTAGAATCACAAAAATCTTACTTTATCCATTAGATGAGGTTAGAAGACTCCATATCTCAAACAAGAATGTAGTCCGGCAGAAACTGTGCTTTCAAGCTTCTGAGAAGAGAATTTAGCCACTTCAAGCCCAGTCTTGTGTCAGACAGAAGTGAGAGATAATAAATGGATTTTGCATTAAGCTTCTAAGTTTGTAGTGATATGTTATGAAGTAATAGGAAACTAGTACGTTAATTATGGCTTTTTGTTTTTGCTATTTTTATAATTTGCTGTATAAAGGTAAATAATAGGAAAGCTTTTTCTTAGGCTATAGACATTCTATTCCCCACAGAAATTATTTCATGAAATTAAGGTTCAGTATTAAATTTTAAGCATATTAGTTGAGGGTTAAAGCAATAAATGTGTGAAGCATAGTTTATTTAAATAGGGAACAAGTGTTTCTGATATGCTCTCCATGTGCTGGGTACTCTTCTTAATGTGGGATTATGGACGTGAATAAGACAGTGAAAATTCCCTGGCCTCCAGGAACTTACATTTTCATATGGAAGAAAGATATTAAAAATTTAAAAAATACCAAACAAATACAGGGGTTGGCAAAAGTAGGTTTACAGTTGTGAATATGCAAAACAGAGTTTATACTTGTATTATGACTTATTATTAATTTGTGTTACTACTATTTATTATTATTTCATCCAGACAACTGTAAATCTACTTTTTCCAACCCCTGCATGTGATAAAATCAGGTAGCATAATACAGGAAATAAAGTGAAGTTAGAACACAAAGTATGGGGAAAGATTATTCTTTTCAATATAGTGGCCTCTAGAGAGAGAATGCCGAAAGCTGGTCCACCCTTGCTGCTTGACACAGTCGCTGCAGGGAAGAAACATCTGCACAGTTTATGTTTCAAGGGACCTGGCGTATATGACATATGTTTGCTTCCCCCTCTTAGCGCTATGTGTTTTAAACAGGACCACCTCCCCAAGAAAGGTTGTTTCCCCAGGTTAGGGATTAACAGGACTAAGGAAGAGAATAAATCAGTAAATCACCCTAATGTTACAGAAATACCATGTACTACTTATGAAGAACTTGGACTAAGACTGTTGGCAATAAATTTGGGACTTGTTGGGCCCACATCCCCAGGGGTCTGCCCACCAGGGAAAGCACCAAAGCCTAT
>NW_005356259.1:6016110-6025738 GCF_000412655.1 Myotis brandtii
GCAGTCCCAGGGAAGGCAAGCAGCGAGGCTGGGAGGACATAACCTTTACTGGGTAGGATAATCTCCTTCAGTCACTTCCTTGTAGCCTATCAGTAGAGCAGTGACCTTGGAATAGCCCTTGTAATGGAACACAGAGATTAACCTAGACAAGATTAAAATCAACCGAACTAGATAGAGACAGGATTTTTGGCAAAGGTCAGATAAGAAACAAGGAACTGTAGAATGTTATCCAAAACATACCATGATGTGATTATAGAGGCATGCTTATAGGATCAAATAGTATAAATACAGATGTAACAGGACAATAAGAAGAGAACCAACTATGCTGATCATCTGAACACTGCCTCCGTGTCATTCCTTCCTTCTTTGCCCACTCCGTCCACACCTTTGGGAACCCCTGGACCTGCTGGGGCAGGACCCCAACATCTGGCGCCCAAATAGGGACCCTTAGGTAAGCCCCCCATTCCCCTAGGTAAGCCCCACTCTCGGGACGGATAGGACTCCACCGTAGGAAGAGGGTGGATAGTCTTTGCCGACTCTGTCCACACCTTTGGGAACCATTGGACCTGCTGGGGATGGACAAGAGAACATTTGAGCAGAGAAGCTCAATGAAGAGTGGGAGCAGAACCAGCACACAATTAAGAAAGTTTGAAGTAGAGGGAATGGCCCATGGATTATATTTTTTAAATCTTTCAATGCACACCATGTTAAGAATCATTGAATTTATTTGGAGAATAAGAGTAACATTTTGGTAGACTGTAGAAAATTCTAATTTATAAAAATAGATTTTTCATTAAAGTTGTCATACAATATTATATTAGTTTCAGGTGTACAACTTAGTGATTCGACATTTATACACCTTACAAAGTGATCACCACAATAAGTCTAGTAACCATCTGTCACTGTACAACAATATTATTGACTCTATTCCCTATGATGTACATTATATCCCCATTATTTTAAAACTGGAAGTTAGCACTTTTTAATCCCCTCTCATTCTCTGCCCAATGCCCACCTCTTTCCCCTCTGGCAACTATCAGTTTATTCTCTTTATTTATTAGTTTGTTTCTGTTTCATTTGGTATGTTCATTTGTTTCATTGTTTAGATTGCACATGTAAGTGAAATCCTATGGTATAGTCTTTCTCTGTCCAACTTATTTCACTTAATATAATATAATAGTTTCATCCATGTTGTCACAAATGGCAAGATTTTATTTTTTTACAATGGAGTAATATATCACATCTTTATTACCCTTTCATCTATCAATGGGCACCTAGGTGCCTTCATATCTCAGCTATTATTAACAATGCTTCAATTAACATAGGGGTACAAATACATATTTTCAAATTATTATTTTTGTTTTCTTCAAATAAATACCCAGAAGTTAAATTTCTGAATTGTATGGTAGTGCTATTTTTAAGTTTTTGAGGAATCTCCATAGTATTTTCCATAGTGACTGCATTAATTTACAATCTCACAGTGCACAAGGGTTCCCTTTTCCCCACCTTGTCAACATTTGTGTAATTTGCTATTTCGTTATAATAGCCACTCTGATAGGTGTAAGGTGATATCTTGTGGTTTTGATTTGAATTTCCTAGTTGATTAGTGATGTTGAGCATCTTTTCATGTGTCCGTAGGCCATCTGTATGTCTCTGGAGAAATGTTTATTCAGGTTCTCTGCCCATTTTTAATTTGGATTTTTTTTTCATGTCAAGGTGTACAAATTCTTTATATATTTTGGATATATCATTTGCCAATATCTTCTCCCTTTTAGTAGGTTACCTTTTAATATTGTTGATGATTTCCTTTGTGTAAAATCTGTTTAGTTTAATATAGTTCTATTTTTACTTTTTTTTTGGCCTTTGCCTGAACAGATATACCAAAAAAAATAAAGAAAGAAAGAAGAAAAGAAAAAGATTGCTAAGACTGACATCAAAGATCTTACTGCCTATGTTTTTTACTAAGAGTTTTATAGTCTCAGGTTTTACATTTAAGTATTTAATTAATCTTTAATTTATTTATGTGTATGGTGTAAGAAAGTGGTCTAGTTTCAATTTTTTTGCATGTTATTGTCCAGTTTTCCCAGCAACAATTATTGAAGAGACTGTCTTATCTCCATTGCATACCTCCATTGCCAGAGACTAATTGACCATATAAGTGTGGGTTTATTTCTGGGTCCTCTTTTCTGCTCCATTGACCTATGTATCTGTTTTTATGCCAGTACCATACTATTTTGGTTACTTTATCTCTGTAGTATAGTTTGAAATCAGGGAGCATAATACCTCCAACTTCGTTTTTCTTTCTCAAGATTGCTTTGGCTATTTGGGATCTTTTGTGGTTGCACATAAATTTAGGGATTATTTTCTTCAATTCCATGAAAAAATGCCATTGGTATTTTAGTAGGGATTGCATTAAATCTGTAGATTGCTTTTGGTAGTATGGATATTTTAATAATATTAACTTTTCCAATCCATGAGCATAGTATATTCTTTTATTTATTTGTGTCTTCAATTTCTTTCATCAATGTCTTAGTTTTTAGAGTACGGGTCTTCTTATCTCCTTAGTTAAATTTATTTTTAGATAGTTTATTCTTTTTGATGAAATTGTAAATGGGATTGTTTTCTTTTATTATTTTTCTGATAATTTATTTGTTTATAGGAGCACAACAGATTTTGAATATTTTTTGTATCCTGCAACTTTACTGAATTCATTTCTTAGTTCTAATAGTTATGAATGTTTATAGTTTTCTACATATAGTATCATGTCATCTGCAAATAATGTCAATTTTTCTTCTTCCTTTACAATTTGGATATCATTATTATTATTATTGTCTGATTGCTGTGGCTAGGACTTGCCATACTATATTTAATATGAATGGTGAGAGTGGGCATTCTTGTCTTGTTCCTGATCTTAATGAAAACAATTTCACATTGAGTATAACGTTAGTTGTGGGTTTTTCATGTAGGGCCTTGATTATATTGAGGCATGCTCCTTCTGTACCACTTTGTTGAGAGTTTTTATCATAAATGCATGTTAGATTTTATCAAATCCCTTTTCTGAACCTATTGAAATAAGCATATGATTTTTACCCTTCATTTTGTTTAGGTGGCACATCATGGTTGATATGTGGTTATTAAACAATCCTTTCATTGCTCGAATAAATACTTGATCAGAGTGTATAATGTTTTTAATGTATTGCTGAATTTGGATTGCTAATATTTTGTTGAGGATTTTTGCATCTATGTTCATCAGAGATATTGACCTGTAATTTTCTATTTTTTGTAGTATCTTATCTGGTTTGGGCATCAGGGTAATTCTGGCCTTGTACAATTGGTTTGGAAGGGTTCCCGCCTCTTTAATTTTCTGGAGTAGTTTGAGAAGGATATGTATTAATTCTTGCTTGATGCTTGGTAGAATTCACCTGCAAAGCCTTCTGGACTTGGACTTCTGTTTTTGGGGAGTTTTTTGTTTTGTTGTTGTTGTTGTTGTTATTTGTTTGTTTGTTTTTACTGATTCAATTTTGTTTCTAGTAATCCATATGTAGATTTCTTGAAGTAGGCCTGTATTGCTAAGAGGATCTCTTAGAACTTTTGCTGTGTACCAAAGATTACGAATCACTGTGTTTGATGTTCATTTGCCTCAAGATATGTTTTGATTTTTCTATTGATTTTTCATTGACACATTGACAGCTTAGTAGAGTGCTGTTTAACCTTCACATTTTTCTGTATTTTTAAAAAATATCTTGCTCCATCCCTTTAGTTTGAGACTGTTCATTTAGTCCATTTACATTTAAAGTAATTATGTATAGATCCCTACATGTTGCCATTTTATTAATTGTTTTTTGGTGGCCAGCTGGATGTGAAGCTGGAGTAGGCATGAGCCAAAGGGAGTCCTGGGGGCATGTAGCACCAGAGCCACTTTGGCAGGCCCGTTGAAGCTGGGATTGAAATAGGTGGGTCTGTGGGAAGGCCCAAGAAGAAGCTGTACCAGGGCCCTGAACTAAAACTTGAATAGGTGCAAGCCATGCAGTATCTCAAAGGCAGGCATTATTGGGGCCACCTTAGTAGGCAGCTGGGGCTGTATTGAGAGCTGGCTCAGGCCACAATGTCTCCCAGGGTCAATGTCATTGGAGTCACCTTGACAGGCTAGCTGGAACTGAAATTGGAGCAGGCTTAGACTGCAGGGAGTCCTGGGGACAAGCTGTACTGAGGGCCAGGTTGTAGCTAGAGTGGACAAGGGCCATGTGCAGTTTGGGGGTGGCGGGGGGAGGGGGGTTGCAAGCTGCATTACAACCACCTTGACAGGCCAGTTGGACCTGTAGCTGAAGTGGGTGCGATCTGTTGGAAGTCCAAGAGATAAGTTACATGGGGGGTTGGGTGCTAGAGATGAAGCTGGAGTGGGTATGAGCCTTAAGGAATCCTGGGGTAAGCCATGCCAGGGCCTAGACTAGAGCTATAGATAAAGTGGAAGCAGATGGTGAGGAGTCCCAGGGTCAAGTTTCCAAGCTGGTATGATCATTGTGTACACTCTGTCAGCCTTGGCTGTGTGGCTAGAGTGCCTGGATTGTGCTCCTGCCTGGGTGATCAAAGGGTGGTGAGAGGGCAACAGATGGCAGTCTTCAGTGCCAGAAACTTTCTTTGCAGTCCACTCTCATTTGGCAGATGATTTAGGGTGTCAATGGATTTACTTTCATATCATCTAGCTGCCCTTTAAACCACTGTTTTTTCACTGTACTTCAGGGTGGGCAAGTTAGCTCCCAGGTCCTTTAGTGATTGCTCTCTACTTCTCTACTTACCTGTACTAGTACTTTGCAGGTATAGGTAAGATGTGTTTACAGGGTCTTCTTAGGCCACCATCTTGGACAGAAGCCCTAAAAGTTCTAGATAGAAGAAATATTTGAAGCAGAGGGAAACGCAAGGTGAGAATACAGGGACCATTTCATTGAACAATAGACTTTATGCAGGAATAGAAACAATAGCTGAGAGGGCCTTCAATAATGGTAGAAGCTTAAAATCCATATTTTAGACAATGGGTATTATTAAAGTTAATTTTACATAAATAAAACAAAACATCCAATTTGCATTTCTTAAAAGATTAGTCTGAAAGCATTGGGAGGACAAATGAGAGAGGAGTAATTCTGCCTGCAGGAAAACCAATTAGGAGACTATGGCAATAGTCAAAATAGTTGATAATAAAAAAAACTGACTTAGGTAATACCTCAGTGAAAATAAAACACAGGAGACAAATGGAAAATATATGGTGAAGTAAAGTTGTTAGGATTGGAAGATAATTGGGTATTTGGGGAACAGTTTTAGGCTGGGTAATAGGAAGTATGATGACATCATTTTACAGACTGAGAACACAGACTTAAAGGTAGAGAAGGGGAAATGTGTGTTTAAGGCAGCTGGGTAGAGATGTCCGCAGAAAGTTGACATGCAGTTGTATCACAATGAAGTCAATCACAACACTAAGAGCTCAAGACCTAGAGCCATGAAGAGCTGGGCCCAAATCTGACTCTTTGGAACATTGGAACAGTGAAGTAAGTTACTTAACTTTACTAAGTCTCCATTTAAACTTGTAAAATTGTAAATATTGGTTATATCTACAGAGTTTTTAAAAAATTAAATGAGATAATGCAGGCATTGGCATAGCTTTACCAGCATATAGAATTCTCAAAAATGCTAACTAAATTTACTATTAAGATAGAATTTAGGGGTAAAAATAGTTTTGGATTAGTTGTGCAAAAGTGCTAGCTTAAGTCCACAGAAACTCGTACATTGCTATGGAAGAGAAGATAAAGGAAGAAAAGAGAAAGAATAGGCATAAACCTTAATAGATTCTTACTAGAATGCCAACAGAGCAAGGAGAACCCATAACTGAACAGGGAGAGGATAGCCAAGAAAATGAGTGTCTAATCTTTCCATGAAGAAGAAAAAAAAGCAGAAACAGAGGAATCATATGTGACAGATAATTTAAGGGCTGGAGGTTTTCATTCTAGAGCTTTCTAAGAATCTTTTGATTTACTGAGATTTGTCCTACTCAGTCTTCCCATTTCTCTTGAAGAAAAGAGCACAGAGCTACAGTGTACTAGACCTTTGTACAATTGTTTCTTTGCATTGTACAATTGTTCACCAAGAAAGTACATAAGAATTGTTTGATTATTAGCTGATTATTATATGATAAGATCAAAACAAAATTTCATAAACAGAAATTGCTTCAGCATGGAAGTAATAATTATAACAAACCAAAGCTCTGTATGATTTAAAAACCAGTGGGACATCTGCTTGGTTGCTACCGTAATTGGCTACTGGCCTGTTGTTTTGTTGTGCTAGAGAAGGACTTTATGTTCTGTGGATATTATTTGTTCTTGGTCCAGAGGGACACAAGTTTCCATGAGATTACAAACTTTATACACATAGCCAGATTTTGCAAGACGCTTGCACAATTTCTCTAAATCACTTTAAATTTTCTTCTTTCAGGATTGGATTCATTCAGTTTCCTGTGGTCCTTCCTGTGTAAGATAAATGATCTCCCTGGACTTTTTGTCTCTAAGGTATCACTTGGTTCATTGTGACTCTCCCTGCCTGAGCCTTGTGAAAACTTCCTGATAACCCAAACAAAAATGGTATATTATGATGCAATATAACTGCTGACTCCTGTTCACACTGTACTCAATTCCATTCACTCACTCATTTCATTCAAATAATGTTGTTTCATAACCAGCTATGCGCTAATCACTTAGCTAGATCCATTTTCATATATTATTTGGAGAATAAATGTTTATGTTAGGGTATATAATGATTTCTAGAACAGCTTTGATTTAAAGACTACCTCAATTATTATTCTTCTCCTTTTTTCATATACCACCCAAATATGTTGACATTACCTTCTACATATTTATTAAGTCTATGTTGTCTTTTCCCACATCCATTTTAGAACAAGCTACAAGTCAATAATAGTTGCCTTATCAGTTTCCTCACAAACATTCTTTTTTTTTTTTTAACATCAATGATGAGAGAGAAACATTGATCGGCTGCCTCCTGCATGCCCCCTACTGGGGATCAAGCCTACAATCCAGGCATGATCCCTTGACCGAAATTGAACCTAAGACCCTTCAGTCTGCAGGCTGACATTCTATCCACTGAGCCAAACCAGCTAGTGTGTCCTCACATCCATTCTTATGTCTCTTCAATCCATCGGTCATGTGCTGTTAGAGAATTTGCTTTTTCAATGTAATTCAGATCTAGTCATGTATCACCCTTGATTAAAATTCTTCAATGTCTTCCTATTGTTCTTAAAATAAATCCCTACAAATCCCTATGCCATCTGGCTCTTCCCTAACACTTGTCTATCATCTCATATTACTCTGCCCTCTCCTCTCTCATCCAGTCACATTGGTCTTCTGTGGTCTGCTTTCAGTTACTTGAGTCTACTATGCTTCTTCCTGTCTATGGCAGGCTTCATACATCTGCTGGTCTCTTGCCTTTGAATGCTTTCCCAATTCTTTGCCACTTAATACCTACTCATTTTTAGATTTTATATGTGTATGTGAGAGATATATAGTAAGTAAATAGCCAAAGTGAGTGTTATCAAGTATCTTATTGCTTCATGAAGGGAGATAGGTATTATTTAAGAAATGATAAGGTATTATTATAAACTGAGATAAACTGGGATACATTGTGAAGGAATGGTACACTGTGATGAGGTAAGCTGAGAGGTAAGAGAGACTTTCCTAATATATAGGCTTCTCTATATAATATATATGCATGTATCCATATATACACATATATAAAATATCCATATCGTATATATGTATACTCATAAACATATGTAAACCAATTCATACTATATATGCACAATCATATACATATATGCACACACACATATATACTATACACATATAGTATATGTCTATGTATTTTGAGAAAACCTCTCTGACTCTTCAGCTCAACTTATCACAATGAAACTTTATTGCATTATTCTTCCCAGTTTATGATAAATATTATGATTTGATAAACAGTACAGTCTCTTTTTATTTAAAAGGTACTCAAGAGCTAAACTTTGCCTCTTTATTTAGCATTTTTTCTCAAAGGAGTAGCACAATGTCATGCACACATACAATCTCAGTATATCTTGCTGTTGAATTAATAAATGATCAAATGATTGCCAATCCACCTTAAAAGGAAATAATGTTGCTTTGGGGTTATATTATTTTATGCACATTCTTGATAAGGCTTTTATACCTAATGAAGATAATATTGGGAGGAAGCAAAAAATAAGGATATAAAATTTAGCAATAACTTTAGAGTCCTTACTCCATTAGATGATTTCCAATAGTAAAGATTTCCCATTGATCCTCATTATTATAGAATAAGAAGCATATACCCCGCACTCTTCCCTAAAGTCAGTTTGGAGAGTAAATGACAATAAAAGCTTTACCTTAAGCTGATGTTTAGAATAAAGACGTTTCACATGTATAGATATCAATAGAGTAAGTTAAGCAGAGAAAATAAAAGTTAAGCTTTTGTCACAGCAATCCAGAAGGAAAATGCTTTCTATGAAGAAAGTGTTATGTGAAATTATTTATCCCATGCTAACATGGTACCATGAATAGACACAAATTGAAAATCCTGATAAGAACAGTGTGCTAATAAATCAGTTACAAACTAGCTCCAAAATGTCTTTCAGATCCTGACTATATCCTTTATGCAAGCTGATAATAATCCAGGGGCGTTTTCCAAATGTGTTTTTCCTAAAAACAAGTTATCAGGTTAATACTTTTAAAAAGTCTTGGTGAATATTCTCATTGTTTTCAAGTGTGTACAGGGGTTTATGCCAAATATTCCCGACAAGGCCACAAACTATTCTTCCTTTGTTATGTTATGCTACAGAGCCAGGGATTCAAGGACAATTTACTGTTAACTTTTACACAATGGCCAGGAATATAAAATAAAGGGCAAATCTTTGGTTTAAAATTCTCTCTAAAGGGAATTTTTTTGAAAGCATCTTATTATTAAAAGTCCTAAACACATTCACCATGACATACTGAAACATAAAGCCAATGCTGTTAATTTGTGATGAAGTACACTGGACAATGCTAGCTGAATGGAGAAGAAAGCAATCTGAAAGAAGGAGAGTACCCTGAAAACATCAGAGGAACAGGATTTGGGGAGGTGTTGGGAGGGAGAGAAAATATGAGTACTACTTCTGCCACTGTATCAATGATGCTTTTCATACATACAGGTATATTTAATTGCTTGTTCTAGAAAACATTTTCACACAGAAGTAGGAAATTCCACAATGATATCTTGAGAGGAACATTCTATTAACAGCTGGCAATAGCTGCTATTAGCACCAGGATCATTGGTCAACTGTAAAGCCTTAAAGTTATGTCACTGATTGTGCAACACAAACCAGACAAGGTTTTGACTTTGCCTACTTCAAACTTTTAGGTTCATAAACACTTGAAAGGGAAGGGAATTCCTGGATTATATTTGACATTCTCTGATGAAATGTTTATTTTTGAAGTTAAATTCAGAAGAAAACTTCTGATTATTCTCTGGATGAAGAAGGTCGGGTCTTGTCACAGCCTTTTTATTTTTTTTTTTTTTTTTTTTTTTTTTTTTT
>NW_005356259.1:6025772-6030288 GCF_000412655.1 Myotis brandtii
AGCTCAATCCATCACTATTCTTCCCTTTACCTCATCACCTACCAGAGCCCAGCAGGGAATGAACAATTTAATGATAATGAATATATAATTCATGGAAAGGAAATTTAGGATGTCTTATTCCTATTTATAGAACTTAATCTATATTTGAAGATGATGGTGCTTACAGTGTTGGAGACATGCTATGGTATTTATTGTGAGTTACAGAATGTGTGTGATCCTGCATTCACTGAATTTTTAGTTTGTCTTCTCGCTTTTTTGATAAGACATTTTGTTTAGCAAGTTTCCAGTTCCAAGTAATAGAGAGCTTTTTACACACACCAACAACACTTTTTTTCTGTAATGAAAAGGGTCACATTCTATGGTAGCTGAGAAGGTGGCCCTCCTTTTGCAAAGATCTCCCTGGTATTGACCACTTGCCCTCATCTGATGACTCCTTGCCTTGTAGATATTCCTCATATAGGTGACATAGTCAGCCTCTGACTGCCCATTGTGGTGTTAGGGCTGATAGGTGCCATTGGAACTGGCCCTCTGGGCTCTGGTAGTTGAAACTCCACTTGTACAAACTGACAAGGACAAATTGCAAAATGTAAAGGTATGAGAAATACCCCCGGCTAGAACTGTACTTTACAGATCTTCTATCTTTTCCTTGTTTTAGGAACATAATCCTTCTGGGGATTCCCTGGTGTCCTAGCAATACTCCATAGGGACCGTTTGTATGCTTTCATAGCTTTTTAAAAAAAATTAAAGAAGTCTTGACGTTACTTATAGGATGGCTAATCTGATACAGATAAAGCATGAGTGAAACTCATTTTAGACCTCTTACTATATTGTAGAATGTGAAACATGCTTTTAGTAAAAATTGTAAGGGTTACACTCTCATATGAACCACTTATTCACCATTGTCCATTAGTCCATTTTCAATATTTAACCTTTTCATTTCAAAATTCAATCTAAATTAACTACAACATAGAACTATATCAAAAGATTAACTTAAATCAAAGCACCCTAACATTGCATAACACTTTCTGCCACATTAATTGAGGCAAACAAACATGGACCATTACTACTGACACTAGATAGGAGAAAATACTTCTAGAAAGCTTATCAAAAAATATTCACGTTTCAAGGACTCGCCACAAAGTTACTAAAGAAAAAGTTTGTTAAATAAATAATACTTAATATTCCCTATTATCTTTCTTTATATATAATGAAGAAAAGAAAATGTGAACTCTCGACACTATCACAACAAACGGTAATCAAGGAGAGAAGCCAATTGATTATTAGTGATTGATTATTTGAATTACCATGTTTCATAAGCACAACAGCTATCTGGTAAGGACTATAACAGGTTTTAACAGGAAAAGGATTAAGGGTTTTATTTTCCTCTGCTGAGACACAAAATGAGTGAGATTTTTCAAGTTAACTTTAATTTCATCCGGCTCAGGTGTCAGGAATCTATATTTATCTGGTGTTAGGCATGCATCCGAAGTACTGGAAGTTTCAGGCTAATTGCTTTCAGAGGTCAGAGTAAACTTAAAGATAGATGAATGGTCAAGACCCCATGCCTCCTTCTGAGTTCTCAGCAGCTGTACTGTAGAAATCATGTGTTTACAGTATTTTCTGCGTCTCCTCCTGCAACAGTCTCTCTGATGCCACTCTTAATATCTGGGCAAGCAAGATCCTGTAGAATTTGGTGAGCAGATTTTTTTTTTTTTAGGGATGAGGCTATAAGTAGTTACTGGACTGTTATCTAGTAAATAATATTATGATTTTTAACTTTGAAAAAGTAAATATTATCTGGTGTAATCATTGTCTTTTAAAAGATTTATAAGCTTTCAACTAAATGGATGAAGAAATAAACATTTAACATACATTTTACATTTCCACTAGTCTCTAAATTCATCCTATGAAATTTCCATTTTTACTTATTTTTTAATAACTGTTAATTAGTTTTATTTTATTTGAAATTTCCATTTTTATATTCTCATGCCTTTTATTTAAAAGTATCAGAAAATGTAAATTTCTAATTATTTTTAAAAATATAATTTTATTGGAAATTGTTATTCCTTCAGGTTTTCTAAATTCATCTGGCATGTGCTTAATCTAGACTGATTTCAGATTTTAAAAAATAGTTTACTTTCTTATAGGTTTTGACACTATTATTCTTTAAAAAGTACTACTCTAAAAATCTGACTAATTAGACTTTTATCTTCCAAATTGGATAACCACCTGTTTAGTGAGACCAGAAGTTGAATAGCCTTTGTTCACAAGACTATGAGAATGCTTTTTGCAGTGTTGTCAAGACTGACAAGGATATTTAAGAAATCAGTTGAAAAACCCATTCCTCTTTACAAATTGACTCCTACAAAGAAAGAAGGAAACAATAATCTTTTCATACATAAACTTATTGATCAGTAGTGATGATAGAAGTTGTATTGATTGCAGGCATCAGGTATTTTCTTTTGGGGGGAGGGGATCTTGTTGCATAACAGAATTTTTGTAATATGGTGTGTTTCATAATATGGCTATGGAAGAGAAGGAAACACTGCAAAGAGTGATAGTGACTTATGCAGACTGGAAACTTAAGGCTTTATATGTTTAGATACCAACGTTAAATGCTGATACAAAAAAAGCAATTATATCAGCATTTAACTTGAGCTGTTCTACAAAGCCTGGGAATGAATTGGATAGGCTTCTGTACCTTTAAAGAAGCTCACTTCCTTTTATCCTTTGGAGAATGGTTGCTTGGAGCCGTGCTAAATTCTGGGGAAAGCATTCTGGGCTGGTACTTATATATGTGCTAACTTCTTGTTCTCTTCCTGTGAGAAAACACAGCACTCAGATGGGTTTAGGATCAGGTGAAGAGAAATAGGCAACCTGTTCTCAGGTATACCTGACTAAATAATAAAAGTGGAATTTGTTGGGTAATATATGAGACCCGTGTAATCCTGACAAGGGAAAAGGAGAAATATTTTCAAGTGATGCACATCATAAACAGTAATTATCTGGAATCAGATCCTTTTGTAAAGGACAATGACAACTTTGCAGTGAACTGTTCTGAATATTTAAGAAAGAAAGAAAGCACCTGAGGATAATCAAACAATTTCTACCTGGGGATAAAAATAAGCTCCCGGCCTCACAAGAATCATTGTTGGGGAGGTGGAGGGGGAGAAAAAGCATTAAAGTGCTAAAAATCAGTGGTAACGACCATATAAGACTATAGAGTGGGCTAACTAAATGGAAGAATATATTTTTCTGAGAGTGAAGAAAAACATAATAATATATTGCTGTGGATGTGATTATAGCCAGTTTTGTTTTAGGTACAAATTGTTAATTAAGATTACTAATTAAGGAACCTAATCTAATAGTCTTAGTATTTATAAACTAAGCTTCACAGTCAAATTCTTTACAAAGAAATGCTTTAATGAATGAAAAGGGTACAAGTTTGTATTGGTCACTTGCCCATGTGTTTCTGGTTGCTTTTGGGATAAAAATTGTGAAGTGTGTCACCACTTTATGACAACCTAAAAGGAGTGATTTGGAATGAGAAGCTGTAGGTACTAGAAGAGAAGTGACTCTGTGTTTCCATATCAGATTACTGGAATCCTAAAAAAGGCCCAATCCAAAGCAATCCTCTTAACTCACAATGAATTGTTCATCAGGAAAAGGAAATAGTCTAAAACTAGCATAAGTGCATAGAGAATAAAAAAGAAATATAGTTTAGTAAATAATTAGTTTTACTGTTTTGTGTGTTGTTTGTCAAAGTACAGGAATTGGTGAAGCCACTGGAAACTTTCTTCTTTTACAAAGTGCAATTAGTATGTCATTATTACTACAATGAGCTTTCTAGCCATTTCTTTCTGGAGAAGGCCAACATGAATTCTGCTTTGTGTCCTCTGAAAAACTTAGCCTTGTGGAGAACAAATAACACTTTTAAATAGGTGCTGTTTAATAGCTTAAGCTGTTTTGAAATATACCCAGAGAACTTTGTCACACAAATCCTATCATCTGAAGGAGGAAATGACAGAAAATTGGCAAGCATACGGAGGGGACATAGCAGACAGCTTGGCTACATTCACCAAGGACTCCAGAGTGTGCACAAATAGAAAAGCATTGTTTGTCCTTCAGTGCTTGTGAAGTTTAAAAGTGGACTAAGCACAGTTGTTGTTTTTTAAGAAAATATTAGTTTCATCTCTTTAAATCTTTTAAACACAAATCTTATATTTCTCTCATTTTAATTTTAGGAAATCAGAAAGGCTATTAATTGTCATGTCATGGTTTTATAAATTAAGAACACAGACTAATAGAAACTTATTTGGCTGTCCATTTCATTCTATTCTGGAACTTCATTATTATTCTGTTAGAAATGTAACAGATGCCATTATAAGGTGTCCTTCTTGGTCTCATTCTAGGAAATTTAGAAGTTATAAAAGTTAATTTATTCAGTCTATTGGTCCTATAGCATGGTCCTATAGCAGGGAGACCTTGTGCTCCCGTGTGTGTGGGGGAGGGGGTG
>NW_005356259.1:6030320-6050847 GCF_000412655.1 Myotis brandtii
GGTGTGGTGTGGGAGTGTGCGTGTGCGTGCATCTGTGTGTGTACATCCGCAGTCACGCACGGACACTCCTTGCTTTGAATGGTCCGTCGGCATCCTAACATAGTATCTGTTTATAGCAGCCATACAATTTTAGTAAGTAAGCAAGATCCCTTTGACAAGTATTCTTACTTAAAGACTGAACCCTAAAATGACAAGCAAACACCACTATTTTTTTTATTGACTACACGATGGAGTCACTATATTCAGATTCATTTTCCATTGACACATTTGTTAAAAAATATTTTTGATCACTTACCACGTGTCAGACACTGTTCTGTTATTAGAAACAATATTGTGCTAAACTTTCTTATAAGGATCCAGGAACTTTTTACAGGTGGTTGTTCCAAATTTTAGTTTATGTAGGATGAAAGCTTTGGAAAGTTAAAAATAATATCTGTTAACTTTGTAAATGATGAAAACATAGGCTGGATTTTGTGGACACTTCCCCCCACCACAGCACACAAACAGAACTCTTAATGAGCCATCAATCTCCTGAAAAAAATAGGCCAAACAAGCGACTGTTTTATTTACAGAAGGAGTAGAAGGAAGGTACAGGGTTGCTTCCTTTGCACACTCTTAGCTTCTTGTCATTGTCTTTCTAAATGCATTATTTACTGTTAAAATGCTAAGGAACATACAGCACATGGAAACCCCTCCACAATAAAATAAGTTAAAGTGGTGTACATTGTAAGCTTTATATTTGATAGCTTCTTACATTTATTTCTTGTTGAACTGTTTACTCTGCAATGGGGAATAAACACTAATCTAAATTTTAGTTGGGGGAAGACCTCTGGTTTCTATGGAAACCTCTAGTTTCTATAACCCTCTTCCTTTTAAGAGCTGCTTGGTCAAAAGTTACATCTAAGCAGACACGTAGATGGGCAATTACAATGCAGGAGGACAGGAGCTGTGATAAGAGCCATATACAGCGATAAGGGCACTGCATACAGACCTTTGCTATTACTTAACAGATCCCACTGGGCTGATAACTCCAGGAAGGCTGGGGTCATTTGTAACTTAGTATCAGCAATGCCCAGTGCCTGACATATAATAAGCCCTCAATAGTTGTATTTGGTTCATTTATTCAAGATATTATATCTAAATCTTTTCTAGGACTAAAAATTTTAAAAATTTTTGATCATTTCAATAATTTAAAAATCTATTTCTTGAATCTCTTATGCTTAGCACCTTTTTTGTAATAATCAAATTGACATCTCTCTACCATAAAGTAATACAGTTGACCCTTGAACAACACCAAGGGTGGGGTACCCAGCCCCTGTGCACTTGAAGATTATATACAAATTTTCAACTGTCCCAAAACTTAAGTTTGCTATCCTAGTCACATATCTCTCAAAACCCTCTCTGGGGTGGAGGTGGTGGCTGGCTAATGGTAGAGGTAAAGCCATTCTCTGTTTTTCTTCCTCAATCCCCTGGTCAGAATTCCTTCTTGACTTCATTGAGAGCCTCTTGAAGTTTCTTCACCTTTAGTTTCCAGACCTCTGTTTATTTCATCCTTGTACTGCAGTCCTATTATAATCTATAATAATAAAAGCATAATATGCTAATTAGACCAGACGACCTTCCAGATGAAGCTGGGGCTGCGAGGGAAACCCAGGTCTGTTTTTATTGATTTCAGAGAGGAAATCAATAAATTCATAGAGTAATTGTTCAAAATAAGCAAATCACCATAGGTAAAATGCACAAGTACCTTCTAGATAATAAGTCCAGAGGGAAGCCAGTGCTGGCAGCCAGGGGAAGGAAGACCTACTCTCACACAAATTTTGTGCATTGGGCCTTTAATCTATAATAATAAAAGGATAATATGTTAATTAGAATGGATGTCTTCCAGACATCATTCTGGACATCCTTCCTGATAAAGCTGGGGCTGGGGGGAAGTCAGCACAGTCCTGGGTGCTGGAGGGAAACCAGTGCTGGCAGTTGGGGGAAGGAAGGCCTACTCTTGCACGAATTTTTGTGCATTGGGCCTCTAGTAGTTCAATAAAATTATAAAGAAAAAAAGTGATTCCAGTATAGAGACAAAATGAAGGGAAGCATACTATACTCATTAGCACTATTTTCTCTACCCCATTAATATTCCTCGTGAGTGTTAAAGATGCCATTTTGTTTTCTCTCTAAAATCCCTCATGCAGGACTTCTGCACATAGTAACCGCAAGAGCATTTCTTAAGCTGAAATCCTGTAGATAAATAAAAGCAATTGAAACAATATGAATAGCCTTTTGTGTAAAAAAGAAAATTACCTAATAATTATTTACCATGACAAAGCAACAGTTACGAAGCTGTTTTTGTGTTATTGTTTTCTGAGGTTTAAGGGTAGAAGTGTGCATTCAGCTACTCTCCCAATGTTCACATATGTTCACAGCAAAAGTGGTAAACATTGCAAGTTGGAATAGTACTTAGAATACTCTTAAACCAAGACCCATTAATTTTCACAAGTAAAGACTGTGAGGCTCATAGAAGTTAAGTGAGCTTTAAAACTTGCCTAGCCGTTAGATTGTCATTCCCCAAGTTTCCCCTTTCTGATGTTTTCCTGGGCTTCCTTCCCCATCAACACCTACTAAGTGATCTTACCAATTTTTATGTATTCACCTATAATCTATATATTGATCAGATCCAATGCTACATCTCAGATCTAATAATCTCTTCCTTGAGTTTCAGACTCATATATCTGTGTGCCTGCTGGTCAAGTTCCAGATGTGGATGGTCCACACCCTGAGTTGAAATGATCTAAACTCTTCAACACATTGTCATTGCATTCTGATGAGCCTTTTATATACAAAATTAAATTGTAAATATCCACAAGATAGGATTGTCTCTTATGTGTGTAGTACATTTACATGCACCCTGTAAATACTTTTAAAATAAATGGATGGGTTAAATAATTATACTAGCTATTTATCACCTACTGGGTGCTTACAAGGCATTCTGATCATGATTGTGCCAAGTGCCTAGCACTTCATAAGAGGCATTGTAAATTATTAGTTGAGGTACATTTTCTGTAGCCAGAATGAATAGGTTTGAGACTTGGATCTGGGCAAATTAGTTAACCTTTCTGTTCCTCTGCTTCCTCATCTGTAAAATAGAGATAATAATAGTATTTACTTCATAGAGTAATTGTTCAAAATAAGCAAATCACCATAGGTAAAATGCACAAGTACCTTCTACATAATAAGTCCTATAGAAGGGTTAACTATTATTATTTAATTCTTATAATAAAGTTAAAGTGGGTAGTGTTATTCTCTTTTTAAGAATGTATGAACTGCCCTAGCTGGTTTGGCTCAGTGAATAGAGCGTCGGCCTGTGGACTGAAGGGTCTCAGGTTCGATTTCGGTCAAGGGCACATGCCCCAGTTGCAGGCTCGATCCCCAGTGGGGGCCATGCAGGAGGCAGCCAATCAATGATTCTCTCTCATCATTGATGTTTCTATCTCTCTCTTCCTCTTCCTTCCTCTCTGAAATCAATAAAAACATATTAAAAAAATAAAATTTAGGAAAAAAATAGAATGTATGAACAGACTCAGAGATTATGAAACTGGTCCAGCATATACAGTTAGTTAGCCAAAATGCCAGCTGGACCTAACCCCCACTCCCAAATCTAGTCCTATTATTTCCCCTCTATTTATTTTTTTAAATCTTGTCACTCCTGTCTAAACCTATGACACATTCTTGATTTGTATTTCCCACTATTCATATTACCTTATAAATATCTCCCTGTCTATACTACATATTTCTGACATTTTTCCCAACTTCTTCCCCAGCCACTGCCTTAATTCAGACCATGTATTTTCTTGCCTAGATTGTTTCAAAATATTTCCTCTGGCTTTTCCTGAATCTGTTCTCCACGTGTGTCAGAGGCATCTTCCTAAACCCAAATTCTGTCATGTACTCCTTCCTTAAAATCCTTTAGTAGCTCTATAGTGCTTTCAAGATAAATTCTTGAAAATAATTTCTAGGTATTCAGGCACAAACATCAGTCTGATAGATGCTTTATGTTAGGTCTTCTTTATGTCATTTGTGCCTACCTCTCCAGTGCCCTCTCTTGTCTTTCCACAATTCATACACTCGACCAAAGCCTTACCAAAATACGTATATTTCCCCAGTTGTATGTTTTCTTATGAAATTATATTTTGGGAGAATGCCTTTGTTTCCTTTACCCAGACCTGTATTTTTGGGAAGCTTTTAAAATTTAAATTTATTGGGGTGACATTGGTTAATAATATCATATAGGTACTAAGTGTACATTTTTATGATACATGTTCTATATATTGCATTGTGTGCAAAAAATTAATGCAACAAAGAGCTGGTTCTTTGAAAAGAGTAATAAGTCGACAAACCCCTGGTTAGACTCACTAAGAAATAAAGAGAAATGACTCATATAAACAAAATGAGAAATTAAAGAGAAGTTCCCACAGACATCACAGAAATACAAAGGATCATAGTAGAATACTATGAAAAGACTATATGCCACCAAATTTAATAATCTAGACTAAATGAATAAGTTTCTAGAAATATATAACCTTCCTAGACTGAATCATGAATAACTGGAAAATCTAAATTGACAAATCAATAGTGAGGAAATTGAAACAATCATAAAAACCTTCCAAAAAAAATAAAAGTCCAGTACCAGATGGTGTCATTGGTGAATTCTACCAAACATTCAAAGAAGATTTTATTCCTATCCTTCTCAAACTCTTCCAAAATATTGAAGGAGAGGCAATACTTCCTAAGATATTTTCTAAGGCCAACATAACCCTGATGCCAAAACCTTGCAAGGATAACAAAAAAGAAAACTTCAGACCAATATCTCTGATGGATACAGATGTAAAAATATTAGCAAATGAAATACAACAATATATTTAAAAAAAATATATATATCACTATCAAGTAGGGTTCATTCCAGGGGCACAAAGATGGTTAACATGCAAATCAATCAATGTGATTCACCATATTAACAAAGTAAAAGATACAAATCATATGGTTTTATCAATAGATGCAGAAAAAAACATGTATAAAATACAATTATCCATATATCATTAAAACACCTAATAAAATAGGTATAGGAGGAAAGTGCCTCAACATAATAAAGGCCATCTAATCTAATAAAAGAGAAACATGCAAATTGACCATACCTTTGCTATGCCCCAAGCCATGCCCACCAGCCAATCAGAGCGACTATATGCAAATTAACCCAACCAAGATGGCGGCCGGTAGCCACGGAGCTGGAGTAAGCAGGAGGCTTGGTTGCCCCGGAAATGAAGGAAGCCAAGCTTCCCGCCTGCCCTGGCCGGCTGTGGCCTCCTCTAAGGCAACAAAGTTTCAATTATAGAAGATAAATAAACCCCAGATACCTGCTTCCAGCCAGCCTCCACTGTGAGCTTGGGTGGCTGGGGGCCATGGCCAGCCAGCAAACAGCCATCAGCCCCTCATCCAGGCTGGCCAGGCACCCCAGGGGACCCCTACCCTGAAGGGGCTGTGGCCAGCCTGCAAACAGCCATCAGCCCTGACCCAGGCTGGCCACACCCTCAAGGGGTGAGGGTCCCTACTGGGGGGCTTGACCAGCCTGCAAACAGCCCTCAGCCCCTCACCTAGGCTGACCAGGCACCCCAGCAGGGACCCCAACCCTGAAGTGTGTGGCCAGTCTGAAAACGGCCCTCAGCCCCTCACTCAGGCTGGCCAGGCACCCCAGTGGGACCCCCACCCTGATCCGGGACACCTTTCAGGGCAAACCAGCCAGCCCCCACCCATGCACCAGGCATATAATAAAAGGATGATATGCAGATTGACCCTAACATCAGAACGACTGGGAATGACTGGTCTGGGCACTATGACACACACTGACCACCAGGGTGCAGACACTCAATGCAGGAGCTGCCCCCTCGTGGTCAGTGCACTCCCACAGGGGGAGCTCTGCTCAGCCACAAGCCAGGCTGACGGCTGTCAGCACAGCAGTTGTGGCGGGAGCCTCTCCCGCCTCCTCAGCAGGGCTAAGGATGTCTGACTGCAGCTTAAGCCTGGTCCCTGCTGGCAAGTAGACATCCCGAGTGCTCCTGGGCTGCCAGAGGGATGTCTGACTGCCAGCTTAGGCCCGATCCCCCTAGGGAGCAGGCCTAAGCCAGCAGGTGGACATCCTCCGAGGGGTCCCAGAGTGCGAGAGGGCACAGGCTGGGCTGAGGGACCCCCCCAAGTGCACAAATTTTTGTGCACTGGGCCTCTAGTCTATAATAAACCCTTAGCTAATATCATACTCAATGGTGAAAAACTGAAAGCTTTTCCCCTACAATTAGACCTGCATTTTATATTTCAAGTGAGCTATCACTTCCTCTACTAGCTGTCCTTTAACAGCCTTCCCTAACCCAATATTCACTCTTCTCACCTGAGTGTAGGTGTCACATTGTATTATAATTGTCTGTTTTTGAAGCTATCTTCCTAATCAAGCTGTGAGCTACTTGAGGGGAAGTATCAGCTTCTCATTTTGTTGATTCTCTCATTTTATCCCAATTAAAATTTCAGACTATGAATGCTTAAGGAGCCTGGCCAGTGTCATTCAGTGGCTGAGCATCAAACCAAGAGGTTATGGTTTGATTCCTGGTAAGGGCACATGCCTGAATTGTGGACTCGATCCCCACTAGGGAGTGTGCAGGAGGCAGCCAATTGATGATTCTCTCTCATCATTGATGTTTATATCTCTGGCTCCCTCTCCCTGCCCCTCTCTGAAATCAGTAAAAACATATTAAGAAGTCTATTTTGTTTTATATTAATAAAACATTTGCCAGTGTTAATGAGGAATAAAAGCATAAATAAAGACAAAGTTAATAATTTACGCTATGATTTTTTAAAAGTAGCTTCAAAAGTTATCTGGAAATTTCAAGAATGACAAAAAATTTGACTGGGGAAATGATCCAGTATTTGAACCAGTAAAAATAATGACAAAAGACAGTAGCAAGGATTTGCATATCTTATGGGTTGTGATTTGATGGTGAAGGGAGCCAAATCAGAAGTTGGATCAGGTTGCTGCCATGACCGCTCAGCAGGTGCTCGCCAAATAGGCAAAGGGTTGAGGGCAAAATAAGATTAGGGCAGGACATGTACTATGATAGACGACCCAAACTCAGTCTAATCTAGTTTTTTTTCCAATATATTTTTATTGATTATTTTAGAGAGAAAGGAAAGGAGAGGGAGAGATAGGAACATCGATGAGAAACATCTGTGTCCTGAACGGGAATCAAGCATGTAATTCTGTCATGTGTCCTGACTGGGAATTGAACCTGTGACATCTTGGTTCCTGAGTCAACCACTGAGCCACACCAACCAGGCTCTTATCTAGTTTTAAATTCCTCATTCTTTTGGAAAACAAAGACTGCCAAGTGAATACCGAGAACTGGAGAATGAGAAGTTTTTTTTCTCATACCACTTAGCTCAGTTTTAACAGCTGTTTAAATTGGACTAGATTTAACAGTAATTCTTTAAAAATTGGTGTGCATGAGGAAAATGAAAAATGTGTGGCATCTGTAGCTTAGACAATGTTAAAAATTTGTCCCTTTTCAGACAGGATCTAGTTTTTGTCTGATTCATCGTGACCATGGGGCCTTGTTTAGAGTTGATGTTTTGTGAAATTGTTTGTACTCAGCAAGGGGATACCTAGTACCAGGCCACAGCCTGAATGTCATGGGCTGTTCTCTCTTTCTCATGAAAAATTCCTTTTGTTATTTCAGGATTTAAACCTACTTCTATGAAATCTACTTTCTACTACTCTGGCGGTAAAATTCTCATAGAATTTCCTTGTAATTTTCTCCCTAAACACTATGGAGTGCTCAACAATTTGAGTATTTTAACACAAAAGTTCATTCCTCTTATGCTAGCATTTTGATGAGCAACAAGAACCACAAGAGGAAATCTGTGTATAATAACTATAAGGAGCACAAATTGTTTGGGCAATTAATTAACTTTTTTACACTTATATCATAAAGACTAATTTACATAAGTGAAAAATATATATCATTGGCATATATAAAATATAGAGAATAAAATTTTAATTTTAGTTAGTGAAAGTTACTTGAAAATTAAGAGCTCTTTTCACTTACTACATAAAGATCTTAATCAGAGATTATGAAGAATATTTTAATTGGAAATTATTGTAAATAAACATATTTCTGGAAATATGCACCTAAGTTGAAATTAGATAAATTAAGTTAAAAATATATATAGCAAACATTTTACTTAGATGTTCTAGATGAATTTAAAATGACTATAAACATTGACAAATTTCCATGCTTGTAATTTGCTTTGTAACTTGTTATTATAAGTCTGTAAAGGAGATGCTTGTAGGATATGAAATGGGAGAGGAGGAGATGATATAAGACTCTATATTATTAAGCTTGATTCCATAAAACACACAGAAAAAATGTTTTTTCATAATGTAATATTTAAGACACTTTGAATATTGTTAAATATAGCACTTTCTTTGTAAACATGAGCTGCATAATTTAAGGTTTCAGTCCCACATATAAGATTAAGTTTCTCCATCACTAAGTTTCTTTGATTAGTCTTAAAATATATAAAGGCCATTCAAAAGATAGAGTGATTTGTTTTCAAATCATTTCATCATATTATCTTGTTAATAAACATAAGTTAATTTGATTGAACTTTATAGAGTTTGCCCTTTAGTTACCTTTGAAAATATGATCTAAAAAACATGACCATTTTTTCACTTTCTCCTTAAGGTTTATGCTTTTGCCTGAATCTATTTTATCTTTCCTGTTTTCAAGGAAAACATGTAGTTCTGTTTTATTGAGCCAGGTATAATAATTTACTGAACAGGAAACTAAAATTGAGAAGTTAAAACTACAGTTAAACATCTTAACTTTTAATTGACCAACAAGGCTTAATTTCTTTTTACTTTGTAGACAGGCATCATGGGAGGTGATGTGGTTTCATTCAGGTCTTCACAACCAATGGCAGCAATTTGAACCGTCAATGTGAAAGACTCAATAGTTAAGTTACAGTAGAATCCTGATAACTACCTTAATTTCTTGTTAACAATAATAAAAGGAGAATAACATCAAAATAATAAAATATCCATTAGTTAATTGGAAATTAGTATTCTTGGAATCCATTGTTTACTTTATGCAGGGTCAAATTTGCATAATATGTATATAAAGATATGTATATTTTTTAATATTACTGTGTGGCACCTCACTACAGATGAACACTTGTTACTGCTTTTTGTGATGGTAAAAAGGAGAATTTTGTGTGCCCAGTTTAGCAACAGGCACCTATGCAAAATGGAAATAAAAGAGGACTAGGGTTAATCAGTTTTATTACCTGAAATATTTCCTGCACTTGGTGTGTTTCTGAGAAGTTTTTACACATCAAATGTATTTTAAAATAGTTGTATGTTCATTAGATTCCACATGTAAGTGAGATCATGTGATATTTTTGTATTTCTTTTACTGACTTATTTCATGTAGCATAATGTTCTCCAGGTCCATCCATGCTGTTGCAAAGGGTAAGAGATCCATATTTTTTTTTACAGCACATAGTATTTCATTGTGTAAATATACCACAGCTTTTTTATCTACTCATCTACTGATGGGCATTTGAGCAGTTTTCAGATTTAGCTATTGTAAATAAACACTGCTGTGAACATAGGGGTGCATATATTCTATCTGATTGGTGTGGGGTTTTTTTAAATATATATTTTTATAGATTTCAGAGAGGAGGGGAGAGGGAGAGATAGAAATACCAATGATGAGATAGAATCATTGATTGGCTGCCTCTTGCACGTCCCCTACTGGGGATTAAGCCCACAATCCAGGCATGTGCCCTGACCTGGAATGGAACTGTGACCTCCTGGTTCACAAATCAAAGCTCAAACTGAGCCACACCGGCGGAGTCTGGTTTGTGTTCTTAAGATATATAGTCCCAGAAATGGGATCGCTGGGTCAAACAGCAGTTCCATTTTAAATTTTTTGAGGAAACTCCATACTGTTTTCCACAGTGGCTGTACCAGTCTGCATTCCCACCAGCAGTGTACAGCATAGACCATGGTCATGGACAATAGTGTGCAGAAGGCCTGGGGTGGGGCAGGAGCTAGGTGGGGGAGTTAAAAGGGGAGAAATGGGGGACATCTCTAATACTGTCAACAATACAAAAAAAATTTGTTGTATAACTATGCCAGGATAAAATAGCAGCTTTCTCTTTTTTGTTTACATCCAATCCGTGTTTCTCCAAAGCATTTAAGCCATAAAGGCCAAGAGTGGCCACTTCTCAGTGGCGATTGTTTTTAATTGCCAAACCACCCAGGTAATTTCTTGAAGAGCCTCCTTGTTTTCTACTGGCTTTAGGCTTAGCTTCTCTTTCTCTCTTTGTTCTATACCTCTTTAAACTGTCATAATGCAATTATATTTTATACACCCACTGGCCAAGCAAGATAAATTATATGTCAACAAAAGGCTGGTTCATATAACTATTTTATTCATTGCTCCTTCCTGACAAGGTCCTTCTTTAACGGAGTCCAGTTACTGACATTAAGTAAATCTAATGATCACTGTCTTCCCTTATGGGTCCTCGGCCCTTTGCAGTGGAACCCTGTCTTTGTGCCCTGTCCTCATCCCCTTCATCTTTCCTCCAACCCTGTGACACGGAAGTGCTGCTCTGATTCTGCACTGCCTTGGGGGCCAAATCCCAGCTGGGCTGAGAAGTGGGGAAAGTGAGAAATTAGAAGATGTAATACTTCCTAATACCAACTGAAGGCTGTGCCTGCCCTTGCTACCTGCTCTGCTATTTGTTAGCTTTTTACTCCAGTTGTTACTTCAACCAGAGCCAATAATAGAAGTGCTAACTTCCCAGATTCCTTTGGCCTTTAGTGTTTTGTTTTTGTGTGGTGTGTTTTTTTTTTTTCTGCTGTTACTGGAACTGTCGCTTTTGTTCTTAATCCAGTTTTCATTACTTCTCTTTTTTCTACCACTGCTCTTATGTCCCAGAGTGCCATCAAAAAAGGTTAGCGAGAGTATTTCTCCCACTTATGATAATGACTCTTAGGGCTTGCTTCTCAATTTCACAGCCCTCTGGGCCATAGCTGCCACCTTAAACTGCAAGTACTAATCAAACTCTGTCTAGAATAAGCCCACCTTCTCTTCATTAGGCAAAATGCAAATTTTAATTTATAACCTTATGTCTTTCCAGTATTATTTTATTAGTCTTCCATGTAGACTCTCATTCTAATTTACTGCTCTTAATATGACCTTTTACTAAAGGTCATATTTAATAAAACTCTTATCCTGTTACTTCCCCTACTTAATTACTTAATGATTCTATTGTGCTTGCAGAATAAATTTAAGCTCCTTATAATATCATGCAAGAGGCTTCAAAATCTGGTCTCTGGCCATTTTTTTCTTACTCTTTGCTACTTCCCTAAAACAATTTTTGCGATTTTTGCAAATGTACTAGTATTATTTCTCCCTGCCTCTGCATTTATGCATGCTGTTCTTTTTGCTATACTGACCTTGCCTCCTCTTGTTTGATTAGATAGTATCTATTTATCCATTGAAGCCCTGCATTATTTTATGGTCTATCTTCTCTCAACAAAACCACAACTTTTAAAGACAATATTTTATTCATCTTTGTATCCTAGTGCCAAGCTCAAAGTCTGGATATAGTCAACGGTTATTAAATGTTTAAAAGAATGAGTTGCCAAATACCTTTTCTCCCATTTAGCCCAAAGCTTGGAATTGTCTTTACTTCTACTCTTTATAATGTCTCTCCAGCCCAAACACACACACACACTCACACACACACACACACACACAAACTTAAGGAGGAAACTTCATGAAAACTCTTAGAGTTTTCCCTTATAGCAGTTCCCAAGTATAAAAATTATAGGCTATATGGCATTGGATAGATCTGAATTCAAGTACTACATATTAGTTTTGTGACCCTGAATAAATTATTAACTTCTCTATGTCTCAGTTTTCCCATCTATAAAATGGGTGCAAAAATTATCTATGGTTAATATTTTTAAAAGTGTTGACAAAAGAATGACCAGCCTGAGAAAAAGTCTTATAAGAGTTTGTTTGAGCCAAACTGATGGTAGTTGCTGGGAAGCAAAATCTCAAAGGGTTGAGCTATTTCTCAAAAAATGTCAGTTTTGCAGCTTGTTTTATATATTAGAATTAAAAGAGGAGCCATGGTAGATTGGTGGGCGATTACGAAGGTCAGAGAAAGCAAAGTGGAGAAATCTCTGAGACTGGATAAAAACCTAAATGGAGAGACACTTCCCTTACATTGGTGGGTGCAGGATAGTTAATAATGAACATTTATAGCACATACAGATACTATACCGGCAACAAGGTAACAATGTGGTCTTTTGCTCTGGAAAAGATTACTCTGACATTTCTGAGGTATGTTATCTTAGATGCACAAAGACAAAATAAAATTTCAAAGGGAAAGATTGACCTTTGTCAAGGAAGGGGCAGGCCTAAGACTTGACTACCCACCATGACTCACTTTTAATTAGCAATTTTTATATCCAGACCACCTTGTGTGGTGACTGGTCTCTGGGTTTGTAAGGCACACTCTCCAGGCTTCCCCTAAGCTTGTCAGGTTTAGTCTGCGGCACCTTTTGTTTCCACAGAGCCAGACTGTAGTGTAAGTGAACAATTTGGAACTGTTTTCTCATCTGATAAATCATTTAGACCAAGTGATTTTTAATATCCCTCTCAGATTTCAGAATCAGGAAACATGAGCTTGATCCCTGTTCTCTTACTATCTGTGACATTGAGAAAGTAAATTATAATGTCATCTCTGCTTTTTAGCTAAAATGGGAAGTTGTACCAGATAATCTATAAAGTATTTTCCAATTGAAGTTTACTTGATCATCTACTATCTGAATCTATGACTCTATCTCCTTTCTTTTGTTTATACTATTACACTAAAGTTTCCCAAGTACGTTTTTAAAAATATTGATGAAGATAATTTTAACAGAGCTATGTGTTCTAGATTTTACAGTGGAGGTGACTGGGAGCTGGTAAGCAACTGGTTATACCAACAAAGATGTAAATGGGTGTATGTTGATTTTCTGATGTACAGATAACTAAATGGAGAGACACAGCAACTATTTATAAAGACTTCAATAAAAGTTTTGACTACACAGGAATTATGTCAGTGAAATAGCAGTTCCAAAAATTTCTAGTACCCATTCCCTCCTAAAGACATTAATTTAAACAACTATCCATGTATGAAAAGACCTTCATAAGAGCTGAGGATTCCAGGTGAGGGATTATAGTAACTGAATGAGCGATTTTTTGGGGGGGTAGAGATTTTGAGATTATATAGTGGATGGCCTCAATCTTTTCAGTAAAGTAGAAAATAATATCCTGAAAAGATAGGTTTTCAGGGAAATGCTTTAGAAAATAAAGAAGGTTCACTTCAGCAAAACTAAGTGCAAAGTAAAAAGATAAAAAAAAAATAGTAAAGGGTTGGTAAGCAGTTATTGAGCACAATTCAATACAAATATAATCTTGCTTAAAAATGTATTTGAATATCAAATTAATGTTTGTCATTGAAAAATCAAATAGTATCTTAAAACTTAAAGGACATTAAAAGACAGTTGCTTTATTTTCCCTACCTTCTCCCATTCTCATGTCTCTTCCCAGGGAAAATACTCTGAATTATTTCTAGATAACATATTTATACTGCTATTCCTTGATTTGTAAAATTAGTTTTGTTTTACATGTTAGCCTATTATTTCCTCCTGTGTAAGAAAGTATCCAGTTTTTATAGTTCCACAAGCAATACCACTTCACCCATTCCACCTACCATCTTCACAATGATTTTCTTCTCCCAACTCAATCAATGTTAATTCCTTTTTTTAAAAAAAAATATTATTGACCACTTACATTATTGTTATAAAGTTTCTGAACAGCAAAGCCATGAAGTATATAATGAGTGCTTATTTTTTTTTTTGGAATAACTTATTTTTCCCTGGTGATGATAATTGCTTCCTTAAGTCCTCGTCCTCCTGATCTAATAATAAGTGGTTTGTTTCCTAGGTCCGTGACATGTTTGTAACCCTGAAACTTCCTTTCACCTTCTTCCTGGAAATTCCCTTTTACTTATCAGATCAACTATTCCTCTATTCTCTGAGCTATTATATAATATCTTGGTTTACTTCCTTGTTTTAATGAAGTTTATATTCTGAGAGCTCCTTGAGATTCCTAAGAAAGGGTAAAATAGAAGTAAAATTTGGGATTTATATTAATATTAAAATGTCTTTATCCTCATTCTTAAAATTTTGTTTGCACATAGAATAATAGTTGAAAATCATTTTCCCTCAGATTTTTGAAGAGATGGCTCATTTGATTTCTAAATTCCCAATGTTGCTATCAAAGTAGTTTGTGGGTTTTTTGTTTGTTTGTTTGTTTTCTGATTTGTATGAGACATTACTCACAAGCCCATCAAAGACTTTTAAGGTTTTCTGTTTATTCTAAAGACTGGCAGGTAGGCCATGGTCTGTGGCCCTTTTAATCTATTGAGCTGTAGCTGGGTGGCATCTTGGGCTGATGCTCTATCCACTGAGCCAAACCGTCTAGGGTATGAACTCTATTCTTATTTCCCCATTTTGTTCTGATTATTATTCTTTTTTCTGTCAAAATCCCATCATGGGGCTGTTGCAACTACTAGCCTTGTGTTGTTCTAAACTAAAGGCTCCCCTGAACTGTAATGCTACTGCTCAGGTGGCCCAGGTGTTCTCCTGACGATGTTATTCCTACAAGCCTTTTTGTTTAAATGTTTTAAATTATTTCATGGTTTTCTGTTTTTCTAGTTTCATGCTGTAATATCTTCTCTTGGTTGTCTGAAACATTAGTCACAAAAATATTTAGTGTTTTTATCCCCTTTTCTTATATTCGCTCTTATTGTTTGCTTATTTGTTTTTAATTTTTTTCTAGCATATCGTCAGAGGTGTTGCTGAAATATTTGCTAATTGTTCACTTATGTATAAATTGTGGCCAATGAATACAATCTCATTCTAGAGCTGCATTGCCCAATGTGTTAGCCACTGGTCACAGGTGGCTATTGAGAATTTGAAATGAAGTAAGTCCAAATTGAGATGTGCAATAAGAGTAAACAAAAAACCAGACTTCTAAAACTTTGCACCAAAATAAAGTAAAATATCTCACTAGTAATTGTATATTGTTTGAAATGATAGTCTTTATGATACTGGGCTAAGGAAAATGTAATATCAGGTGTATTTATTTTTTTAACATGGCTATTGTACATTTCAAAAGTCTATATAACATGAGGCTCATGTTTTACCTCTATTGAACGTTACTGCTCTAGAATGACCAGATAAGGTCATGACCATTTCACTATCCTCTCTCACTACCCTACATCCATGAAAAAAGGGAGTATCAGCAAGTCTTTTCTCTTGCTCTAGTCAGTTCCCCCATAAAGGAATACTGGAATCTCTTGCTTGCTAGAGTTCTGGAAGTGGCAGTGGAAAGGGTATCTGTAGGTACATTTTTGGGTAAACGTTTTTCAGCACGGATCTACCTCATCCCCCCACTCGGCCTCCAACACACTACCTTTTGACGGGTGAGGAAGGAGCAGGCAGGCCGTGTAGAGTATAGAGGGAGACGATCTAAGCTTAGGTCTTCTAAAGGTATTCAACCAAGTTAGACCCTACACTGTTAGTTCATGGCCTTATCTCAGATTATATAGAAGGTTCATTTTTACTTCTCGTTGTCTTTCTGCTCTAGACTTATATGTTTAGAATCTGACACTTTAGTGTCTGCTGAGCAATTATCATAAGTCCATTTACTTTCTGAATATTGGCTTGTTTTCTGTCCTGTCTCACTTAAACCTTTGGCCTGAACATGTGTTTCAAGTTTTTATAAATTCTATTACTTTAATTTCAATGAGATTTCAGGTGCAAAATGTATTCAATCTGCCATGTTTAACCAGAGGTCTTGGTCATGATTTTAAACCTTCAAATTATCTCATCATTTCCTTCTTCAATGTGTTTGGCCAGATTATGCACAGTCATTTCAGACTCCTGTAACCAGGTTTAGATACTTCCCTATACTTACAGATCTGAACCTTCATGTCAAACCAGGCTTAGGTTGTTCACATGCCTTTTTTTTTCAACCATACCAATTACCATGATGAATGCTTTATGTGATTACCTAATTTTATTTGCTATGAATCCTACTTTCTTTTACTCACTTATATTCAACTAACCTAGGGAAGATTAAGTATCTAAGATTTCTGTGAACATATTCTTAAGATTTCAGTCCCCATGGATCTCTGAGCTAAACTTCTGTCATGTGTTTGTTTCCCATAATTTATAGTTTTTGTAATATGATAAAATAATGGTATAAGGTATCAATCCATGTGGCTTTGTCCCTTCCACCCTTTCCATTCTTTGGACTACAAGAAGTGAAGCTTCAACTAGAGGAAGGACTTCATTAGCGAGAAGAAGAAAAAAAACAGAAAAAAAAACCTGACATTATGTTATTATTCAGGTTAATAAAGATTTGGAAAGCACTTATGATGAATACAAAACAGTTCTTCTCAACACAACCCCAAAATAAATTAAGGTTGGATAGGAATGGGAACACAGGAGCTTAAATGCAAATGAATCCCAGAGAGAACTGTCATCTGCCCTGCAGTAGATTCATTCATTCAGAGGCAAGTCTGAGGATCTCAGAGCAGAGGTGTCACTCAGAGAGAATAAGCCTCAGAAAACATGCCATCAATCATGGCAGCAGGGCAGTGGAGTATCATGGCCTCTGTGTGGTGCATTGACAGCTTTTAGAAGCAGATCCGTGGAGCCCCTCGGACCCTAAAATTATTTCACAAATTTTAAGGCCCAGGAGGTTGTAAAAGTAAGCTGAGAAAAAGAGAGCCCTCACCTGTGAAGTGAGCATGGCCAGGACAAGGGCAAGGCGTAGTCTGAGTTTAGAGAGGGTATGCTCACTATTCTTATATCCTCTCTGACTATAACACCTATTCAAAAAGAATATAATTGAGTTTTAATCTGAAATGACTGAGAAACACACAAAAATGGGCATTTCTTTCAATGAATTTGTGAAATATGCTGGATCGGACAGAATAGAGGTTTGAGGTAAAAATGCAATTTAGAAAAATAGAATTTCCTATCTGCATTTCTGAGTTTGTAACTGTGAGACTCACTTCCTTTTCAGTGATGTTCAGCCATCCCCAGTGTCCAACTGTGCTAGTTCTCTCCAAGTTGTTCTAGATTAGTTAATGTTGTATTTCACATTCCCTTTGTCAGGATAGACAATTATGTTTCCAGGAATGATGAAAACTTGCGCTTGCCTTTTATTTTTGAACTTTGATTTGCTTTTGAAGCCTTAACATGTAACATTTTCTCTTGTTAAAGAAAATACCCTTCTGGGTGGTAGGAGAGCCTGTGGCATTTCTTTGGTCTTTATTTTGAGTTTGTTACATATACATACACACACATATGCAACTGAGCAAATAATAGTGCTATCATGATGGTACGTCAGCCCAATATTTTAAAATGACTGCTTTGGAGAAGAGCTAGCATTTTAGAAGCTAATAATTATTTCTTAATATCTATTACTTGGCAAGTACACATATGTTACTCCATATATTAAGACACTTTTACTGGCGTATTCTGTCGCTTGCAGACAAAAACTTCACAGTTTATTGAACCATAGCTGAGCTCTGACCCTGAACAATTTACTTACCCTCTCAGTTCTTTTGGCTCTCAGTATTTTGCTGCTTTTGCCATTTGTAATGTTAGGAAAAACAATAATACTTACCTCAAATGGCTGTCATGAAGATTAATTTAAATAATCCACGTAAAGTTCTCAGAATGATGTCTGGCCTGTGTGGTAAGTGGCCTCAGTGTTAACCATTAGCATAACATGGCACAATGTGGGCTTTTCAAAACATGTGCTTCAGCCCTAACCGGTTTGGCTCCGTGGAGAGAGCGTTGGCCTGCCGACTGAAGGGTCCCAGGTTCGATTCCGGTCAAGGGCATGTTCCTGGGTTGTGGGCACATCCCCAGTAGGGAGTGTGCAGGAGGCAGCTGATCGATGTTTCTCTCTCATCGATGTTTCTAACTCGCTATCCCTCTCCCTTCCTCTCTGTAAAAAGTCAATAAAATACACTTTAAAAAAAAACTAAAAAAATATGTGCTTCTGATAAGATTATTATTTCACAAATTAAATACAAAGTGATATTACAAGGAAAAACAAAAGTGATGTGACTATTTTAAAGGTCAGTCAACACACAACAAGACTATGTCCCCTGCCCTTCAATAGATTTGTGAAATATGCTGGATCAGACAGAATAAAGGAAATAAGCACAGTGAATTTTAAAAATACTCACTTAGCCTAAATGAGGAAGCATCACAAGCCCATTTTCGGTGGTGTGTACAATTAGCTTTCAATCATGATTTGCCCAGTTGTCTCATTCTGGGAGGTTGTCTATATATCTGAACATTTCTTTGTGGGTTTCAGTGTTGAAGCTCAGTGAAATTCAGGCAAGAGGAGTCAGTCCTGCCCCCAGGAACTTTAGGAGTTACCTATTTGACAGAGGAGAGCAGGACTCTTGTTCTTATTACCTAATCCAGTTGAGCAATAGGGAAGAGGGAGAGCCTCTGGGACAGACTCTTTGACAGAAGCCAGAGCGAGGCTGACACACACAGTCTGCTGTCCTCACGTTGTCTCTGCGTCTGCTAAGGTTAGTAAACTTGGAAATGAATGTGACTAGAGATCATTATGCTTAGGTGGCACCTGTAGGGTAGGTTTTAAAACAAGTGACCTGGGATTGTCAAAAGACTTTTAAAATGAGGGGAATAAAGGAGATTAGGGGGAAATCAGTACTTCTTAAAAGCTAACTTCCATGACATAGTGCTACAGTATAGCTTATCCACATTTTAGGAATGTTTTATGGTGAATGATAGGAGGACAAAGAAATTCTTATTCAAAAAAATTTTTCCTCTGGACTTTCAAATGGAAATAAATTTCCCCTGCATTTAATTTATTTAAATAAAAATGCATTACTTAGGTTTTTACCTTATTGTGAATTAGTATTTATACAACCTCAGGTTTCTTGTTTTCTTAGGCCTGAATGTGAATGTTTGCTTTCTCTAAGCCCTAACATTCACAGTAGAATGATATGCTTTATCCATAAAAAGAATCTTCATTACTTTCAAATAAAAAAATATTTTTATAATAGTATATTTCCCTCATTTTCTAAATTTAAATGAGCCTTTCTTTATCTATAAAAGTACCAAGTAACAAAACAGAGATACTTGTAAAATTTACCCAGCAGGTTTTTCTTCTTTTTTTCAGCCTTATGTGTAATTTTTACACTGTAAAGCAAAAGCTTTAGTTGTTCCTTGTGCTTCTTTATATAAGCAAAGTTACAACTTTTGGCAATTTGATATCAATTGCTATTAAATTCTGAAGCAAAACTTCTTTCCCTCTCCCTTTAACACTTCCTGAACATAGCAGGCACTCAGATAATTTGTGATGAATTTTCTCTCAACTTATTTGACATTGCTGCAACAACTGTTTGTCTTTCTTCCTTGAAATCACTGGCTTCTGGTAGAAATTGCCGTCTTTCTAAATACGGAGCAATGTCCTCTGCCAGTACCCCTTCTCTGTATTGGTCAATACATGGACATTAATCTCAAACTTATGCTTGACAAAGGAGACGAAGGAGCTGGAATATTGGTTCATTCCTCTATGAAGCTTGTAATTTCTCCCTCTAAAACCTCCCCCCTCTGTAGGTCTTCTGCTATACCACAAACCTTCCATTAGACCACCTATACTACTATTTTAAAATGATTTTTCTACATGTCTATATAAACTATCACTCCATGAAGTTGGGGTTTTATTTTATTTATTTCATATCTCTGGGCCTAGAAATATTCAGCACTCATGAGGAATAGCTTATTAAATATTTGTATGAGTAAATGTGTTGTTTTAACTGTAATCTGTGTAAAAAGTAATGAAAATAATTCTAAAACAACACAGCAAAAAAATTCAGGTGCTGAGAGAGTTATAGTGATGAAAGATAAGGATTTAGGTTCAGGGGAGAAAATGCTTGTACTTAATCATGTATCTGTATGTCTTATGACTAATCTTGATATTACTTGTCGTCTGGATGCATAAATTCAAGGTCACCTACTTCATACTAACTCTGGAAATCTTATCATTTACCTAATTTTCCCTGTGTCATTTATATCTTCTATAGAAATGTGGCTAGCAATACCTTATTATAGTTGATTTTTTGGTAACTTAAATAATGACACATGGAAGAATTTCAGTATGACACCTGATCTATGTCATTATGTTAAGAAATATTTGTCCTCTCCCTTATCCTTTCCTAGAACTTTTCAAGTTGCCTTATATGAAGGGAATAAACATAATATTTTAATCAAATAGAACTATTATATTTTTATATATAATTT
>NW_005356259.1:6051466-6068949 GCF_000412655.1 Myotis brandtii
TTCTCATTACCATTTATCCCTCTATGCCCTCTTCTACTTCAAAAATATTTAAAATAAAACAAAATTAGAAAAGTCAAAAGAGCACTGTAATCAGAAGAGTTTTAAAAAAATTAACTTTACTCCAGTAACAGGGTATAGTTAATGGGAATCAAAAAGAGGTGTAAATTATTCCAATTATCCAGGACCTATTAACTTGACTAACATTACTAAAGAATAAAAAAGAAGAAAAATGATATGCACACAAAAATAAAGCAATATTTTAACAAATATCAGTCCAGAACCTTGGCAAAGATCTGCGAAAAAGGATATAAATGGAAAAAAATAGAACCATAAGGAGAAAAAGAAAGTCGTATTCTGGAAGAGGTTATTTGTTTTTCTTCATTTTTTCCCCCAGAACTATAACCAAAATTTATTGTTTTTTAGAAATTCTTTTTAGGCATCACAAATGTAAAGCTATAGTAATTCTACTATAGATAAAAACAAACTTAGTTCACTGAGTTCCTAGATTGTCTTTGAATGAACCCCATCAGAGCTTCAGGCAAGAGAGATCTGGCTCATAGCATTGCCCTCATCTCTCATAACCTTTAAGGCAGAACAAGAATTTCCAGCTATCTAGATATCTAAAACCTCATCTGTTCAATGATCAGGACTTGCTGATTCCTAAGATTCCTTCCATTTCTGCAATATAAAGGTCATGAACAAGAGAAAAAAAACGTATCGTACATAGAAGTGGGTGAAAGGTCTTTGAACTCAGAGTCACAGCTATTTTTATCTGAATAAATGTGGATGTCCTTCGAGCCCAAGAGACTTTGTGGTTTTCTGCCTAGAATCTTCATGTGGAATTGTCCTCTGTGGGTGAGCTGCATCTCTAGTATGCAAGTTCCTTGAAAGTATGTGTTGCTAAACTATCCATGTCAATTTGGGCACATACTATTATTGGGTTCTTTTAGTAAATATTGGTAGCTTTCAATTGTGGGGAGCCGTTACGGCCATGGCATACTCAGCCCCAGGGCGCCTTATGTGCCATGCCAGCTCAGCCAAGGGTGATCCTGAGTGGGGGGGTGAAAGGATTGAGAAAAGACAGACAAGAGAATGAAAGCTGGGTCTCGGTGGGACGCTGCTCCCTGATGAGGAGACAGCGCCAGCGCCCACAAGCCGTGTCTTTATTTTATAGCAGATGCCACAAGGCAAAGTAGGGGCGTGATCACGTTGTTTACAGCATTCTCGTGAGTTTCAACCTCACTCAACTACATGCACCCGAACTCTATCACAAGGCACGTGGGGCTACGTGTTTGGACCATAGGTTCAAGCTTACAACCACAGCCGTTGGCTATGATTGCACTGGGAGGGCCCTGCCCTCCAGCTGGGACTTGCACGTGGCAATGAGAGGACCCTGTCCTTTCATTAGTCCGAAGCTTGATCCTGGCCAAAACACCGTAACCGCGCCCCACATTCAATAAATAACAGTAGGAGAGGTATAGCTGTTCTCCCCAAAACAGGTACAGGAAAAGCCTTCTCTAATTGGCTTCTGACTGAAACAGTTGAGTAGTAAGCAGGAACCCCACCTGCTCGTTATGCTCCTTGAAGTCCCAGCTCCCTGTGCTTTGAGTTGTCCCAATCATTCTTGCATGGAGGATTCATCAGAGGCACACACTTAACATTCTAACAACCCAGCTAACTATCCAGTCATAGCCAGGCAACCAGGAATGCCCTGAAATCAAAAGCTAGTCAATGGGTCGTTTTTGAATTGAGCTTGGTGGGTTGCTATAGCCTGTGATGTAAGGGCAAGGAGTTATCCAGTAATATTTATAGCCAATTCATAAATCTTTGAAACCATTAACTCACCAGTGAAAACGTCATTGTTACAGTTACTATTGCGATTTTCTAGATGTTAGGCGATAAAGAGAGCTAAATTATAGGCTTCATTTACATTCTAAGTAGACAGGTTTTAAATGCATGTTCACAACTAGGGTAGGGGCCCACTTTGAGAAGGTATACTAAAAGTACTTAATACTTCCACATTATATTTTATATGGAAGCATTTGAAGTACATTACAGAAAACCTCACAGTAGAGATCACACTTTTTCCCTCTTTTGAGCAGAGTTCTGCGCACACAGTGGCCATATTATAAAATCTTCATTGAGTATGTGTGTGTATGAGGATGAATGTTCTCAACGTGAATCCCCAAAGAAGTACCACTTTAAGTGACATAGGAAAAAGTATTTTTGTCTAATTTAGCATATACTCTCATAGCTTGGTTTGTTTTCAGAATGTCCTTATTTTTATTTGGCTGCTTCTTATTTTTGTGAGTTGCATAATATTAGTATATCCACAAAATATTAGTATTTTAGTTCTCTTACATGGCAAAAAAAAAAATGTTGTAACTATTGTAAGTCTAACTTGTTCATTTTGCAAAGCCCCTCCTGATGTTGTTCTGATCTCCAGCTTTCCACAACTAGAATATTCATTGAGGCTTTGTTCTTTATCCCAAAGACCCATATGCATGTTGCTATGTGCTTCCTCTGAGGACTGTAAAGTCCTATAACTAAGACACAGGGTAAAAAAGTCAGGGGAGTTGCTATGGGAAAATAAGTAGGATATCTCTGGAGAGGGAGCTGCTTCTGTGTTCTTTTAAACATCACAGAGTAACCCTTCCTTCCTTCCTTTCTTCCACCCTTCCTTCTTCCCAACCTCTCTCTCTCTCTCTCTCTCTTTCTTCTTTTCTACTTTCTTGCTTCCTTGCTTTTTTAAAGAAAGAACCAGGGTGAAGAGCAGCTCATTTTCAAGCTGGAGAGCTTGGCAAACACTGGCTGCAGGGTTTACTTTGGTTTAGGAATCCCACTGCCTCACTGGAGTGCCAATCAAAATTCCACAGCCATTCTTGGCGACTTGGAGGTGGGGCTGACTGATGTACAGCAGTGATTTGGCCCAGCACTTGGGGCAAACACAACCAGATTCATCAGTGTTAATCCTGTTGTCTCCCAACCAGCATTTTGAAAGTGCATTAACATTGGTGGCCTTACGCTTTCGCATCGGACTTCTAACTGGTAATTATGCCTATGTATTCCTTGTAAACTTATCTTGCCTAACAGTGTAGGACTCATTACTGGTGCCTGCAATACTAAAAATCTCTCACTTTGATCTGATTTTTGCTTTGTTCTTGTCCATTTTAAGCTATAGTTTCATTTTTCTCTTCCTTCAGGAAATAGAGTATATGAGATATTATAGACATTCGAGCAACCTGTTCTAAGCTTTTAGATAAGAAGTTATATATACAAGAAAATAGATGCAATTGGTCAGGTGTAGTAACTTGACTATGATCTTGTCAGTAATAACTACAATAGTAAGTGATAAGAAGATATTCAAAATATTTGGAATGATCCATACCCTCCAATATACATGCACTTATACCAGTTAGTATACATGCAACAATGCAGGTATATCTTAGTAGAAAAACATACTAAAAGGGTAAATTCATGTGCAGCTATTTTTTATTTCTAAGAATATACTAAGGATTACTGTTAACTTGTAGAGGGTCACTTTTTACCTGAAGATGCAATTATAATAATTGTCATTATGTAACTTTGGGTTCTATTACATTAAGATTGTGAGGCGGGGTGGTTGTCTTCCAAATCTCAGAGAAAAGAATCTACCCCCCTTCTCCTTTTCTTATAGTCAACAGTAACCAGTAGAGATGCAGGCAGTTTCTACTGCTGGCGTTCCTGGAATGGCTCTAGTCAACAGGTGGCTATTGTGACCTGAGAGGTGGCTTTATTACTCTATGTTACTGCTAGGTCAGAGAACTCTTCATCATAGTGTAAACCTGACTTATGTTCCTGCATCTTTGATGCAACAGCTAACAGGATAGAGAAAATGATGTTAAAAAATAACTAATGGTTAATGAGCTAAAGCCAGTTTTCAATGTGCAAATCATTCCTATGATGTTTTTTTCTTGGTAATAACTAGCTACACAGAATGATAAGGGGAAGCATAGAAAATCAGGTACTAGAATTAGGTGACATTTTATAGGTTCTAGACATAATTATTTTACTGATCACATATGACTGTTTCTAGTAGTGATCTTTTATTCTGACCTGCATTGTGATATAATGTTCTATAAGGACAAACAATATTATATGCCTCCACTTTATTTCATTGTGATTATCTTAAATAGTTGGAAATTGAGCCTTGTGAATGAAAAGAGAGCATTGGAAACAATGATTTGCCTCAGTTGATATTGTGTGAAATTAGGGGACTGAAGAAAATGTTTAACAGAAACAAAGACAGGAAATTATTCAAGGAATAATTTATAATCTTGCTTACAGCTCACACATGTACAATTTTGTTTGACATTTGGGGGGGGGGTTAGTATAGTCATTTAAGCCATCTAGACAAGCTATAATTAAAAGTTCAATACAAGATCACAAGCAATTACTAATTTAAAATTGTTACCTAAATATAAGTAATTACTAGAAAAAAATTGAAATGTACAATATATATTTTTATATTAAAAGGCAAGGACTTTATGAATGCCAGCATTATGCAAATGACTTTGTTTTTAGAGAATTGGATTATGTGTTGCATCTCCCTTATTTATTTAGTAAATACTTGTTTAGCCAGCACAAAGTAGGTACTGACCATTTTCTGTACTTAATTTTGTCCACTTAGCTCTTTGAGAAATCAATTTCCCCAGAATGAATATTATTATTTAATAAATTAAATGACTATCAATATAGGGGAGACTTTGTGGGGGGTGGTCACTGATCTACTGGTTAATCAGGAAATCCTCCATTGAATTTGGTATACCACAGGTTTTCATATTTCTCGCGTAAGGCTGATGAAAGATCAGTGGACTCCTAAGTATCTGAAGTCTGTGGAGTCTCAGGTTGCTTAGAAACTCAGTGACTATGGTCTTGCTATGGCAACCCAATTTATCAGTGAATGCAGAACTCACTTCACTGGCATTGTGCCAAGTATTTTGCTAGTAAGAATATTTAGATCAGCCCTTTTATTATATTAGTATTTTTACTGTTTACACAAGCTAAGTAATATCACAATTTACCAAATTTTTAAAATAGTCATTTATATAGTTTATAATAGATAGAAACTACATACAAATTAAGCTTAAATTCACAGTGTAATTATAGTTATTTCAAATATATTGTCTACTGGTTACTATCCCATTTTCTAAGCCTATATATATGTGTGTGTGTATATATATGTATTATTTGCATTAAATTAAAAGCATGAGTATGTAAGACTTGCATCATATATAATCTTTGTGGTAATAGAAGATTCTGTAATTTTGACTTCTATTAATACTTCTAAACAAATAATCTATAAACTTATCCATATATATGTAGTATATTTTAATATTTTCACTTTACATTATTCACATATAAATACAATAAATATGTTACCACATTATTTCTCTTTAAAATCTATGCCTTAAATAATATACCACATAATCCAACACAAAAACATATTAGAAAGTAATTTATTTAAAAAGCTCATTTCTGCCATAATGGAAACACATTAGGAGGCATATACTCATCCTCAGTTTGAATATTTGCTCCCTGCAGTACATATTCAGCTTGTTTGCCCTTTCTGGTTTGAGGCATGTTTTCAGATTTTAATGACACCTTCTTCTTTTTTTTTTTTCATATTCATGCCATATATAAACTGTACCTTGTCATATATTGGCATAGTATTCCTTATCTCCCTATTGATTCCAACGCTTGTGTTTATCACACTCAACAGCAGAGGTAGAGCCAGCAGCCTCTCCTGAGACAGGACTGCTACAAGGTGCTAGTTACAGTCCTTTTCTCCTGGGTGTTGGCATTTATGCATTTTGTTTTTATATTTAAGAGTTCATCATATTAAAGTTTCTCCTGGGAATAAAAGAATCAGTCTGACTCGAGTTTTTTATGGCACAAGGATACATTTGGTGATTTTTTTTTTCATTTTTCCTTACACTTCATTCATTTCTACAGAATTCTGCAATTGATCAATATTTTTAATCCTCTAATATGTCCATTGAACTAAGCAATGCCCAGATTAATGATGATAAGACTCAACTCATAGATGGAAGCAAGAGTCAAAACAGATCTTAACCTATTTTTCTTGAATTAACTGCCATCAGAGCAGAAAAGCTGTTCTGAGTGTCCCTGTTTAAGGCAATAACGACTAGGCCACACTGACACCCACACCGGGTGCATTTGGTAGTCAGATAAAGGCCCACTGTTAACAAAATAAATGAGCAGTCCAGAGCAAATCCACTAAACAACCCAAAGGAATCTCACTATTAGCAAGGGATCACACATATTAGTCTATAAAGAGATATTAGATTGGCATGTAAACAAATTAAATGGTAGAGTATATTCAAGATACTTGGAAAGAACTTTTAATAGGCAGGAAAACAAAAACAATATAACCACTTACTAATTATCTACATTTAATATTCAGTAACGGGTTTTTTTGTGTGATTGCATTATTCTAATAAATTTTAGAAATCTTTATTTTAATCAATTATGACTCTTTCTGGCAATGGACACATAAACACAATCAGTACATAGATCATTTAAAATTTTTGAGAAAGCCCTGACCGGTTTGGCTCAGTGGATAGAGCGTCGGCCTGCGGACTGAAGGGTCCCAGGTTCGATTCCGGTCAAGGGCATGTACCTTGGTTGTGGGCACATCCCCAGTAGGGGGTGTTCAGGAGGCAGCTAGCTGGTCGATGTTTCTCTCTCATCGATGTTTCTAACTCTCTGTCCCTCTCCCTTCCTCTCTGTAAAACATCAATAAAATATGTTTAAAAAATAAATAAAATAAAATGTTGGAGAAATTTTATTTATAGGAGCTTGTCATTCATTCTTGTTGCAGTTACTCAATAAATTTCTGGAATAAAAGAAGTACTAAAACCCTTCAAAAGAATATTTTCTAATGTGGGAGAATCAGATTTTGCTTAAAGCAGATTATCTTTGTTTTTTGTTCCATTACGTGCCTGGTATCTACAAATATTTCAAAGTGCACATTTGGAAGATAACCAGTCCTTTTAAATTGGTATCAGATAATTTGGAAAAGTAAAGTTATCTCCTCTTCTAACAATTTATCTCCTAACAAAGAATTTACCATACCTATGTCTCTTTTTAATCTATGCTTGTGATACCTATAGTATAGGTTCTTCAGCATCTACGGTGTAGAAATCATATTGCAGAGATATTTTTTCTTTATTTTTTTGTTTTAGAGTCTTACTTATTAGATAATGACAGTATGCCATATACACCAGGTCCCTTGAAACATATGCTGTGCAGATGTTTCTTCTCTGCAGTGGCTGTGTCAAGCAGCAAGGATGGACCAGCTCCCGGCAATACTTATGTATTGGAATTTTTTTCAAAACACAGTTTCAATTTTATTCACTTAGGATTGGATGAAGATTATCATATGCAAGGTAGAAAAACGACAACAGGTTTTTCAAGTAATTTGCACCAAAAGACTTGGAAATCACCACAGTATTATTTACCCCTAATCTAACTGACATGGCTGATAAGCCAGAAAAAAATTTAGTAAATAGCATAAATTTAACTTAATCATCAATTTTTAGTTTCATAGGTTGGAGAATTTAAATATTTTCTACTACACACAATGGTAAATACAAAGTTAAAAATAAGTGGCAGAATAAAGTTTGTTTGGACTAAAATGTTTTTTGATGATATTTGGAAACCCATGATTGTGTATTGAACTGCCATTGGAGGTGGGATGCCTTTCAAAACAGAAATATTATAAAATCTGTGGGTGTGTGAGCATCTCCATAAAAGGAGTGAAGGACCAAAGATTTCTGCTGATTTAAGGATAGCTGTGCTTTTGTAAGTGAAATTACAATAAGTCAATTTGGACATAATTCCAAATTTACATACCGAAAACTATTTGAAAGAATATTAGATAAAAAATGAGTTGTCATATAAAAGTCAATTAGGACAGATAAATGTAGGTAATTAAGAAAGAACAGAAGGAAAACTTAAAAAGAGAAGCTTGTGAAAGAGAAAAGAGTTTATGCTGAAGCTTATAAAAACAATATTTGGGACACGCCTCTTTATAACATGGAAAGTGTTTAATGGTTGAAATTACATAAGTCAATTTGGACATAATTCCAAATTTACATACCGAAAACTATTTGAAAGAATATTTAATAAAAAATGAGTTGTCATATAAAAGTCAATTAGGACAGATAAATGTAGGTAATTAAGAAAGAACAGAAGGAAAACTTAAAAAGAGAAGCTTGTGAAAGAGAAAAGAGTTTATGCTGAAGCTTATAAAAACAATATTTGGGACACGCCTCTTTATAACATGGAAAGTGTTTAATGGTTTTAAATTTTGAGTTGCATAAAATGGTGTTGTTTCCATATTTTGTGGACTTATTTCACCTCCAAATTTTACTCACTGTAGCCTTCTGTCTTCCAACCTTCTGTGGTTACCCAATTTCCCCTGAGGAGTTATAGAAAATGAGAGGAAAAACAGGCCTAGCAACAAGCTTGGATAATGTCCAGAAACTGTTTTCAGTCCTTGGAATACATGGAGGATGCTGCTGCAAGCCTTGTATATATGCAGCTTGGGAAAACAATAATATTCTCAGCGTATTCACTATGAACAGGAAAGCACTGTGTTGTTAACAAAAGGAGTTTTACAAATACACAGAAACGTACTCAGACAACAGAGCATCTCAGTTAACACTTGTATCTTTGCCCATAAACTGGAAGCATTGTGGAGTAGGATAGTAGGTTTACCTAAATACCACAACTGAGAGACCTTGAGCCTCAAATCCAAGGGAACAGTTGTGCCCTAGCAGGTTAGATGCACTGATTGAGCAGTGTAAAACTAGCAGGAATAGCAGAGGTGTTGAAGGGTGACATTCCATAGCAATTCAGATTCCATACCTATTGTTTATTTAAATCAGACCGTCGGAACAAAAGAGAAGAGTGACATTCAAATGTCTGAAAGGGGATGGTCACAGTAAACATGTTTTGAGTCCTTTGGTGTTTGTTGTAGAACAAGGAACATAACAAATACTTGCATAAAGACAGAATTGATGCCACCTAAATCTAACTAGTAGAGTTAGAAGGATGGATTATTTATTCCTACGTAACCACAAGGTAAATTCCTTTATCAAGTCCAGTTCCTATGCTCCACAATGCTAAGCAAACTTTAATGCAGATACTAGTGTCAGGGCTAAAATGAAGTTTAATAGGTCAAACTTACCTATTTCTCCAAATTTAAGTGTGGAGATTCCAAAGGGAGGGTTTTACTCTGCCACTAAAAAATGTTCATTGCACTCTTCTAAGCAGATAACCAGCTATCACAGACACACATGCAGGACATGTGCAGGGTTTTGATATTTTAGAATTATTCTGAATTTATATGATATCTGTCTTATACCTTATAGAGTAGTAGTCTGCCACTATTTATTCTGTCTGAATTCTAAATTCTATAATTCCTAGAATGTAAAAAAGAATTTAAATGAGCCATGACATTTCAGAGAAACATTTGCTTCTTGGAAATCTTAGGAATATATTTCAAGTTCTTACAAGGGGTTAATCTGAGAAGTAGCCTCTAAAACAAGCCCGCTGGTCTTTTGGGAGACAGAAACCCCTGGTTTTTCCAAGATCCCACTGAGAATCAACTTGGAAAATGATGGTTTGATTTCACTATAGGTTTTGATAGACTGCTTTATAGTCCTTTAAAATTCCTAGCAGAAGCTGCTGTGGCACTCAAATACAGCAGGGTTTGTGCCACATGGTTCTTCCAAGTGTAAGGGAGAAGGATCAAATTTCTCCATCCCAAAACGAGAGAGAGAGAGAGAGAGAGAGAGAGAGAGAGAGAGAGAGAGAGAGAGAGAGAGAGAGAGAGGAGAGAGAGAGGAGAGAGAGGAGAGAGAGAAAGATCTAAAATGGATTATTTCCTGTGTAGTGATTTTTAAAATAAAGAATTGTTATACAATGTGGTTCTTAGAAACTTTTTGTTCAGCTTTAAAAAGAAATCTAGCCTGGCTGGCATGGCTCAGTGGTTGAGTGTTGGCCTATGAACCAGGAGGTCAGGGTTTGATTCCCAGTGTGGGGGCGTGTAGGAGGCAGCCGATCAATGGTTCTCTCTCATCATTGATGTTTCTTTGTCTCGCTCCCACTCCTTTCCTCTCTGAAATCAATAAAAATACATTTTAAAAAATAAAAAGAAATGTAATTAGGTATGCTTCCAAGTCCTTAAAAAGTGTGTTAAGTGTGTGTGTGTGTGTGTGTGTGTGTGTGTGTGTGTAGATGTATGTGTGTTTAACGCTTTCAGAAATCTGATGCTCAAGTGTTGGATATCTTTAAATTTAAAATAACAGACTGTCAGGTGGCATAAATGTTAATATAATTAAATTTTCCAAGACAGACTTGCTGGTGTGGCATGTGTTTTCATTAAATGGAACAAAATCACTTTGTCTCATTACCTATCTGATTTCTTTATATAATTTTTTATGTTTTTATATATTGATCATGCTCTTTAACTTTTTAAATGTTGCTTAAACAGAATAACAAAAACTTGATATTATTTTAGCGTCTTAAAGCAAATCATTTTGATCAAGCTATGAACCAATGCAAATGTAAACTGATTTCTCTATCTCTTCTTAAAAATATTTTCTTTATTTCATTTTTAAAATCCCACTTTAGGGATTATTTCTAACCTAGATTACATTTATCAACATTAAAATTTGTTTTACCTCAATTCAATGAGCTTTCTATATTTCTGCTCTGTAAATATTGATTGCATAATTTTTTTCTAAACTTTTTTTTATTTGGCATTCATTAACTAAAAGCTAGCTTTTGTTATTGACTTTTTTCCTATTATTTCACCACTGTTTTGAGGCCTAGTTATTCTTTTACCTGAATATTTGTTTCCCCTTTCCTAATAATTTTCCATCTACCAAAGAAATACGAAATTTACTGAGAACTATGCTCATCATAACATTTCCATATGTTTCTCAGTATCATTTAAATGTTGACTTTCCCCCCTCTCCTTAGAAAGTTAAGTCAGCTGTGCAACCATTTCAAGTAAAGATTGGCTCTATCAACATATTTAGATGGCCTATGAAATTTACCTATTGATCTGACCCTACCACATAAGAACTATCCACAGAGGTGCTCTCTCTTTAATTTCTCTTTTACACACACACCTCTTACCAGGGCTTCTTTTAAACATATGGGTAAGTTTACTTTATATTTTTAATGCAGTATGTTTGCTTTCATCCCTGTTTCAGTTCATTAGAGTACATGGTTTAAATCTAAACTTTACTCTGAAATTCTTCATATTATCTTTAATAATGTTTTGAAATATTATTTTAAAGGTGATATTAAAACCCTCCATTTTAGACTCTCAAGCTTTCACTGGCATTACATTATACCATTGAGTCTTGTACATTTAACATTCTCTTATTAAATTATGTTCATATATATTTATTCACTTTTATTTTTACATGTAAATCCCCTCTTCACCAGACTAAGCAAGTAGAACATGCCACTGGTTTAATGTTTCTATAAATGAACATGGCAGAAAATGAAAAAATAGATGTATGTTCATATATATATATATATATATATATACACATACACACACACATACACACATATGTAACAGGTATATTATACATGTGCATAAATATGTATGTGTGTATATAAATCTCCATGATTAATTATACCCAAGAATTAAAGTGCTAAAACAAATTTTACCTTAAGAGTTTTACACTGGTAACTAATATTTTGAGGTAGTTTACAGGTCTTTAGAATAGATCTTAATTGTTTTAATCTCAAAATAATTCTGTTAATTGCCACTTACAGAATATAATCACTGTTCATTCCTTGTTTATTGTGTTTAGATACATTTTCCTCTTAATACAATATCAAATATCACACAATTATTTTAAACTAGAGGCCCAATGCATGAAGTTCGTGCAAGGGGCTCGGTCCTCGCAGCCACGGCAGCTGCCTCTGTCTCGGTCCTCGCAGCCGTGGCTTCATCCGGAAGGTTGTCTGGAAGGTCATCTGGTCTAAATAACATATTATGCTTTTATTATTATAGATTATTATTCAATTTGTATAAATGTGTTGAAAAGAATATGTAAAATTAGGTATTAGCCAAGAACTTATTTATCTTTTCTTTTTTTTCTCAGAAAAGTGTATAGGATCTCAGGCTATGTGGGTTTAAATCCTTGTTTGGCATGTTTTAAAGGGTGACCTCAGCTAGCTGTCTAAAAAACCTAGTAAGATGATATGATAGGTCAATGAGGTAACCTAACACATGCGAACTACTTAGTTTAAGAGTTAGCAGATAGCAAGCCCCCAATATATGTAAACTCTGTTATTGAATCACCATCATAATCCATGTCTTTGATTATTTATAAAATCTACAATGATAACATATATTATACTAACATTCTTTTCATTTGCCGAATTGTAAAACAATTAATTAATTATTTAAGAATCTTTACTACATAGATCCTACATACAGCTTTACATTTTTCAATGTATTTTTTAATATATTTTTCTTTTTATTGTTTAAAGTATTACAATAGTAGTACATATGTAAATGTGCCATCTGATTTGATCTTCAACTCGAGTGTAGGTAGGCTTTATAGTTATAAACTGTTTGACAAGAAGGGAAATCAGCAATATGATTACTATGTGTTGCCCAGTTCACAATTCTATTATTGTTAATAAAGCTGTCATCAGCACGTGGGCCATGTGATCCCTCTTCTAGGACTCGTATAATTCAACTGTCATCTGCTTCTTGAATATGTTGCAATGTTTATCTTACCCAACTTTAGTCTTCCCTTTTTACTTCACGTGTTAAATTTCATGAGTCAGCTTATCTAAAAGTATGTTATAAAGGATTTTTAAGAACCTTACAAATGCTAGAGTAAATTTTCTTTATTCTGCTTATATTGTTGAAGTGGAAAAAAACTTTCAAAGCATGATTCAATACTTAAAAAAATACTATGAAAGTTAAGGGCATAAAAATGGAAAAATTTGGTAATTTAAGAATATAATAGTTTGGTGAAGGCCAAGGAAGGCCAACATTACAAAGTTTTCATACAAATAATAAATAAAAGTAAAAATACAATAAAAATGAAGTTAACATAACTAATGGACACAGACACTGGGGCGGTGGGGGCTTGCCCAGGCTGGAAAGGGATGGGAGAGGGGGTCAATTGGGGAAAAAGGAGACATATGTAAAACTCTAGACAATAAAATAAAAATAAGAAATAAGAATAAAAAAATAAAAAAGAACTGTGAAATGTGAAAAATAATGAAGTTAAAAAAATTTTAACATTTTTTAAATTGTCAAATGTTAGAAGACTATTTCCTTACTATTAATAAGGACAAAAATACCCATGCAAAAGAATAAATAAGGACATTATCACAAATATTTTAAAATATAGCTAACATACTTAAGAAAATAGGTTAAACTTCACTAAAATATTTACCAATAAAAAAGAACTTGTTACTCCTAGCCAGCTTGGCTCAGTGGATAGAGCATCAGCCTGTGGACTGAAGGGTCCTGGGTTTGATTTCAGCCAAGGGGCCTGGTTTGTGGGCTCGATCCCCAGTAGGGGGTATGCAGGAGGCAGCCGATCAATGAGTCTCTCTCATCATTGATGTTTCTCTATCCTTCTCCCTTCCTCTATGAAATCAATAAAGAAATATATTTAAAAAAATAAACTTGTTAACAAACTTCAAGTTCTGAATAAACCAGTGTGAGTGATGTGTGAAGATAGGCAATCTCATACATTGTGTACATGTATGACAGAAATTTAGTGAAACTTTCCTTATCAAAATAAAGTTCACATTTTTTACTTAGAAATTATACTTTCTGCTGTTTACAGTCTTCACAAGACTATATGTACATGAATTTTTAGCATTGTTTTTTGTAAGATCAAGATTTAGAAGCAATTAAAAATGTCTATTAAATAGGAGACTGATCATTAAGACACTATATTATTTTTGTGTACTATCTTTTAATTTTATAAAAGAGTTTCTTCATGATAGGGTATCTCCAAGGCACATCCTATCTAATAATAGACAAACATGGTAATTAACCGTACCTCCGACACGCTTCCCATTGGCTAATCAGGGCAATATGCAAATTAACTGCCAACCAAGATGGCGGCAGGCAGCCAGGCAGCGGAAGTGAACATGAGGCTTGCTTGCTCCAGTGATGGAGGAAGCCAAGGTTCCCCGCCTGCCGCTGCCGGCCTCTGAGCTGCACTCTAAGAAACAATGTTGCAATTATAGAAGCCAAACAAACCCAGATACCTGCTTTCAGCAGCCGAGGTCTCAGAGCTGGAGCTGAGCCTCAGAGCTAAAGCCGGCTCTCAGTTCCAGTGACAGCCATAGAAGGTAAATAAATCCTAGAATAAAAAAGAAAAAAAGGAGAGGTTGGGAGCTTCAGTCACCCGCCAGCCTGAAAACGGCCCTCAGCCCCTCACCCAAGCTGGCCAGGCACCCCAGTGGGGACCCCCACCCTGAAGGGGGTGTGACCAGCTGCAAACAGCCATCATCCCCTCATCCAGGCTGGCCAGGCACCCAAGCGGGACCCCCACCCTGATCCGGGACACCCTTCAGGGCAAACCAGCCAGCTCCCACCCGTGCACCAGGCCTCTATCCTATATAGTAAAAGGGTAATATGCAAACTGACCCTAACATCAAAAGGACTGGGAATGACTGGTCACTATGACACACACTGACCACCAGGGGGCAGACGCTCAATGCAGGAGCTGCCCTCTGGTGGTCAGGGCGCTCTCACATGGGGAGCTCTGCTCAGCCACAAGCCAGGCTGATGGCTGCCAGTACAGTGGTGGTGGTGGGAGCCTCTCCTGCCTCCTCAGCAGCGCTAAGGATGTCCAACTGCAGTTTAGGCCTGCTCCCCGCTGGCAAGTGGACATCCCCTGAGGGCTGCCGGGCTGCCAGCGGGATGTCTGATTGCCATCTTAGGCCCAATCCCCTGAGGAGCGGGCCTAAGCCAGCAGGTGGTCATCCCCTGAGGGGTCCCAGACTGTGAGAGGGCACAGGCCGGCCTGAGGGACCCCCTCCCTCCTGAGTGCACAAATTTTTGTGCACCGGGCCTCTAGTAATATGAGAATAGACAAGTTGCAGAAAGTATGATTCAGTATATATGTTATCCCATATACATGTGTATATAATGTTAAAATTAATAAAATTACTGGGGTGGAGAGAACATATCTAAAATGTTTTACTTCTGAGGAATAGAATTAGGGGTTGAAAAAAACTTCTTATTTTATATCTTTCTATAATTTTCAATATTTCTTAGTTGTATATTATACTTTGATAAATTCTCTAAAATAAAAATGTGCTTAATAGTCAATGATCACCATAGCAATCATTTATGAAACAAGTACTTTATGTCAGATACTGCACAGAGTCCTTCATATCATCACTCTCAGTCTTTACAAAAATTCTAAAGGAGATATTTTCATTGTGACTAAGAGAGGCAAAGCAGTTAGGAGGTGATGGATGCCAAGTTCAAACTCAGGTCCATTCACTTTCACATCTAATGTTCTATCCCAATCAAACAATGGCATATTTATGGTGGGAACAAAGCAGCATAATAACCCTGGATTTCTGGATATTCTCACCCCTTTGAAATATTGTTATGGTTAAGATCCTTGTTGTGTGAGGTCATTCATTCAACCAGCTTGAGCCTGGTCTGTGCTTTAGGGATTTAGCAGTAAACTAAACAATAATTGTCCCCCTTGTCACCCTCCTCACAGAGCCGACATTCCAGCTAATGCAGAGATAGGACAAGAAAATAGGTCGAGTGTATGTCTCGTGCTGCTATGCTATATAATCTGCAGGAAATAAAGTGGAGAAGGGAGAAGGGCAGGAGCCCAGTTGGAAGGGAAACATAGTTAAGTGCCTAGTAGTCAGGCCCCTGTCAAATATTGCACAAAACTCACCTCATTTCATTCTTATCATCACCCTCTTATTTTGTTTTCTCCACTTTTTGATTAAGAAAGTAAGAAGAAGTAGTTATATAAATCCTCAGTGATTATAAAATCAGAATTCATTTATGTCTGTCTGATTCCAAACCCTATGCGGTCTCTCACAAAAAAAAGGGTTCCTAAAGAAACTGTGCCTAAATTGACTTTATTATATTGAAAAAATGTATCCTTTGTTCTACCAAAAGTATCTAGCGTGATAGAGGATTTACATAAGGCAAGGGTATACTGTCATATAAAGCATATCCCTTCAAAACACTGTGGGTACATAATCTTGTAAAAATGAAAACCTCAACATTCTTTACTCTAAAATGGATACAGCAATTTCCTGCCTTGTTGCTCAAGGTGTATATTTTGCTCAAAATCTAAATATATGATTGTAGATTTTACTTAGCTGTGCGCTTTCCGGGCCTGTGTGCTAAGCCACTCAGGAGCTGTCCTCTACGGGACTAAACACTTAAACAGCTGCTTCTGGGAATGTAAATTTGATTCTTTGGACTGCTCATGGGAGTGTGTGACATTTTCCTCTCCAGAGACAGCGGAATTGGATGGATGGCATTAGGCTTCTGATTAAATAGTGATCCAAGTAAGTTCAAGGCCAATTTAGGCATCGATTTTGCATGTATTTATTCTGATATGTCTTTCTCTAACACTGTTCATAGTTTCCTTATAATCTAACTATTTTTCAATATGTTTAAAATATACTCGTTTTTTAAACCATTCTATCTGAACTCCTGTGTTGGTGAGCTATTTCTGGATTGTCATAGTTGTATGCGTGTGTGTGTTTTATGTGTGTGTGTGTGTGTTTGCGAGAGAGAATTAGGTTGAGAATAAAATATATCAGAGCATTTTAAATAAAATTGATATGCTTAATCAAAATATTTAATTTGCTTTTATAAGGAAATCATCTTTTTAAGGTAACTAAAAATCTCTGTAAGTTATTCTTTTAAAATGAAAAGCATAAATTATAATGAAATTGTGCAAGGCCATTTCTACATTAACCTAATTAAGCAGTCTGAAAACTGAGGGGGAAAAAATCCCAAAACAACCTACAGTATTTTATAACATGTTGTTAATTTTTAAATAAATGTGTCAGTAAAAATGCCTTGGAAAAAGAAAGCAATACATGAGAAAAAATTTTAAAAAGAGTGCTTTGAATTCCTTCCTTCAGTTGTACTGCTAACATATGATAGGATTCCCTGCATGCCCAGGGCGACTAGCAGGAGCAAGCCAATGATAAGGACTGGCTAAATATGATGTAATGAACTAAGTATATCTCTGCCTGTTTTTGTCCTGTTGCTTTATTTCAAGGTTGACTTGGAAGCATTTATTAAAGGCCTGTCTGACAGGTGACAGTTTAACCTTCTGAATAGTGTGATTTTGCCTGTAGGATTCTGAAAATTTCTTTGTAAGAATGGATTCTTAAGATTGAGGGTC
>NW_005356259.1:6068999-6075485 GCF_000412655.1 Myotis brandtii
GATATAAAATGAATGACGTTCTTTTAAAGTAACTCATGTATCTACTTTTTAATATATATATTAAAAGATCATTCTAAATAGTAATTCTATTTACAAGTTATTTGATCATTGTATTTTGGCTGAAAACAAATTAAGAGAAGCTTAATATTGTGAATTTTGTAGGTGGATTTTGCTGTCCCCATGAAATTTTTATAAGACTCACAGAACATGATAAATAGTTAAGAACTTCCAGTTAGAACAATGGGCCATTTCCTTTTTTAGAGTCTGTTTGTCATCTTTGCTGATTGACAGAGTCTCCAACTGTTTTCAAGATATTAGTCTTGATGCACTTCAGGTTCATGCTGTACAGAAGAGTGTGTTCTATTTAAACTTCATGAAATGAGCTTGGCGAGCTGGTCATGACAGTGAAGGGAACCTCTCATTACTCTCCCTGATTTACATTCCTCACACCCGTACCCCTAGTTCATCGTTTGGAGTCATGACTGTGGGGAAACAGAATGTATCACATGCAGCTTCAGTTCTTTTTCCGCCCTGGCCTCTGACTTAGTTGGATAGGCAAATGGCCAAGAGTAAATAACTAAAATGCTGCTGTGTATCTCAGATATAGGTAAGGGGTCCTTTCCAGACCACAAAAATAGACCGTTAAGAGCCATACCAGTTGTGTGATGTGTGTGGGTTTTTTTTCTTTCTTTTTTTTTTTTTTAAATTCCTCTGGCAACAAACCACTCACTGGGATTTGACGGACGTTGTGGTCCTCTTTTTTTTTTTTTTTTAAGCATATTTAAACTCACACACTTTGTAATGAGGATTTCAGTGCAGGGTTTTTTCTGCAGAATACCATTTGATCCTACTAAGAATTGTCTGTTCAAATGTTGGAGCACTTGATTGAAAAATCCTTCTTAGCTTTTTTAAAGGTAAGTCATATGATTTTTTTTAAGCATAAGAGATTTCTATCTCCCAAATGATGGATGACACTACTATATAAATACTCTTAAGAAGTTATATAACAACAACAAAAAAGCAGTAGCTGTTTTGTTAGTCACTAGGCTTTATTTAAAAATTAGGTTTGTGTTGTTTTCTAAGTTATCAACATCAATTTTCTACATTTTATGTTTTAAAAAATATTAAAACCTTGTTTAATGCTCAATGACATTTCACTTCTTGATATTTAAAATGTTATGTTTTTCTGTAAACATTTATTTGTTAATATTTAAAATGATTTACAATACATTTAGATTATTATAAAACTTACATTGTATACTTAGGCTACTTATACATGATTTTTAATTTAAATTATGAATAGAAACAATCATAAATGAAATCAATATAGTAGAATTAGTTGTTATAAATGACTTGCCACTCTTATGTCAACATGCTATCTTATATACAATTGTTAACTACTTATTACTTTATAGAATATTAACATACTTAATTTTCTATCTGAATTACACAATTTTGGTGAATTTGACTTTGCATGGTTAAATACAATGTATATTTAGATATGTTTCGAGTAACTATTTTTTAAATTAACAAACATTATAATTGTCCTGGGAATGGTAAATTATATTAATTCCAAATAATGATTCTAGATTTTATCACTAGCCCAAGTGTAAATTATATAGAATTTGTTAGCAGACTAAAAATAAAACAAAACTGATGTTTTGGGCTATTACAAATATTAAAATATTATTTTATTGAATCATGATACCAAGTATAAATAAAAGATAAATTATTCTGAAGAAATTAAAAAGTTTCAATTTAATTACACTAAGTGAATCGATCTATAACTGTAAATGGCATAAATTCTTTAGAGTGAATCTCAAATAATTACTTGGATTATCAAGTAACATATTGAAATTTATTTTTAAATTATTTGCATGTACTTTTTAGTCCATTCCTATATGATTGTAAGTTAGTAATGTTTTATTTTGTTTTAGTACAGAGTTATTTTTATTCAATTTCTAAGTATGTATCTTTTATAGTATTCCTACCAAGTTTCTCTGGGTCCATCAGAAGTTTTATATTCTTTACCCAAACAAACCTCACAAGTCTAAACCCTTGCCAGTAATGTCTCCTGGATCTAAAAGAAACATTGCTTATAATATTGGTTTGCAAAATAACCAAAATTAAACTTTCTAAAGTTTTGTTATATAGAGACTCCAGTAGTCCATTGAAACTTATGAAAGAAGAAATATGAAGACATTTTTTTCATTTACCAGAATTATTATTAAACCAGAACAATACATCAAACACACAGTCATCATATAATAGATTAACCTGGGAGAAATATCATAATTATAATTGGAGAGATACTTGGACAGAGTGTACTGAAAATTTTGAAATTTACCTCTGAAATTATTATAGTTGCCACCCTTATTTTTGTCGGAAAATATCTGGTCATGGTTACTCAAACACATTTGAATCTTATGGATCCTTTTGTTCCTGAAGGAACTCACTTTGTAACTTTTTTTCTGATCTAATCACAATGTTTTAGCTCACTGGCTCAAGTCATGGCTAAAAGTTTCAAGTAGCATTTTCTAACCTAGTAGTTTTCCTTCCATTTGCATGTTATTCTAAGTTTCTGTATATAAAAAGTTTAAATCATTTTATCAGATTATGTTGTAAACTAAATGTTTCGCAAATAATCATTCTTATTTGCATAAACTGTATACATTTATCAGACTTTTTATAATAATACTTTACTTGGTCAATATGAAATAACATTATGCTATAGTTGTTTAACATAATGTTTTATAACATTTCAAAATAACAATAACATTTACTGTGATAGGAATTTTTTTAAAATATATTTTATTGATTTATTACAGAGAGGAAGGGAGAGAGATAGAGCGCTAGAAACATCGATGAGAGAGAAACATCGATCAGCTGCCTCCTGCACACTCCCCACTGGGGATGTGCCCGCAACCCAGGTACATGCCCTTGACCGGAATCTAACCCGGGACCTTTCAGTCCGCAGGCCGACGCTCTATCCACTGAGCCAAACCAGTTTCGGCAGTGATAGGAATTTTTTATATATTACCTCATTTAATTTTATTTTCTACCTTATTTAATGTACAATAAACCCATTTTAGAGAAAGTTGAGTCATAACAGAGGCGTATGTGGACTGTTTTTCTATGTTAAGGAAATTGGAAGGAAAGCTTACAGATAGAATAGGAAATTTGAGGTACTAGTCACTCATGCATAAGAAAATGTCATCCAGGTCTTAACATTCATTTATAATACAAGTACTCTTATCATCTGAAACGTTTTCAAGTTTTGTAGTTCACATCCCAGGAAATTTTACCTCTGGACCATCCTTTTTTTCTGAATGGAGTTTCCCAGGGCACCTACACATGGGAATAACTGCAGATTCTCTAGGAATATTCTGATTTTCTGACCTATGTATTGGAGACACTTCTCTACCACCAGGTTCTCAACATAGTGGAAAGGCATAATGGTCATAAAGTCATTCTAGAAATACTCTGATGATTTAACAGTTAAAATAGAAAAAAGAAAAATTCCATTCTTCTTTCTTCTTTTAAATATAACCCAAGGGAATAAAATACCCTCACTAATTCTACAGAAGGAATTGGATTTATAATCTAAAAACTGAGAGGATACAGCTAATTTCCCTGTAGACTCATGAAAGGTATAATAGTGACATCTTCAAACAGGCCTTTTAATTTCTTTTTCTTCCTTACAGAAGTCTCAGTAAGTTTTCTTTTCTGTACCTGTGATCAATCTTTGCTTTCTAAACTTAGGTACTTTACGCAAGAAGCAAAGTATTACAGATATCAATGTCTTCTCTATTTTGTATGAAGGAAAATAATAAATAAAGAATAAGAATTAATCCTAAGTTAGCAAATGAAATAAATTACCTACTTTAATATGTAAGGAGCTGTGTTATTAAGAAAAACCAGTGTGTAAGATACAAATTTTGCATGCTCTCAACATCTAAAGTTGAAAGAAAAGTGGGGATAAACTACACTTTTTTTCCCCCTGAGGGTAAACATAAGTGGAGGCACTGTTGAGTAGAATGTGTGATGGAGTCTGAACTTTTCCATTACTTACACAATACATGTCTTACATAATATATTGGGCCCTCCTCTGCCTCACGTGAGTAAAACTGATTGTAATTTTGTAAATAGGAAGCATAAGGTTAAAGTGTAATTATAGTAGCTATAATTAATTACTCATGATTATGTCAAGGCACTGAGGTTAACAAATGAACCCAGGTATGTCAAATATCTTGCCTATGCTTAAGGAAAAAATGTTGGAAACTTACATCATGTTAACAAAATTGAATCAATTAGAAAATTTGAAAAAATAAATAAACTTAATCTCTCTCAAAAAAAAAATCAGTACATATTTGAATACTTCTATCTTTGCTCATATATCATCCAGACTGGTGTTGGACTAACAACTATACAACCATGTGATTCTACAGAATAAATTTCCTGGCACTTCTGTTTTCTGATGAGCCTGACTCAACAGCAGTGGGACATGGACACTATTTCACTTAAGTTTTGTTTTGTTTTGTTTTGTGTGTTTTTTTAAATATATTTTATTGATTTTTTACAGAGAGGAAGGGAGAGGGATAGAGAGTTAAAAACATCGATGAGAGAGAAACATCGATCAGCTGCCTCCTGCACGCCCCCCAGTGGGGATGTGCCCGCAACCAAGGTACATGCCCTTGACCGGAATCGAACCTGGGACCCTTGAGTCCGCAGGCCGACCGACGCTCTATCCACTGAGCCAAACCGGTTCGGCTCACTTAAGTTTTAAGTTCACAGCTGGCAGAGTGTAGCAGTACCCAGGCAACCATATTTTTCAAAATATATATATATTTATTAATTTTAGAGAGGAAGGGAGAAGGAGAGGATGTGCCCTTGACCAGAATCAAACCCAGGACTCTTCAGTGTGCAGGCTGAGGCTTTATCCACTGAACCAAACCGGCTAGGGCCAGACATCCCCTTTCTTGACATCCCTGGGCCCAGGGTTCTTGGAAGTAAGAATGATGAGTTTTTAGCTGTAGAGATGGAGGCGTGTGCTGCCCCCCTGGGTCCTCAAGTGGACATTTTCAGGACTGTTTGCTCTTTGCAGAAATTCTTCCCTGTAGTACAAGGGGCTACTTGAATAAAGGAGAAAGATTCTGAGTAAGTCAGATAGATTCATGACTACATTATGGCATGGAATCTAGAAAGGAGCAAATAAATGCATATATACCTATTTCAGCACCAACAGACTTTTTAATTTGCAAATCATTTTACATTCCATCTGTCAAATTTGCAAATAACATGAATATTGAATAATTTTTAGTGGCTTACATAGGAGATAAAATAACTTTTCAACAAAGATGACTTCGTCTTTGAGTTGTGTTTTCAAAAAAAGATTCATGATAGTACATAAACAAAACTGGAACTTGACACTATGGATTTTTTTGTCTCAATTTTTAAATGGCCTTGCAAAGCCATTGGTCTCCACAGAGATTCTCCTAGAGCTTCCTAAAGGTAGAAAGAAGAGTATCAGGAAAACTGACTTAGAAATCAGGGTCTCTGGGTTCCCACCACTGCTGTAATCTGAGTGAAGAACTGGTTCAGCTGCTTAAATTAAAAACTTATCTGGTCTTGCCCTAGGCTGTTTTGCTCAGTAGTTAGAGCACCAGCAGTGGACTGAAGGGTCACAGATTAGATTCTGGTCAAGGGCATGTACCTTGGTCGCAGGCTCAATCCCCAGTGCCAGTTGGGGCGTGTGCGGGAGGCAACCAAAAGATGTGTCTCTCTCACATTGGTGTTTCTCTCTCTGTCTCTCCCCCTCCCTTCCTCTCTCTCTAAAAAAGAAAAAAAAATCAATGGAAAAAAATATCCTCAGGTGATGATTAACAAAAATTAAAACAAAAAGAACCTTATCTGGTCTTATTATCTTTGTTTTACACACGAGGAAATTGAGGTATAGTCAGATTAAAAGACTTGCTCACAGTCACAGAGAGTGGCAAATCAGGTTTTGGTTTCATCACAATTACATTAGGTTGGATCCCTGCATTTGAGTGCAACTTTAGGTTATAACTTGCAAATAAGAGTTGAGAGATGGTCTATGCAATTGGCTTTCAGTATTACTTAACTAGAGGCCTGGTACATGAATTCATGCACATTGAAAAGAAATTAATTAGAAGGTGGCCGGTGGGATGGGACTGGGTGAGATGGCCGGGCATGCCCCTGAGCCAACCTCTCTGGCCAGCGGAACCTGGGGCAGTGCCAGGGCTCAAAGGGCGTCTGCAGAGTGAGTGGGGTCCCTCCAGCAGGTGGGATCCCTTGGCCTGGCCTGTGGGGATTGGGCCAAACCTGGCAGTTCGACATCCCCTGAGGAGTCCCAGAGTGCAGGAGGGCACTCTGCAAAGTTGTCGCTTGGCAGCTCCTGCATTGAGCGTCTGCCCTCTGGTAGTCAATATGCATAATAGCTACTAGCTGGTCAGCTGAACCTGACTC
>NW_005356259.1:6075603-6080895 GCF_000412655.1 Myotis brandtii
TTGAATAGGGTTATTTATTTGCAGGATGATTTCTATGCTTACCAATTACTATGGTTGTTTACAAGATTATGTTTCAAGACAAGTTTAAGATGCTGTTTAGTTATACTTTGCAAAGTAATTCTACTTGATGTTATCCAGTCCTTATTATAAACTTTAAATAACTTGGTCTATTGTATTATGACAAGCACAGCCAACATCATATTTGGTAGCATGTTGTATGATTTTAGAGGAGAGAGAAAACTATCTTCACACTCTACCTCAAGCAGTTAATAAAAAAGCCAACCCACTTGCTCAGTGACACGAAATTCCGCAGGAAAAATGTCAAGTGTAGGCTTATGTGTTTTTTCCTTTTATATTTGAAAAAAACACGTGACACTCATGACTCAAGCCTCTTAACCACCAGAACCCTGGTATGAATGAGTTTGTTGCATCCTGACTACCGGGGAAGTATCCTAGGTATAAGAAGGTATATAGAGAGATCACAATGGATAAGAAGAAGTAAAATAAATAAATAAAATTGCCACGGAAAATTTTTGTAAAATTTATCTTTCCCCATTTGGGGAAAAAAGTCTTATTCTTTTTATTGTCTTACCATTATTTTCTTAGCTATGCAAATAATACTTTTGAAAAACTAAATGGTTCTACAGTAGAAATATATATTAATAAAATCATAAGACTTGTACAACTGTTGCAATAAAACTGCGGAAGAAAATCTGAGACCCTAACAAAATATAATTTTTATTATTACATTTAAAGTGTTGACAAAAATATGTTGTGCGTGTATCTTTTTTTGTACCCTATGTTCTGTTGGTATGTATGTTTTCCTTGGCCATAGGCATTTTGAAGTAGAGAATATTTGTTTACAAGCTACAAAGCATTCTGACTGTTCACTAATGTTCGGTCAACCCCACTTTAAAAAATGCTGTTAGAGCCCTGCTGGCATGGCATGGCATGGCTTGGTTGAGCATAGACCTATGAACCAGGAGGTCATGGTTCCATTTCAGTCAGGGCATATGCCTGGGTTGCAGGCTCCATACCCAATAGGGGGTAGGTAGGAGGCAGCTGATCAATGTTTCCCTCTCATCATTGATGTTTCTATCTCTCTCTCCCTCTTCCTTCCTCTCTGAAATCAATGAAAAACATTCTTTAAATGCTATTACAATCATAATAGCATGTACTTTCAAATATTAGAAGTAATAGGTTCTTATTAACTTTGTTACAAGAGGAACCATTCACTCCACCAATCATTTTCTTCCAATTTTTATGAAATAAACACATAGTAGAAAGATACCAAAAAATTGACTAGGTGAAATACATACTGGCACAAACAAGTTCATTTTAACAGTTGGCATGGATCAGTTGCCCATGACAATATAATATTACAATATAATGTGAATATGTACAAAATAATTATTTGAGACTAGTAACAAAGCAATGCTTAGCATTAAAACTAGGCATCATTTACATGATATAATTTCTTCAAATTCTTTGCACCTTTAGTGTATCCAAAAGTCAATAATTAACAATAAAATTGAAAGTAAAGGACGTTTCTTTAAAATATTTCAATGTTTTCAACAATTCAAGAAACAATTTAGGCATAAGTTCAGCAGTCATGAAAATGGGATTTTCTTTTCATAGCAATGATAATCTTGGTGATATTAGTATTCTAGTATTCATTTTGTAATATTGTATTTCCCCAATTTATCCATGCTTCTTTTTTTGTTTTAACAGATAGCTGACAATGCCTAGAAGAATTGATTCTTTCTGAGACACATCAAATCACTTTTCATAAAATCCATATCTTGCTGTTCATTTGTGAATAAGGTAAAGAGAACATGTTACCACACTTGCTTAGCTCTTAGATGGAGCAGACATCAGCCCACTCACATTCGGTTTGAAGGAAAACTCCAGACAGAGTGTGGCAGGTGTGTCTGAGTGGATAAGCCACTACAGGGTAAGGATGCAACTGTCACAGACTGGGGGAAGGTAGATTAGGGTGAGAGCACAGTAAGCATGTTCTCCTTAGATAAGATTTTCATGTTAATTATCCATAAGAAGAAAACTAAGGGGAGAATTTTTTTAAATGCTGCATATGACAATATTTTTAATTTCTACCCCTGGTAGATAGTAAAAGGCAAGAAAGGGGAGGACCTGATCTAGAAAATCAGTTTCTTTAAAAAAAAAAAAAAAAGGAAAGCACTTGTTTATTGATAACTGGGAAAATAATCTGTTTCATAATGTGTTTTCTTGTACTTTGATCTGTTTGTATTGATATTTAAGCGTCTGTTTTATGATCTCTTCCTAATGACAGAACCAGAGTTCTTGGAACCCGGGAGTTTGAAAGGAGCAGGTGCCGAACCTTTACTTTTTCCCTGAACAAGAAAAATGGGCTGTGATCGGAACTGTGGGCTCATTACTGGCGCTGTCATTGGCGCAGTGCTGGCTGTGTTTGGCGGTATTCTAATGCCAGTCGGAGACTTACTTATTGAGAAGACAATTAAAAAGGTACAAGTAGTCAAAAGGATATTTTTTGTCAGCCTGATTCATTCTATCTTCTGTCCCTTATTTGCTTTGGGTACCTGTTTAATATTTTATGGTAACTGGTAACTTTGTGTCCTCAGGACAAAAGTGATTATGGGCTACCACAACTGTACACAATAGAGAAATGTTAAAAGTATATTTACCATAAGTGAATTGCTACCTTAGGTACAAATATTCAAATTCTGATAAAAGCTGTTCATAGGTACACAGGTAAGTTGAAATAATTGTTTATGTCTAAAAAAGTATGCTTTTGAATAAAAAATAGGTAATTGTATAAAAATATCTTGGTTAAAACTGAGAAAAGTAAATGTGTATGTATAATATATAATATAGAACATGTATAATATTAATATATAAACATATATACATAGTCATTTAAACATAATTATGTTTAATAATGGATCAGAAATTTTTGGTAAAACTGATAGCTATTTTTTATTTGGTAAACTACTGTGGGTTTTTTTTTTTTACAATATGTGTAATATTTCCTATTTATAAAGCTTTATGTTTTAGAAAATGCTTTCAGAAATGTTATATAGGACATATGCCAGTGTATATGCAACAGCAGAGTAGTTGTAACCTAGTTAGAGTAATTCAATAGATAGGTTTGCACAAAAAACTAGAATTAATTTCCCACCCTAGTTCCTTAGCTTCACATGCACCATCTTCAACTGATAGAGAGAGAAAGACTAGGATAAGGACATACCGACCTGTTGGAGTCCTAAACCCAGGATGGCAAATTCAAACAGTTTCAGAAGTTTGGAGACAGAGTTAAAAAAAAAAAAGAAAGAAAGAAAAAAGAAAAAGTGAAGCTGTGAAGAACAAGAGAAAATGAACAGGAACTATTGTGAATGTGAGAATGTGTGCCCTACCTGAATACATGTATTTTTCTTTTTTCAAAACATAATTCTGGCCAAATAAAACATGTCTGAGTACTGGCCTCAGTTCTCAGCCTGATTAGATGTCAATGGCCTAGACAGAGGGTTAATAAGCACAGTGCACAATTGAGAACAATAAGAATTAAATCATAAAATGGGCTATACCTACGAATTCATACTGAAATTTCTGTTACTGCCAAGGCCTTTATCTTCCTCATCCATTTATCTATATTTGACATCTTCCTCTTACGAGGAATATAAATAAATACCATTTCATTTCACAGAAGCATTGACTTAATTGACTAATATGAAGAATTCATTTTAAATCTATTTCTGATTATGACAATTACTATTTTCTATTCCTTTCTTTAGCTAAAAATTATAGAGTTAAAATAAATAACCTCACTGTTCCATTACAGCTGCTGTCTTATGGAAAAAATAGGACATTTTTTAGGTTATAGTTCCTGTACTTGCATGCTATATTTGCTCCATACTAATATTGAGGTTTGTGGCTTTCCTATTGCTAACAGATCATAAGTCTTCAGCCCTGAGAATTTAATTAAAATATTATAAATTGAATGTCATCCACTTCTTTGGAATTCCCAATTTTATTGACATTACTTTTGATGTGGTTTGATAGAGACAGATAGGTCTCAGTGAGATGAAGCTTATGTGACTGTGAGATGGGATCGCCATTGCTTAATATCCTTCCTGCTCTGTCATCTGCACCCCCGTCTGGATTTCTGTGCGGAAAGAACAGATGCAGCATGTGTGCTAACACAGAAACTACAACTTACCTTTTGGAAAAGTTTCCAGAATAGAAATGTCACAATAATGTCCCACTGCAGAGCATTTTAGACCAAGACTATTTTTTCTAATACATAATTGACAATCAGTAGCTGATTATTGATCATCAGTAATATGATTATTTATTTATTCAGTAATAGTAGTACATATAGAACCTTTGTTAGGTGGCATGCAAACTACTTGCATCTATTTTAATTGTTCAGTATTTATCTCATGTTCATAATAGCTAACCCTGAGGAAATAAGAATTTTGAGAATCAAAAATTTGCTTTTGTATAGAGACTAAGAAAGAATAAAATGAAATTTATCTCAACAAATTTATGACTTAACTGGGGGAAAGCATATTATAAATAAAATAGAGAGAGACCTATTGAGACTCATAAATGAATTTTAAAGTGTATAACATAGAAAAAATAAATGCTATTTAGAAAGAGAGCTCTCAGCATATTCAAAAACTTCAGGAAGAAAGTGAAATTTGAGTTGGATTTTGTAGTACCATGGAATTGTAGAAGTTCAAAGGAGGCTGCAATAAAGGCATGAAAGGGCTGATAAATGCTATGGAAAAAGTTGTGAGAGTGCAATTAAATGTTGTAAAGAAGAAATAAGGAAAATAGAGTATGTGCCAAAACTATGGGATTAACAAGAGATTATTAGAAAGACAACAACATGGGGTAAGATTTAGGAAGTTTTGAACATGAGCAGAAGAATAATTAATGATGTTCTAGGCAATAGTCATTGGTGTATGTTTTATGATAGATGTGCAGTTGGAAGTTGATATCAAATGGCTAGCATTTATTTAGTGCTACTAAGAGCTTCACATATACTCATTTATTTAATGTTTACAAATACCCATGAGAAGGTACTATTATTTTACCCATTTTACAATTACAAGATCTTAAAAAACACTTGCCAACTCACCTAGCCAAAAGGAGGAGGAGGATTCAGGTTCCAAAACTAGGCAATCAATCTCAAGGCAGAAAGTAGATGATACAAGTCTTGTGCTCTAGCTGTGGTAGACAGTGTTGGAAAGTAAAAAGACAAAAAAAAAAAAAAAAAAAAAAAAAAAA
>NW_005356259.1:6080997-6109792 GCF_000412655.1 Myotis brandtii
GTGTAAAAAAAAAAAAAAAAAAAAAAAAAAAAAAAAAAAAAAAAACCAACACAGCTAAACAGGAGAAAACCTTTCAAGGAGAATTTATGATGACTCTCTTTTAGAAAGATCTTTGCACAGTCTGTAACAAAAGTCATTGTTCTAGTGTGATAGTCTATAGGAAAAACTGATGGGACATGAGATGCAATGGCAGTTTGGACGGAGGGACTAAGTTAGGAGAGAGAGTAGAACAAACTACATATCTAGTCTCGTGACTAAGAGAATGTGTACCTTAGAAGAATACAACACAGAGGTTTTGTTATCAATGGTCTGATATGAACACCGGTGCAGATTTCAAATGTCAGAGTTCAGGTGGATTTTATTATGACTACACAGATAAAACTAAACTGGATTTGCTTTCCGGAGAATATGAATGTAGAGACAAAGGGGCAGAGAGAATACTCTATGACTTGTGCATAATTCAGAGGTAGGAAGGCAAAACAGAAAATGGAAAGAAATGATTTTAAATGAAGAAATAAAAACAAAAGATTGTAATTTGGGGGCAGTTAATAGGAGGCCAACACTCAAGGAAAGAGAATAAAATGTTCTCAGGCAGATGAAAATCAAGGAAATAATGGTTAAAACATGGTCAATATAATTTTGAAAGTATAATTTCAGTAGGATAGGGTAATAAAGGGGGCATGAAATAAAGAAATAGAGTTTTTTCTCTTCTTGTTTTGAAATGAGGGTGTACTGTGCAATCTTTTACAAGACAAAAGGTATGAATCCTTCTAGACTCTAGAAGAAGGAAGAGGTACAAAACTGAAATTTGAGAGAAGAATGAGTTCCCTGAACCTATTAAATGATGGTTTGCATTGTATCCCAGTTACATATCCATCAACTAAGACAATATCAGAATCCCTTCAATAGTTAGAGTCTTTGGTACATTTGTTACTGAGCCTGATTTTTGTCTCACGTTTCTATATAATCATGTTGAATTGACAATTTTGGTCACATTAAGATGCTGGAACTTTTTCTTTGTTTAAATAAGGCTTCATTTTTTTCCCCTTTAGTTTACAAAACTATTTTTTAAACAAGACTGGCATATGTATCTGTTTAGCATATAGTAAGAGTCAAATGGCTGAATTATATACAAACTCAGGAGCCGATTGTCTTACCCCTGCCTCAGGAGCACTTACGATATTGCTGTTATATTAGAAATATGTACAAGATTTTGTACTGGCCACTTTGTGTTTACCATTGAAACTCATTGAAAATGATTTTCTTTATTTAATTGACTAATAGCAAATTGATAAAGTTATTACCGGTACACTAGCACTATTAAAAAAAAGAATTAAAGTATTTAGTTAAAAAATATTAGAAAATCATCTTGTATTATTGTTATTTATAAAATATAGGGTTGGAATCTCTGATACCATCCAGTTCTAAAAACTGACACCCTGACACTAGCATTTGAAATGGTCTAAACTAGCTCAGAAATTTTCTTTCATATATGAAGTTTACGCTTTATTTCCAAGGGATGTTTTTTAGGGACTTCATGCTTTTTTAATGGATCATAGTGGAAAACTTTCTTACCATTTTTTTGTACTGCGATTTCTAATGATTTGTGTTGAGTCAGCAAGTTTATGTAATCTTGCTAAGTAGATTAAAAGCCAATGGCTCAAGCTGCTACAAATGTGCAAGGCACTTTGGAAAAAGGTCAAAGTTCTGCCACCACTTACAAAAGATAATTTATCACTCCACTTTGTTAATGTTACTTGATAAATGCTTAGTGAATATTGTGTAACATAAATAATTTTAAATACATTTTAATTTAATTTCCCTAGAATATTAACCATAGAACACCAAGAATGGAATTAAAGTGTTCCTTTTATTTGCCTATTAAAAGACAAATGTTCAGTTATATCATCATTCAATTATACCATCCTTTTTTCCTCCAATTCTTGAAAGAATGATCCTTTTAGTAGCTTAAAATAAATGCTTTCAGAAAAAGTAAATTGAAATAACAATTATCTCTGTTCACTAAAATGACTAGGTTTTTTAATCAATAGACCACATTTTAATAATATACATTAATTTATATTTATATTAATTTCACATATATGCTTATAGTATTTCTACATATAACAAAATAGTTCATACATTTTCTAGCATTTAAAATTTAAAAATAAATGTCTGAAGTATTAGTTGTTAAATAATGTAGGATTTTTAAAAATTTAGTGACAATATCTGAGTATATGAAATGATTTAGAACAAATTTTAAATTAATATAGCAGTAAAAATGGGTTAAACACTAGAAATATTGCATTTTAACTGCATTAATAAAATCACTTAAAAACAATGTTTCAAGAAATAGCAGGTAAGCATATATAATTTTCTTCCTCCAGCCCAATATAATATGAACATAATTTAATTTTCATGCCAAATACTAAATCTCTCATTTTAATTTCCCACATAAACTTTGGGAGAAAATTTCCTGAATTTTAGAAATATTAAGTTCAATCTGTTTCACTGAATTTTATTCTGGATTTTAATTGGTAACTTGATAATCTGAGACTAAGGCCATTTTTTGACTCAGCACACACACACACACAGACACACATACACACACACACACACACAATGCATATGAAAATGAGAACTGTTTTTGAAATTGGGGAAAGTGCTTGTAACTGATCCTAACAGAACAACTTGTGGTAGTGAGTGGGGAGATAAAATATTTGTTTAGTTGCTGCTTTTTAAGGAAGTTTTTATTTCACTGGAGTGAGTATAAATATAAAAACAATTAAGTAGCAGAAAAATAAGTTTCATGGGATAGTGCATGACTTATTGCCACATGACTTGTTTAGATAGTAAATAATATAAATGACACCATTAAAGCAGTCTGGGAATAAATTACATTAGCATTTTCCTTCTATAGAGTGGGTAGGATTTGTATAGTAATAATAGCTAACATGTTTATTGAATGCTTGCTGTGTTCTAACTCTTTTTTTAAGTGTTCATATTTATAACAAACTATAAAGATAAATATTTAATTAAACTATATTCAACTAATTTTGACTTTCAAAAATATTAATTCATATGGCTTAACCTAATATTATTATTCCCATTTTACGCATCAGAAAACTGAGATACAAAATAATTTAACCTGCCTGAGTTTAAATGATTAATACAAGACCAAACTAAGGATCAAACTCATAGCATCTTAAATTCATTTTGACCACTTCATTCTATGCTTTGAGGGAAGAAGCCACTGTACTTGGTCAAGTGAGGGGGTAGGATAAGGGGATCTAACTCATAGATTATAATCTGCTATACCTGATTCTGCCTCTTATTGTTTTACTAGATGCCTGGTGCACAAAAATTTGTGCACTCGGGAGGGTCCCTCAGCCGGGCCTGTGCCCACTCGCAGTCTGGGACCCCTCAGGGAATGACCATCTGCTGGTTTAGGCCCGCTCCCTGGGAGATTGGGTCTAAGGTGGCAATCAGACATCCCTCTGGCAGCCCGGGAGCCCTCCGGGGGTGTCCACTTGCCAGCGGGGAGCAGACCTAAACTGCAGTCAGACATCCTTAGCGCTGCTGAGGAAGCGGGAGAGGCTCCCACCACCACCACTGTACTGGCAGCCATCAGCCTGGCTTGTGGCTGAGCAGAGCTCCCCTTGTGGGAGCGCACTGACCACGAGGGGGCAGCTCCTGCATTGAGCGTCTGCCCCCTGGTGGTCAGCGTGTGTCATAGTGACCAGTGATTCCCAGTTGCTCTGCTGTTAGGGTCAATTTGCATATTACCCTTTTATTATATGCCTGGTGCATGGGTGGGGGCTGGCTGGTTTGCCCTGAAGGGTGTCCCGGATCAGGGTGAGGGTCCCGCTGGGGTGCTTGGCCAGCCTGGGTGAGTGGCTGATGGCTGTTCGCAGGCTGGCCACAGCCCCTTTAGGGTGGGGGTACCCGCTGGGGCGCCTGGCCAGCCTGGGTGAGGGGCTGATAGCTGTTTGAAGGCTGGCCAAGGCCGCAGTAGGGATCCTTATCCCATGAAGGTGTGGCCAGCCTGGGTGAGGGGCTGATGACTGTTCGCAGGCTGGCCAAGGCCTCCAGCCACCCAAGCTCCCAGTGGTGGCTGGCTGAAAGCAGGTATCTGGGATTTATTTAGCTTCTATAATTGAAACTTTGTTGCCTTTTGCGGAGGCCACAGCAGGCCAGGGCAGGCAGGAAGCTTGGCTTCCTCCATCGCCAGGGAAACCAAGCCTCCTGCTTGCTCCAGCTCCACGGCTGCCAGCCACCATCTTGGTTGGGTGAATTTGCATATAGTAGCTCTGATTGGCTGGTGGGTGTGGCTTGGGCATAGCAAAGGTATGGTCAATTAGCATCTTTGTCTTTTATTCATGTAGATAATATTCTTGAGAAATTGATATATTTTCTACAACTTTACTGTCCATATTAAACACATAAGAAGACATCAAGGTCATTTTAATAATTACATACACTAAAGTTGTATGATGAGTCATGTAGATGAGTACTGCTTTTCTGCAACAATAATAAAGCGAGCATGTGACTAGAGAGAAGATATTACTATCACAAACATCTGCTTTCAAGTTAATAAAACAGAATAGAAGTTTCAAAGCCAATGGCTTTCAAACCCAGCTGGAGACCATGCCATAGGAGTCATCAGGTTGGAATCCAGCCATCGCTGGGGCTGGATAGTCTGTATACTTAAAGTCAGAGACAGATACTGATTACATAATGATCAGCTTTATACTTCAAATTTAGCCAAGGATTTGCAAAATAGGCTAGATAGCCCAAATCCAATTTTAAATTCACAAAGGCATAAAATCGTTTGCTCCTTTTAAAAGAAGAACTTGTGACATAGTCAATCTTGGTGGTCAAAGGGTGTCTATACAATGTTCTAATACGTAATGTTAGGATCAGAAGAAATGCATTCCTATTTTGATTGTTGCAATATTTTTGTCTCTGAACAAATCATGACAATATGGAAACTATAGAAAATTATAGTGAAAATGCCCAGTTTCTTTATTATCTGCCACTAAATTGTCATATGTCATTGAATCAGACATCTGTTTTCTGTTTTCTCTAGGACCCATTTCTACCTCTGAAAAAAATTGGATAGGTTTAGATGACCCTAAATTTAACAATTGGCAAATCAAAGCATTCATTTCAATGTTCGCATTTAAAAAGAAAAAGAAATCTTCTGATTAATAATTAAGGCAAAGTGGTGTATTGGCCTTTAGAAGAAAGGCATATTAGGACTTTCAAGATTAAATGCATATGCATTAGGGTGAGGGAGGTATTCTGTCCTACCAAGGATATCCCGTCATATTCCCTTTTCAATTCCATAAGCATTTATTGATTTTCTTTCATTAAGAACTGAACTAAGATAAGTGGCTTGAGAGGTACATGATAAATAATTGATATTGCATTAGTCCTTAAGATTCTTGGAGTGTGAGAGTAATGTGTACAAATATAGGTTCATGTGTGTTTTCCTCTCATATGTCTCTTGAAATGGGTAAATTAATACAGCACACAGCTACTATATAGATTTCAGCTTCAGCATCCTCATTATACATCTTTACATTTAGAAAAATAGCCATGATACATGATCTGCCTGTGATTTTGTCTTAATATGAGGCTTGTTAGTACCGGAATCTAACTTTCTGGGAGAGAATGGCAAGTTTTTCAAGGATAATTGGTTGTGAAAGGAATAGGGCCCACCATCACTTTAGCAGCTCCAGTGTAACCAGTGTCAGTGATTGCAACAGCAGGGATTTTGTAATGGCATTTTCAATTGGTGCCTTGTTCTCCCCCAAGGAATTGCCTTAGTCTTTGCTTTAAGCAATATGTAAAGTTTCCTGAAGATATGAAACTCAGTTTTACTTTTACCAACTAAGTGCAGAGGTGACAGAAAATAGCCTGGTGTAAAAGAGGACTGGTCTAAGGGTCAGGGCCTGGGATTCTCAGTGTACTTCTACGACGATATGCCTAGATTATCCATGGGCCAGCCACCTGGCTTCTCAGAGCCTCAGTACTAGAAAATGTGGTAATAATGTCCAATGTCCTTTCCTGATTCATCATTCTATGAACTGACGCTTCCAGGTGAAGGAAACAAATAGATCAGATTGTGTTCCTATATTTATGGGCCTCTTTAGGTTCATGTTCTGTGAAATAGTTTTCTTCCTCTTCCTCTAGCACACCGAGGGAAGTTGGAGCTTTCTGCCTGGGCATTTTTACAAGGTTCTTCATTGGAAATACTGCCTGCCACAAAATCACCTTTGTTGGCACTAGTTACTATAGCTTCATAGACTTCCGGCCCCGAGAGCAAAAGCCACAGAAAGAAACTGGGAGAGCATCTAAAATTCCCTTCTTTTACAGATAATGAGGTTAGCCCTCTGGGGTTAGGTGGCTTTCCACTCAGTCCCACAGCTCCTAAAGAAAGGGACAGATTTTCCAAAATAGGGTTTTCTGATTCTGTCATTGGTATTTTGTTTTTCCACTACAAAGAGTGTCCACAACGTTTAATAGATTTCACAAAAGAATACTAGGACGACTTCCTTATTTAATCCTTTTATTGAAATCATAGTATCCTAATAATAATGAATTAGACTATTGTAATGTTTGGGTACATGTACTATTGGGTTGCTGCAGATATACTGAGAAATAGGGGAAGCCATATTGAGCATGATTTTGAAGTGAGGAGGTCAATTGTGTGTTTCTTATTCGGAAGCATTTGTTTTCTTAATTTAATTAACCTTAAGTGATCATCCCCTGAAGTCTCCAGCTTTTGAAGAAAAGCAAATAGTGTCCATGACCACTAGACTTTTCTCTCAATTTTTCTGTTTTTGCCTCATCAGCCCAACTCACTTATTGCAGAAGAAAAGTTAATGTTCCACATGATAAGAACTTTTTGGAAGAGCTTTAATACAATTTGCTTAATAAATTGTGTTGTTCCTAACTGCTGCAATATTGCCGAAGGGTCACTGTCGAAGGCTTGCCAATGATTGGCCTTAAGATCAGCAGACGTGTGCAGTATTACACAGAGATTCTTTTTGTAAAAGGTTAACTAAAGACGTTGCTACGATGATTTGTTGAAACATTTCTGTTGCAAGTGAGTGGCGAGATTGCAAAGGTTCTCATGTATGAAGGTACTTGCGCCTGGTCTTCTCATTGGCTAATTACAGGTGAAAACACCCAGAAGTGCCCTTATTTACTACAAAGAAATAACCCAAGCTTGTTTTGTGTGTGTTTTTTATAGGAAGTTGTCCTTGAAGAAGGTACAACTGCTTTTAAAAACTGGGTTAAAACAGGCACTGAAGTTTACAGACAGTTTTGGATCTTTGATGTGCAAAATCCAGAGGAAGTGATGGTTAACAGCACCAATGTCAAGGTGAAGCAAGTAGGTCCTTATACATACAGGTGAGTCCCCTCTAGTAAGTGCCACTCTTTCCTTGACCATATGTATTTCTGAAAAGGCTTCCATATGATAAATGCCATTGATTTGAAAGGGACTTATATTATCTTGTCAATCATATACATTGAAATATTTTGTTTATGCTTGTATAGAATCCTGATCTAAAGACTTATTGATTATAAGAAGTATCTATTTAGGTTTAAATTGACTAGCATCAATTAACTCCTACGTTTAAGGAGTTGCAGGCGTTTTACACTTGTGGAATATATTCTCCATGACTCTGAAATATGTGTGATCCATAGAAAAAGATATCTATCAGAATTTTAAAAACTAGACGACTTTAACATTTTAAGAGTGAATGTATAGATTACATTAGTGGTTCTCAAAGTATGGTCCCTAGGCTAGCAGCATCAGCATCACACTGGGAACTTGGTAAAAATGCAAATTTTCAGACTCTATCCCAGACCAAGTCAATCAAAGACTCTTGGGTTAGAAATCAAAAATAAGCTTTACAAACCTCTCTGGGTGATGCCAATACACACTCAAATTTGAAAACCACATTAAACTGATGTTACACAACCGCAGTAGCTACTAAGGTTTTCTATTCAAACTACTAGTAATTCCCAGCTCAAATGGGGGTTTCTATTTATTCAGTAGACTCGTTATTACATATTTCCCAGTGCTGAGACTGAATATGCTATAACTTTATCCTAAATTTCCTAATAATTTAACATGCTTTGGAATGGCATCTTGGACTATTAAAACTAAGAGGGAAATAATAGCCAGAACTTTTCATCTTGTAATTAAATAAAACTGACATCAGGGATGTGATAGGATTTGTTCATGTTCATACAAACCTAGGAACTGGTAACTCCTAGATTTTTGTATGTTTTCCCCTACTTAAGTTATAGACTATGTCTTTTTACCCACTATCAAGTAAGAAAAAAAGCAGAGATTGAGCTGTTACAAACACTAACCTTAACCAAGGATTAGGCATATATTTACGAGATCCATATGGAAGCATAATTAAATTCTGCCGTATCATTTGATATATAAAGGTGTGATATCTTTTTTCTCAAGGATTACAACTAGTTACATACCATAATCAATTCTTACCACAAATATATATATATTTAACCATTTTTAAATAATTTATAGTTTTAGTATCTTTTTTGTTTTAGATCATCTATAATTGTATATTTTTTCTCTCCACATATTATTATTATATTTCTATAGTAACAACTCACGCTCAAAATATAATGAAATAATGATACTTGTGAAGGTAGTGCCTGTTGTAATAGCACATGATGTATAAAAGGCCATGGTGCTTGTGGTGTCCTAGCAATTATTCCATGTCTCCTGTGTCTGTGCATATGTCTGTAACCATTTACAACTCTGTCCAAGAAGACTTGATTTTTGTTATTACAAAAAAAAAAACAAGCTTACTTTAGAAAGAATATTCATTTTTTTCATGCTCTTACAGTTTTGTGTTATTATCAAAAGCCTATATGAATATCTTGTTTCAAAAAATGTTGCAGATATGATGTGTACCTATGACAATCTAGAAGTCACATGTGACCAAATGAATATTGAAGTATATTGCTTAAAAATCATAATCTGATTAATTGAATGCATGTGAGGAAAAAGAATAGTTGTTAGAATTTGAAAATTTATATTTTCTGTTTAAATTTTTGTTTGTGGGGAGGTTATGTTTGTTTTTTACTTTATGGAGAATGTGGGGAAACATTAACATAATATTGAATCTAGTCCTAGCCCTACTCTGATAGGTGACAAGTAATATATATTTTATTCTTAGAGGCTCTAACCTCTAAAGGACAAAAGAGGGTGGGTTAGATGCACTCAATTCATTTGAAGAGGCGATGATGGGAGGGTTGGAGGAAACCAGTTGGATTTGCAGCTAATGTTTATAAACAATAAATTTCTACTTATATAACAATTGTCAACATAAGAAACATTCAAACCTGTGAAGAATTTTTGTGAGATTTTTTTGAGCCTGATTGTTGACAATGGCTGGGGAGCAAAATCTCAACGGATTGAGATAAAGCTCCTGAGAATGGCAGTTGTGCATCTTATTTTATACATTACAATCAAAAGAGATGCTGCAAGTGGGTTACATGAAATCCACTGGTGATAGATTAAGGGAGTGGGAGAAAGCACAGTGGGAAACCTCTGGGATTGGATGAAAAGTAAAATGATAGACACATGCATTTTTTACATAGGTGGGTACAGGCTAGTTAACAGTCAACAATTAACATGATAAAACAGTGAGGATTTCTGGACTCTGTCCCAGTGTACTGGTTGTGCCCTGTGAGGTCTGGGAAAGGGGAGTTACCCTGACATTCCAAAGGAATGTTCTCAGATGCAAAAGACAATAGACAGGCTTAGTTAAGGTAAATATTGACCTTTGTCAGGGAAGATACCAGCCTAGGACATGACTGCCCACCATAAACTGCTTTTAGCTAAAGAGGGTTTAATTTCAGATCCACCCTTTGTGGTTACTCTAGCTCTCTGAGTTTATAAGGATGCCGTGCAGGCCTTCATTGAGCCACTCAGATTAGCATGTGGCTGCTTTTCATCCACACAACGTTAAAGAGATTTTTTATCAGGTTGGGGTCATCCTGTCTCACCAATGTCACCGTCATTGAGTCATTAGAGTCTGCTGGCATGCCTTAAGTAATGGAAACCACCTTTCAGAAAAAGGGAATAGCTTGAGAATCTTACACCTGTTGAGGTGAAGCTACCGCCCCATAAATTATGCTCTGAATCCAGGTGAAATTGGCAGTGTAGGAAGGTATTCTGTCTCAAACAGAACCACAGGCTTATTTGGCTGATGGCTGCTTACGTGACTTTGATGAAATTTTTATTGGTGAGGTATGACATGGTGCAAAGCATAGAATTTCCAGGACTGAGATCTTAATGGCACTTATTCCGACATTCACCATCTCTGTTGCTCTATGAATATTTAGTAAATCCTTCAGAATATTCTCAAATCTCAAACATATATAATGTTTGAGTTACTTTGTTTTTTGCAGGAACACAAAGAAAGCAGTCTTGGGGAAAAATATAAGGCAGATTACTCCCTTTGACATTCTTAACCAAAACTTTCCAAAACCTGCCTGCATTCTAATTTTTAAACCAAAAAATTGAGTGATTATGTTCTTTTTTAAAAAGCACATTCTATTAACAGGCCTCAGTTTAAAGGATTTTTCTCAGTGAGTGCCATCTACTGGTATAATGTTGTAAGTACAGTTTAAATAAGCTAGAATTTAGGTCACAATTTTATACCTATTATTTCAACTTTAAATGTTAATAACATGTAATATAATTTTAAATTTACATCTATATAAGAGAAAATAGTAAATGACTAGTAATATACTGTCCTGGGTGCTGATTTAGATTTTTATGTTCTTTGTATGTATTTAGTACCCCCATAAGAATAAATAATAAAGCTTTGATTAAATGATATTAAAAATAAAATCTTTTTCTAGATGATTGGGAGTTCTCTTTTGAAATAATGTGAGCCATTAATTAATTTGTTCATTCAAAAATATTTATGGAGAACTCACCATGCACCAGGCACTGAGCTGGAGGGACAAAACACTCATAATCCGTACCCTACAGAAAGTTACATTTTTTTTTTATACCTGAGTGAAAAGTATTGGTTTTTACATTTCAATTACATGTTTTTATCAGTCTTTACCTTAGTTAACTATTCACCTTACATCATAAACATTAACTATATTATAGTGCAACAAATGATGTGTCCATTATTTCATCTCAGCGAATATCTTGTACTTGCCAAGATTTTTTTCTCCACAGTAATCGCCCTTCAATACATTCCTAAAATGTAGTTGGTAACATGAAACTAGATATGTTAGAGCCAATGAACACTGATTTAATACTAGTCAGGATTCAATATATGGGAAAGGGAGGGAAATTAGTCTGGAGTAAATTATATGCCATTAGTTATCTTTATTCTCATTAAAGTACTGAAAAATATGGAACAGCCAGCGCTGGGTAGATTATGTATTTTGAGCATTCTTTCTAAGACAATGTGTTCTTCATATTCCCCTGCTTAAACCTTTCTCCTGTCCCCTCCTTACCCTAGGATAAAGGCTAAACATTTGAGTGTGAGATACAAGCCTTTATGTTTGAGATCTTGCTTATTTCCTACCACTCTCCTTACTCTCTCACTTTATAATCCAACCAAATTCTACCATTTGCATTTCTAAAAATACACCAGGTTCTTCTTACCTTATATGTGCCACTTTCAAACCTGTTTCCCCTAACTAAACTTCTTTTTGTAATTCAGACCACTTACAGTATGTGGAATTGCTACAAAATGTGTCTTGACCCTTATCCCCACCATGACCATCCCAAGTCTGGATTTGTATCTGTTCTGTTTAACCATGAAGTCTGTAAACTCCTGAAATAACACATAATATTATGTGTAAATTTAAGACCCCTTTCTCTAATTTGCTAGAGAACCAGCATGGGCTTATGCCAATGGTTTAGCGCAGTGGTCGGCAAACTGTGGCTCGCGAGCCACATGCGGCTCTTTGGCCCCTTAAGTGTGGCTCTTCCACAAAATACTGATTTCTGCGCATGGGCCACGAAGTTTCAATCGCACTGTATGTGCACGCCCGCACGTGGTATTTTGCGGAAGAGCCACACTCAAGGGGCCAAAGAGCCACATGTGGCTCGCAAGCCGCAGTTTGCCGACCACTGGTTTAGCGTAAGTTCTGATGTATTCTATATATTCAAAAATATTTGTTGTATGAATGAATGACATTTGAGGCCTAACGTTCACGTGAAACAATAATTTTGAATTTTATTTACTTCTCTATTTCAGAGTTCGTTATCTCTCCAAGGAAAACATAACCCATGACCCTCTGAGAAACACAGTCTCTTTTGTACAGCCCAATGGTGCCATCTTTGAACCTTCCCTGTCAGTTGGATCAGAGAATGACACTTTCACTGTTCTCAATCTGGCTGTCGCTGTGAGTAGACAAACAAAATGATTTGTTTTGAAATGCTCTAGAATCCACTATAATTAATCTCAATATTAGAACTCTCACTAGATAGTATTTATTCTGCTCCTATGTCCTTATTTGAATAGAGTTTTGGTCATTAAGAAAGATGAAAAAAATCAACTGAATTGGAAGACCACTTCAAGTGTATCCTTGGGAAAAAATAGGACTTAATTTTGAAAGACTTCTTCTTGTAACTGAAACTGAGGCACTCAAATGTGCTTATCTAGGGATTAGAAAAATTATACTTTTAGCTCTGGCAAGATTTGGCAGTCATTTTAGAAAAATAGTTTTTTAAATTTTTTATTAAAATTAATTCTCATATTTAATCCATTTATTTGTTAAATATTTAATACTATAAATGGTGTCTTTACACAGTTTTTTGTTGTTGTTTTTTGTAGGCTGCAGCCCATCTCTATCCAAATCCATTTGTTCAAGCGGTACTCAACTCATTTATCAAAAAGTCAAAGTCATCTCTGTTTCAAAGGAGAAGTGTGAGAGAACTATTGTGGGGCTATACGGATCCGTTCTTGAGTGTGGTACCATACCCACTTCCTAGAACAGTTGGTGTGTTTTATCCCGTGAGTACCAAATATCAATGTTGATATTGTTTTACTTTCATTGGATAAATAAAATGGCATTGGAAATCTATAATTTTATAATTTAGTGTGTTAGCCATATTTATTATCTGGGAATATATATTCTAATTTTTAAAAATCATTTTTCTCACATCCTGCAGCTTTTCAAGTTTATAAAATTTACTTATATAAATTTAACAATTAAATTTTTAATTAAGAAGATGATATTTAATCAGGATTTCTTTATTTTATAAATAAACACTTCGTCTAAAATTAAGTTATGCTGGTAAGGCTTTGAACACTATTTTCAGTTTTGACTTCTGAAAAAATCAAGTTTAGTGCCAACATTTTAATTGTGTTAAATGTATTAGTTCTATCATTCCTCCTTCTCTAGACCTCTTACAAATTGTTTTAATATAAATTTAAAGCCTAAATTTACACACACGACACTGATAAATTAGCAATGTCCTATCTTATGGAGTTTATTAATAAGAATTCCTACGGTCTATAAATGAAATGACAATTTGAAGATTAAGGAAAATGTGAACTTAGTGATAGACTTAGCTATAGCTCAATGTTTTGAATTATAAATAAGACAAGCTAACCCTCAAATTGGAATTTTGACAATGATTTGACACTCTATGTCAGGGGTGGGCAAACTTTTTGACTCGAGGGCCACAATGGGTTCTTTAACTGGACCGGAGGGCCGGAACAAAAGCATGGATGGAGTGTTTGTGTGAACTAATATAAATTCAAACTAAACATCATTACATAAAAGGGTACAGTCTTTTTTTTTTTTAGTTTTATTCATTTCAAACAGGCCGTAGTTTGCCCACGGCTGCTCTATGAGCTATTAGTTATATTCTCCAGTTCATTGTTGTTATTTTACTTTTAGAAAGTGTTCATGATTGCAACATTATCAATTAAGTATCAATGTAGAAAGCCTAAGGGATCAGAGATTCAGTTATCTATTTTTTTAAATCTTTATTGTTGAAAGTATGACATATGTCCTCTTTTCCCCCATTGACCAATTATTATTACTATTATTTTCATATATTTTTATTGATTTCAGAGAGGCAGGGAGAGGGAAAGAGAGATAGAAACATCAATGATGAGAGAGAATCATTGATTGGCTGCCTCTTGCATGACTCGCACAGGACCAAATCTGCAACCTGGGCATGTGCCCTGATTGGGAATTGAACCGTGACCTCTTGGTTCATAGGTCAACTCTCAACCACTGAGATGCTGGCAAGGCCCAGTTATTATTTTTTAACTCAAATACTTGGGTAATTTTGTTTTTAATTTTGTATACCTAGTTTTTGGTGACCACTTATTAAAGATCATAATATTTAGAATACCTCTAGAAATCTGTCATTGTTCTCATAGATTTTGTTCAATATCTCCACCTCAATATAAAAGGAATAGTAATCCAAACTGTTTTACTGGCTTAATTATGAAAAAGAACACTAGAGTCTGGGTTATATCAACTTTTGATATGTTTTCTTCCTTTGTCTCAGCATCTAGCACTTATTTCTTGGAACCTTTTATATTCTATCTTTTTAACATGTTAAAGAACAAGTTTAAAACTTCAATGCCTATATATTTTAAACCATATAAAATAATTATGCATAACCAGTCTTTGAGAAATGCAAACATGAGTTAATTACATGTTTTATAACTTGGAGAGTATGTATTGTTCTAGAAATAATTTTTTCTTGGTACGTGTATTTTCAGTACAATGATACTGCAGATGGCGTTTATAAAGTTTTCAATGGAAAAGATGATGTAAGCAAAGTTGCCATAATTGACACTTACAAAGATAAAAGGTAAGTATCCAGGTAAAGTGTGTGTGTGTGTGTGTGTGTGTGTGTGTGTGTGTGTGTGTGTGTGTTTTACAAGGGAACTCTAAAGCAGGTGTTGCATAGACACCCACCTCTGCAACAGACCTGCCTCTATCTCAGCTCTGAGAATTCCTGTTCTACAGGGCATCAGCCCTTTATGTATGAAAGCTGGTTGTACTAGTGCCTCGCTGCTGAAAAGCAGCCCCAGGTTCTCTTACATGAAGAAATCCAAAGGGACTGTTTTCATTTCTGCTGTGTAACCAGCATTACAGTGCCCCATGCAATTAGATAACCACAAAATGAAAAGAGAGAAAATCAATGCATTAACTGATCATCTAGGAGACATAAAAATATGTTTCACTGGCTTTTTAAACCTGTTTGTGGAGTATATCAAACAAAAATTTTCATTCCATTGACATGACCTAATGTGTCTATAAAGATAAAAGCTTAATGAATCCATGCTAACACTTCCATGACTTTCCCCTTCAAAAACTTCTTGAAATAATTTCTACATATGATAGCTTAGCTTTTTAAAAATTCTTATCAATGAAAATACAAAATATTTTATATTTTAAGTAGTTTGTTACGTTTTAAGTAGTTTTAAAATTTGCATGTTAAACTTGGAAATAAAGAGCATGTTTCCTTTGAAGTAGTAATAGAATGTGGTATGTTCATATCGCCAGCCATGATTGTCTTTCTTTTCCTAGATCCCGCCTATTCAACTGAAATATAGGAAATTTATCATATGAGTAAACTAAGAAGAACCCTAATACATTTCAAGGCAGAAAACCTTTTCTTCTCCTTGATGTTAATAAATATGCTTTAGGCCACTTGTTTTCTGAAAAAGATCAAAGGATTCAAAATAGAAAGAGTCCTGGCCAGGTGGCTTATTTGGTTGGGGTGTCCTCCCATACACCAAGAGGTGGTGGGTTCGATTCCTTGTCAGGACACGCACCCAGGTTAGGCTTCCATCCCTGGTCTAGGAACATGCAGGAGGCAGCAGATCAATGTTTCTCTCACCTCTCTCTCTCTCTCTCTCTCTCTCTCTCTCTCTCTCTCAAAAATATTGAAAGAGATAAAATGTTTTTATTAATATAACTAACAATTTCCTCACACCTGAGTCCCAATGGAAAAATTGACAATAGTTGAGTTTTCACTACTGTGGTACTTTTTCTTCTACAGAGTCCATATTTACATGTTTTTATAGAGAAGTTTAATGGAGGAAAACAAACACTTCTAAATGCTCATTTAAGGGGAAATCACATCATTGTTTATATATCGAAGAACATGAACATTTCCTCCATTTCAATATTACAGAGAGATTTTGAGGAGAGTTGCTAAGTGCTCCTAGTTAGAGTAATAATTTCAAGATTATAATAAGGTTAATGTAACTGATCATAGCAACACTGAGCATGATTAAGAGCTTATTCTGTTTTTAAGAAGAAGCATCAACCTGCATTGATATTTCACTGGATGACATATTAAGAATAAGAAAAAAGTTTTTCTATCACCAAAAAGTGGCTGAGGATACAGAAAAACTATTACTACTATGTTTTTTTATTGTATATATCTTATCTAGACAGGAGAGTATAAATTAATAAACTCTGTCCTACTTTAATGCCAGATCATGCAAGAACTAAAAGGGGGGCTATAAATTGGTTAACTACATGTTTCCAATCTCTATTAATCAAACATCTGCTTCTCTTTCTTTCCTCCTCCCCATTACCCTCTCCTCTCATACTGAGCTCACATCAGTTACCCACTGAATATTTTTTCTTCTATTCAGTTTGAGTACTCAACATACTACCAAATAATTTATTTCTCCCATTGGAAAAAAATATCTCCTAAGCAGAGATCTAAATTTCTGGTCAACGTTTCTCAATTTCCTTTTTTCAGACTGGTGTCTATTCCAAATTGTTTCTATGTAAACAGTTTTATTTTGTAATCTGGCTACTTAATGGTATCAGGCACTTAATTTATTTCAACAAGATGAAAGCTTCAAAGAAAATATGGACTGAAGGAGTTACAACATTTCTTGAATTTAGCATTTGTCATGTCTAATCTTTATTTTAGCAATATTGCATCATAATAGACAAAGTAACATAAGAAAGGTGCTCTTGAAATGAGAATGTTTGTTCATTTTCTTTCTTTTTATTCCTAAGGACTCTCGGCTATTGGCCAAGTTATTGTGACATGGTCAATGGTACAGGTAAGAGCATTTTTCTTGGCAGTAATCACAATGAACCCACCTCCCTCTCTCCCACAAATCCACCATCATACCTAGAGGATTCTGAAGGGGAGAGTATATGTTTACCTGTCTTTATACCCCCAGAACATAATTCAGAGTCTCTACTCTTTTACAGGTTTAGTAAATATCTGCTTAATGTGATAGGATTTCTGAAGACTAAGCATCAAGGATTGGCCTTTATTGAGTTACTAGGAAAATGTTTGCTTTGTAAAAGCTTTACTTAATGAACTGCCTTCCTGACAATAGAAGTAATGGATTAAAAAACTTAGAGAAGGAGCTACTATTCACATCCTTTGTAAATACTGTACAGATAATAATTTAAAATTAAAAAAATAAAAAATATCAAGGTAATTACAAAAGGTGACCCATGGCTCGAAGTAAGGTTTCAAGCTGAGGTAGGATTGATAGAGTTGCAAGACAGAGCTGTCTATTTGAATAAGGTGGTCAGAATGAGAGAGAAAATAGCAACAAAAACAAGGTTAGGTGTCTACTAACCATGAAAAATGTATGCAAAGATGAAAATTCTGAATAAGATTTGGGAAAAACACAGGACTATGAACTTATAGTATGGTTAGAACTGGCTGATTGTACTCCTTGAAGAAAAACAAAGTACACATATACCTATTAATTTAAGAATTAAGATTTTAAAGAGCAAGAGGAATCAAACATCATGAGTAATTAAAACAGAGGTGGGCTTTCAACAACTAAGAAGTAGAGGCAGGAGAATGATGTTTGCAAAGTTGGTGAGGCAATACCCTGCAGGAAAACGGTATAATAAAGATGAAGAACTTTAGATACAAAATTATGCAAAAAAATAGGTAATAAAGAGGAATACCAAAGTGTTGTTGACTTTGGCATTTTTTATTTAATTTTGTTATCACTCCCTTATAGAACAACAGAACAAACATGGGTTTGATTGGTAATGCTTTGAGCCATGAGGGTGGATGAAAGGAAAAAAGAAAAATAAATAAATTCCTTTCTAAGTAAAGCGTTTCTGCAAATCAATTGTAAAGTGTCTCAATACCACTAGCTCTAGTAATTGCATAAGCATAATACTTCAGTCCTTAGGTGCAGAGTGAAAGGCACTGTGCTGTTCCTAAGTACTGATGGGTTCTTTATGAGTCTAGAAAAAAAAAGTATTAAACATTTCTGTCCAAAGCTAAGAAGTAGAGAAGCTTTAAAAGAGGAGCTAGGATATTTAATAATGACAATAGTATAAATATATGAGAAACTGGTATGAAATTACAAGATCTAAGAGGAAAACAGAAATAAAAAAAAAAACAGGAGCAGAGGTAGGTTGGACAGGATAGGGGACTCTGCTATGGTCCCTGTAAGACAGATTTTTGGTCACGAAACAGAAAAAGTTGCAATGTGTTTTCATCACAACTTAAAAAGGCTTCCTCTGCCTTCTTCAGGAAGTTGGAAGAGATGTAAAATGAAAGTATTAATGTACATTTGAATGCTTTTTTTAATACCCTGCTAATATCAGCTATCTAGTTGTTGGTATGATTATGATGTAAGCTTCAGTGATATTTCAGATAATGATTTTTAAATCTTTTCAATGTTCTTTTTCATTAATGGTTAAGACTTGGTAAGACAGTTGTAGGCAATGCCCATTCAGTGACCTATTTGGGGAGTTTAAGCTAATCTGCAATATTCAGTTCCTTAATGGCAGGATCAAGTTCATTGTGATCTTCTGTTACATTTTACTTATCACAAGAGTATAAGTGAAAGGTAATAAGATTACAAGGTTGGAGACTTACCAGAAAAATAACCTAGAATTCATAATTGAAGGATGGGTCTTATCATTATAGATAAAAACATTCAGTGGTGGCTCAGTTTTGGTGATATTCTTTTAAGGAGCAAATGGAGGAGTTATCTCATTATTTCTTCATATATCCAGAGTGTGCCATGGATCATGACCACAGCAGAAATTCAATAAATTCAAAAAATGCTCTTTTTAGTTTGATGGATATGTTTTCAAACCATTTGCAAGAAATTCTTAGTGAGAGGACTTTAAAAAATGATTTCAATAATATTAGTCAGCCATTAGAGCAGATGAATGAATCACTATCAAAAGTACAATGCAAACTGAAAAGGAATGCTAAATCAATTTCATGCTAAAAAAAAAAAAGTGCCACTCTACTACATGTTTAAATGACAATATTTTGGGTATATTGGGTTAAATAAAACATACCTGTTTTGTTTTACTTTTAAAATTGTGGCTGCTAGAGAATTTTAAAGCTACAGATACAATTGACATTACTATTTCTAGTGACCATGCTGGAATAGAGATTTCTACATTCTTCTAGGACACACATGACATCTAATCACTTGACACTGGCTTAATTTTTAAACAGATGCAGCCTCATTTCCTCCTTTTGTTGAGAAGACCCGGATACTGCAATTCTTCTCCTCTGACATTTGCAGGTAAGACAAAGACACATACATTTCTGTGAGTCAGAAAATTTTCCCATGTAACAAAACACAGGCCAAGAAGCTCATACTTAATGTTATTTGAGAAAAATAAAATACACGTAGTGAAACTTTTCTTCATTTAGTAAGAATAAATATGACAGTCATAATATATTTATCAATGCTTTTAAAAAAAAGTAAAGGATGTAGAAAGATATTTTACATAGTATAAATCATTCTCTTCTTGTTATGTCTAAGCAAGAACTCTTTCTTTCTTTTACTAAACTTGCATTATATTTAATAGTAGTCAAGTCTATCCTTCTATGCCCAATTTTTCTAAGATGTCCAGAGAAGGTGATGTCACTGTCACAGAACTATGTTAATTAATGTGTTCTACCTCCCCTACAGCATCTTTTCCAATTGATGGGGCCTAGTAGATACCACACGGCATTAGAACCCACACCAATATGCTTGAATCCTAACCCTGTTCCCAAAGGCTGTGTGGTTGTGAGCAGTATTTAATATCTCTGAATCTTTTCCTTATCTGTAAAATTGAAAAGAGCAGTGTTTCTTCCTAGAGAGTTATCTGGGGATTGGAAGAAATATTTATTGAGCCCCAGCACATTACCAAGATTATGGTGGACACTTGGTAAATGATGGAGGTATAGGATACAGTATATTAAGCTCACATGCACACACTTACAAGTAAGTGGTCTTTCTCTTCATGACTGTTTTGAAAGACAGGTATTTTATTTTTATTTTATTGAAGTGGGCACACACAAAAAAGTATTTGAGGCAGTCATATAAATAGTTAATCTATGAAGGAAATAAACTGAAAAAAATGTCTTTAGTATCAATACACCATGGTACTTCACAAGCAAAAATTATTCTTAGAAGGTTTTGAAAATAAAGGTAAGGATAGCTCATACTCAGGTATTGAGTTCTGATATGCCTTAAAATTTTATAAGGATTTGTTTTCCCTAAAAATTAAGCAATAATTCTGATAAGAGTATATTAGATTTTCCAAGTTAGAGTAAGAATATAAATCTAAAACTAAGAAAAAATGAATCTCTGGAATATAGTTCAGATCCCTGGAATGAAGCTCTCTTTTCTCTGTGTTTAGGTCCATCTATGCTGTGTTTGGAGCCGAACTTGATCTGAAAGGAATTTCTGTGTTTAGATTTATTCTTCCACCCAAGGCCTTTGCATCTCCAATTCAAAATCCAGAAAACCATTGTTTCTGCACAGACCCAGAGATCTCAAATAATTGTACATTTTATGGTTTGCTAGACATTAGCAAGTGCAAAGAAGGTGAGTAAATGTTCTCAGTATTACAGTTCATGTTGTAATTTGCAGTGTTCTTTAAAATGTAACCTTTACCCAGGATCCCTTTGACCAAAAATTTAAAGTGAGAAAGCAATAAGGACAGAAAGTAAGGGTGATGGTAGGAAATTTTTGTGTGTTTTTTTGTATTGTGTTCAAAGTCCTAATTGTGTTTCAGTGCTGCATAGGTTAGTTATTAGTCAATGAAATCATACTAGTATTTCTCTGTGTTACTTAAGGAAAATGTCTAGGCTCTTTTCCATTTATTATTATTATTATTATTATTATTATGCTTCTCATTGTCATTTTGAGTTGTATGGGTTCCTTGTATATTTTAGATTTTGGCATATTAACTACTTATTGGATATCTAGTCTGCAAATATTTTCTCCCATTCCACTTAGCCTTATTATTGTTATGGTTGTTATTGTTGTTGTTTCTTTTGCCATATAGAATCCTGGTGCTCCTTTTACATTTAGGGTAAAAGGAAAATAATTCCCAGAATACTATGAGCATTTCAACTTATCTATCTGCCATTTTTTCTTTCTTTGAAAATAGTAAATAAAAATAAGTATATTTTCAGTGTGTCTCTGAAACAAAGGCTGACTTACACACAATTTGTGGTCTGTCTTGGTTTGCTCACTTTCTTCATATTGGAGTGGTGAGAATAAAGAAAGAAAAAACCTCTTAATTAATACTCAGTTCATAGATATATTACTACCTAAAACAAAAACATATGTGATTATAACTGTGTTCAGCAGCTAAACCTTACATATTAAAAATTAATACGTAAGGCATAAACAACAGAATCAACTGACTGGTTAGTAAAATAATGGAGAATTTTGTTATTTTATTTGTACAGTAGCAATCAGATGTTATAATTCTCCCTCACCCTCATCCTCCAAAATTAGTGTTCAAACCCAGCTATGCATTTTTTTAAATTTTTAAAGATTTATTTTCAAAGAATCTTTTTTTAGTGTTATGTGAAATATTTATCCCCAATTATCTTCCTAAAACTTGTTTTCAGGAAAACCTGTGATCATTTCACTTCCTCATTTCCTACATGCCACTCCTGAAATTAGAGAAACTATTGAAGGCTTACATCCAGATGAAGAAGAACACAGCACATTCTTAGATGTTGAACCTGTAAGCAAATATACTATTGATCTGCCTTGTTTAATATTGTGTTTTTTTAATTAACTTAAAGAAAAAAATAAATTCTCTCCTTGTCAATTACATTTATTGATCATATTTATTGATAAATTACTTTTATTTCAATGAAAATTACATTGATTTTTTCTATTACTTTATGAAATATCAAGGTAACAATTTTAGTTTTTAAGAATATGGAACTTGTTAAGCATTTTTAATGGATCATGGGTCAGGAATACTAGTGATGGGAATGATTCTAATCATTGCTTATATGAAGAAACCCTTTATATTATATTATGAGGGATAAAAGGAGATTTTATAGGTATATGTGAATTGGGGGCTAGATCTATTATATTTAGTGTCACGAAAAATTTATAAAAATCTTATAAGCACAACAGTTTTAATTATTTTACTGTTCTACTTTTCAAAAATTTAATGGAATGCCAGAATTTTAGTAGCAATTTTTATTTTATTTCAATAATGATAGTAGTATGATTAAACTGAAGATATATGAATTATGACTGAATATATATTTGACCTTGCATAGTTTAGGAACTATATAAACTGTATATGCTTTTATGTTTTAGTACTGTTATATCATTGTTGATTCCCCAAAACCATTTCTGGTAAACATCATAAACGTAGCTAAAACCTTGACATTAGAGTAGGCAAAAAAATTATATGTGTGTGTACATGTATATGCATGTGTGCTTGCATGTATATGCATGCACATACATATATGCATATTCACATAATGCAACTATAGATAGTTATGTAGGAAATATTTAACATGTCCAATTACTAACTTAATAAATACACAAGTTTCAAGTAGAACAGATTCACCTTAAGTTCTATATAACATTACAAATTAATGTTGGCTATTATAAAAGAATGTTTTCCAACGAAGTTAAAAATAATTTTAATTTGTTCCTTTTTTTAGATAACTGGATTCACTTTACAATTTGCAAAACGGTTGCAAGTCAACATATTGGTCAAGCCATCAAAAAAAATTGAGTGAGTCTCTTGACCAAGGTTATCTTTACATGCTTTTAGTATTTTCTTGTAAGAATGTGAGTAAATCTATAAAAGTAAGTGAAAATAATATAAAACTTCAACTTCTCTTTGGCTTGACTATATTATATAATAATTATTAAATGCTTATAACTTTCATTTGTAATTTAGAAGTACATCTGTTGTTCACTGAAGTGAATTTATATATAGTTTGGAATGTTTTAAAGTATTAGGTGGCATCTCACATTTTGCTTACTCTCCAAATATTTCTATGACAATAATTTCCAAAATTCATATTTTACTTTCCTGAGTAGAATTTGTTTAAAGGAAAAATCTGTGTTTAGAAAGAGTCAATCAATTATAAATCTGTTATGAAGGCTTTTAGAACAGAAGATACCTGAGAGACAACCATATTAAAACCTAAATGATTCATTACAGGGAACAAAAATCAAGGAACTTAACCAAGTTGCAAGAGTAACTAATTTCTGAATATTTATTGACACTGGTAATTACTAAAATTTCTGTCCTATATGTGTAATATATTTTCATAATTTTTAAATGTATATTACAGGGTTTTAAAGCGTCTGACTAGGAACTACATTGTGCCTATTCTTTGGCTTAATGAGGTTAGTATTTTTATCTATTAGTATTAAAAGCAATAAACTTCTTTGTATATAAAAATACTTTTGACATTTTAAAATTGAATATACCTTTAATGTATATTGGAGGTTGTATGTGTTTTCATTGTTCATATAGATGAGTTTACATAATATTAATTATAGCTATTTGAGAGAACCAAACCAAATAGAAATATCAAGTTTGTCTTAATTTATCATTTTAGATTATTTTCAAAATGCATCTGTTAAACATTTTTTCTTGTCATATGTTTGTGTTAGAGAGAGTCATTCACATATCTAACTTCAAATAATTCAAGGCTCACTGAATATTATAGTTAATAAAAGCCAACCAAGCTTACAAAAGCCAGGTTAAAGCAGTTGTAGATAATCTATCCTATTGCCTGACAAGATATTTTTTGTGTAAACCATGGAATTATGGAATTGATTAGCCACAGAATTAGGAAATGCATCAAGTCTTCATAGGGAATTAAATAGTTGACCCTTGCCATTTTCCTATGTCACTAGGAAAATCACTTTGGAAAATTGTGAACGATTTTGGTAAGACAGTTTTAAAGATCAACGGAGCTAGCATATTGAAGAGTGCCAGATAACATGTCTAAAGGGAAGTGGGTTATATTTCACTCTGTATTCTACCTTGGCATATATTGCCTCCTTGAACATGCAAAGGGAATTTCATTGGCTTGTCTTACAGATACAGATGACTAATACTTATATAGATGTTTGGGGGGGAAAGAGTGATACGTAAGTGGAGGATTTTAAGTATTTTGCTCTAATGATCTACGCAAATAATGCTAATTATTAACTTGATTACAGACTGGTACCATTGGCGATGAGAAGGCAGAAATGTTTAAAAACCAAGTGACTGGAAAAATAAAGCTCCTTGGCATTGTAGAAATGACCTTGCTCGGTGTTGGTGTGGTGCTATTTGTTGCCTTTATGATCTCATATTGTGCATGCAGATCAATGAGAACAAAATAAGTAAGTATATACAAAAATATAAATATATGTTTGTATACTACTTTAGTAATATTAGTTCATATGTTACTTTTTTGCATTTTATCAAAGAGGGGTTATAAGTTATTTTGTAACTCCTTCTGGACATGTCTAGCCAATTATTGTTTTTAAATACATTCTTGAAGTTTTGAGATACTTAATGTAAATGAAGACATAAATGAAGACTGAGGAAATAAAGGCCCATAAATCTCAAGCAGATCACTAGATTCCATCTTTATTTCTGAGAGGAAAGGGATAAGAGATAATTTTCAACTTTGAAAAGTTAGTACATAGATAGCTTTTTTGCAGAATTCTGACTTCATTTATCGATTATTTCTAGTTATGTTTTTAAAAAATAAAAAATAATTTAGCATATTGATTAGGAAAGGTTATGTAAAATTGAAAATAGTAGATATTTGGAGAGATTGAAATGTATAAGGGAAAAGAAAATAAAAAGAGAAATTAAATAAGCTAGAAATTAAAAAGAGACTAAAAACTTGATAATAAATGGTAGAGATAAAATATGCCTTTAAAATAAATACTGCATTAAAATGAAATTTAAAATGAAGATAACATTACTATAAATACAGGATTGCTTCACAGACATGCTGGCCATACATTGTCCAATATCAGGGTGTGTTCCCTAGATGCTTAATGTGGAAGCAGGATTAACAATTAAAATTCATGAGCTAAAATTGAAATATAACAGTAAAAGAGAATAGGAGAAAGTCATGTTCAACACAGTAAAACCAAATTACTCAGGGTTTAGAGGGAATATCATGTAAATGTGGACATTTGCGTTTTAGCAGAACTCCAGAGGTGGTCAGGCCTCTGGTTTAGTTATTAGATAGTGTCTGTGTCCCCTTGCACATAAATAGGAATGAGTGCCTGATCCTATCGTCCCTAAGTGGAAGCCTTTCTGTAATCACTATAGGTGCCACTGGTGTAGTCTTTGGGGGAGAATTTTTCACTTCATCCATAATTCTCATCAGCCTTTCCTTCCCAGGCGCATTAAAAAAAAAAAGATAAAAGCAATACACTTGCTTTAAAATCACAACTTTAAAACGAGTTTTCTTATTTTACTTTCAATCAGACTGTTGACCCTAATCTGTCTTAAATACAGATTCTGGTGCTGCCACTGATAACTATTTAGCTTTTACTATGTGCCAAGATCATGCTAAATCTGTAATATGTACTATCACATTGAATCCCTAATACAATTTCATGAGTTTCTAATAGCCGGGGATTCATCAGCATCTGTTCTATCTTCTGCAGACACTCCAGAACATTGTAAATTTTAACAGTGCAGAATTGTCCATTTTCCAAAGTGTGAACCAGTCAAATTGATAATTTTTTAAGTGGAATTTTCAGAACACTGTTTCTGTGTGTGTGTGTGTGTGTGTGTGTGTGTGTGTGTGTGTGTGTGATTGAGTGCTTGTGTCTAGAAAGGTAACCCAATCTTTTGTTTTGATCATGTTTGGCACTATTTAGTCACTGAAAAGAAGGCTGAACAATTATGGCCACAATCTATTTGGATAGGATGTATTCAAAATGACAGTATAATATATTCACATTATAATAAATAAGGGAAATATTGCATCACTGTTAAGACCATTAGTCCAATAACAAACATGTTATGATTAAACCAAGATAGTCATATAACCATTTATATAATAGAGATAAAAATAACCCATTGAAAAACAAACAAATAAAACAAAACAAAAACTTGTTCTGGTGGAAAAGCATGCTTTCAAAAGAAAGTATAGTAGTTAAAAGTTTTTATTTTAACAAGTATTCTCTCTTAAAATTATATAATAAATTTTATCACTGCTCAGTGAGCCCTGAATGTCAAATTCCTTGGATCTCTATGTGGCCAAATTAGGGTAAAGGATTGAAAACTCTCTAGAGCATCTCTGTCAACAAATATATTTGTTTTCTTTACCCTTAACTGTTTTGAGGAAAAGTGGCTGGTATTTATAAAACTATATGCCTTTCTCTTACAAATAGAGAAAAAGATTTTCTTTGTAGATTATTTGATTTATTAGATTTAGAAGAATCACAGGAGATGTAGATTTCCTTAAACAAGCCTCAGTTTTTAATATTATAAAATTATGCCTTTGGGAAGATTTGTAAGCAATTGGAAAAACAGAAGATAGATTTACAAAAGGAAATAAAATATAAGATGGTGGAGCTGAAGAGTGGCTTTATTCAACGGATCACAAAGAGCACAAGCAAATAGTCCCTTCGAAAAGAATAGAATAGTATAGACACCTCCAAATGGGAGATGGCCTGAAGGGAGAGCCAAGAGTAGAAATGCTTGCCCAGAGCAGATTCATTGGTGAGCAATCCTTACCTGGCTACATGCGGGTCTTTAGAATTGGAAAGCTTATCCTTCTTGAATGGGAATATGCATTGTCTTACTATATAGTCCACCGGAGAGCTTTGCTCTGCAGCTTAACAAATTATGCTGAATAACAAAAAGTAGGATATTTTGGATATATAAAATTTGAGTATTACCTGTTTTATTTTTTTTTCCACTGCTTCCTGATAAACAGTAACATTTCTTCTACTTTCTAGACAGCAAATGAATTTTTACATTTATGTACCAGCAACATCAAGACCTTTGTGAATACTGACCTACAAATGAAGATTTAATACGCTTTATTTTTTCAAAACATACCTAATCTTATAGTTGATGAAATGGTGGCACTATTCATTTTTGCAATAAGCAGCAATACAATTCTAACGATTATTAAGATGTCATTAAAATCCATAATCTGAACAAGTAACCAGCACCTTTTAAAATTCATCTTGTGCACAGTTTCTACGGACCAGGTTCTAGCATGGACAAATTATTTTTATTTGGTGCTGATTCACTAATTGATTCCCTGGTGACAAATTCAGCAGAGGAGTGGACATTCTAAACAAATTCTGGACCCTGAACTCTTCTCTTTCTCATCAAGGGAAGACAGCATCATTCTCGGCAGTGTCCCTGTTCCGTAGCAACAGACCCCAGGACTGTCAGTACATTGCATTTCATGAGCATCATTATTTTGAAAGACATTTAAGAATGGAAAATAAATGATTAGCCTGTGCGTTATTTATTATATGTTACCTAAATCTCCTTCTCTATGGGATTCTTTGCATAGCAACAGCAGGCATTATAATTATGGTCTTACTTTATAACAATATGGGCTTCTATTTTTAACACTGATTATGCAGACGGGAGTCATTGGTAGCACATTTTGGCTCTCCATATTAAGGTCTTTGTAATTTTCCACATTCTGCAGCTCTTCTGGAAATCTGAGTTGATTATGATCTTTCTACTCAGTTACATACAACTTATGCTTCATGACTTCAGAATGCTGTCCTAGTATGAAAATATGTAAATGAGAATAAAGGAATTAATGTATGAACGATGACAAAGAAGAGAATGCATTAATAGTTATTTGTTGTAATCATTTTTGCTTTCATTGTCACCTCAGACAGAATGATTTCAACCATTAAAAGACATTCTTACTTAAACTCCTGCACTTTGCCTAGTTCCTCTTGTGTCACAAAACATTTACCCCAATTTTCTGTTTAAAGTATTTTCTTTGAATCCATATTTCTTTGTGAATCCATATTTCCTTCTGAAATATTCTTTCTAATTCAATACTGACACTTTGTCCTAGCCTAATTTTTGAGTCATTTAGAAGACAACCAAAAGATATTTGGTTTAATTCTTTATAGCAGCATGACTTAAGTTCTAGACTGGGAAAGATTTCTTTTTTATTAGACCTACTAGAGGCCCAGTGCATGAATTCGTGCACAGGTGGGGCCCAGCTGGCCCACCCCGATCTGGGCCCGATCAGGGCTGGGCTGGCTGGGGGAAGGGGCCACGGGCGATTGGCCAGCGGGCCCCACCTTTGATTGAGGTTGGGGGCCAATTGGGGGCAGGGCTGGCCATGGGGAGGGGCTGTGGGCAATGGGCCAGCCAGCCCCGCCCCCGAATGGGGTGGGGAGTGCCGATCAGGAGCCAGTGGCATGGGGGAGGGGCCATGGGTGGTTGGCCGGCTGGCTCTGCCCCTGATCAGGGTTGGGGGGCTGATCTGGGGTGGGGCTGGGTGGGGGGAGGGGCTGCAGGAGAT
>NW_005356259.1:6110015-6115915 GCF_000412655.1 Myotis brandtii
ATGGAGGGGGTGTTTGGCCGGCCCGCCCTGCTCTTGATCAGGGTGGGAGAGTCCGATCAGGGGCAGGCCGGCAGGGGGGAGGGGCCATGAGATTGGCCAGCCAGTCCCACACCCTGATCAGGCCAGTTCGCTGGCCACAGTGGGCATCATAGCAACTGGTCGTTAAGGTCGTTATGGCCGTTATGGTCACTGGCTTTTTATATACATACTGTAGATTGTTAGGTAATCCTGCTTTCTTTAGCAAGGGTTCACTTATTGCAAAGAGCACCAGTCTACCTAAAAAGCTCCTTATAGAGAGAGAAGATGAGCCACTTTATATCTTGTGTTTTATACAGAGAGGTTTATAGGATGAAGTATTAGAAACAGGTTTATTTGGATAATAAAATTAAGAATTACTTGGTCTTAATTTTAGCTTCCAGGGTAAATAATGAATACCCCAACCAAGACACCACCAGTTCAGAGGGATCCTTCAAAAATCTGAAGGTACTCAAAGCATACTGACTTAGTATCTTTCCATTTACAGTAACCAGGAGGGGGAAATATATCCCCCTAAGACAGTGATGGCGAACCTATGACACGCGTGTCAGAGGTGACACGCAAACTCATTTTTTTGGTTGATTTTTCTTTGTTAAATGGCATTTAAATATATAAAATAAATATCAAAAATATAAGTCTTTGTTTCACTATGGTTGCAAATATCAAAAAATTTCTATATGTGACACGGCACCAGAGTTAAGTTAGGGTTTTTCAAAATGCTGACACGCCAAGCTCAAAAGGTTCGCCATCACTGCCCTAAGATAATGAAGTGTAAGATGAGATTCTAGAAATCCTCTTCTGAGGATTAAGAGAAAACTTTACTCTCTTTGCATTAGGATATTTGTGGACACGTTGATCTAAGAGAAATATAAAGGACATTTCTTTAATTCTTGAACTGAGATGGTCTAAATTATGTAAAGTAGGCACTGGGCTAAAGAATTGGAGGAGGAGCCTAGCCAGTATAGCTCAGTGGTTGAGCATAGACCTATGAGGAAGTCATGGTCCGATTCCCACTCAGGGCACATGCCTGGGTTGTGGGCTCAGTTACCAGTAGCGGACATGCAGGAGGCAGTCAGTCAATCAATGATTCTCTCCCATCATTGATGTTTCTATCTCTCTCTTCCTCTCCCTTCCTCTATGAAATCAATAAAAATATATTTTAAAAAAAGAATTGGATGAGAAAATACATAGTCACCTCAAGTAAGGTCTGTATATTCAATCAATGACTCAGATTTTATAATGTTCATACAGAAATGCATCTTAGTTCATAGGTATGAGGGAAAAAGTTTTGACTGATGTATCTTTAATATTGCTTAACTAAATACCTTTTGTTTTGCTCTAAAGAAATAGTATGGTGCTCAGGGAATGTAGATGTTTGAATACTTATAACTGTACATGGATGAGTTTGTATGTTTTATCCCATAGAAAACTCTACCATTTGGTAGAGAGGCACATTTTCATTTCAAACTATGTTTAACTATCACAAAAATTATAATTGCTGTTCATAACTTAAGCTTGAAAATCTATAGCTTGTGAAAATGGATTAATGCTTACTGTTGCTGACAAGTGCACAAAGAAAGAGAACAATCTATATAGTTTTTAATGTTCAGGATAAAAAGAGGTAGAGTGAATATCATATCAGGAAAAGAAATGTTTTTTTCTGAAAATTTACTCTGAACATTCAGGAGATTTGTGTTTGGATTTACATGCATGCAATATTCTGTCAATCTTTTAACATACTGTCAACGGTCAGAGCTCCACAATATCTTTTTAGCTGGAGTTCATTTTTGGTGTGTTTGAGCTGACAATTCAGTTTTTTGTAGTTAAAGTCTAATATGTTTGCAACACTGTGGCTGCTTTCATTATGCCCACCTCTTCTGGCTTATCTACCATGTTAAGTGGATTTTGAACTCTACCTAAAAAACCACTATTCATTATATTTTTCTGCATATGTCAACAAAATTACTGATGATGGGGTTTTCTGAGTTATTTGGAATGATCTAAGCTAATAAACTAAAAATGAGTGTTTTGTATTTGTATCAAATACATACATGAACATTGCTTTTTTCTTTTGTGGCTCAAAGGTAGCTGCATTTTTAGGTATTCGTGAAATACCTTGTTTTATTGAGCTTCACAGATGTTGCATTTTTTTAATATAAATTGAAGGCAAGACCCCTCTGCCCGAAAAAAAGATTACAACGCTCTTTTATTGTGGCACTCGCTTTATCGCTTTATTGCAGTGATCTGGAACTGAACTCCCAATATCTCTGAGGTATGCCTGTAAATACTTTTATTAGAAAGATAATTTTGCTTTTTCTTTTTAACTTTTGATTATGGAAATGGTGTTTAATATCGCTACTATAAGCAGCTGTTATTGTCTATTCATGGACTATTTATGTATTACTCCTATTTCCTTTGCCAACTGTTCTCAGACGCTAGTAAGCTTATGTCTACACATTTCGGAAATGCTCCATTCTACACACTTAAGAAGGGAAACTGTGACAAAGCTAGGAAAAACATAGATTTTAAAATAGTTCTTTAATTGTGCTACGGCTGAGCCAACAGCCTCAGCATCACCTGCAGACTTGTTGAACATGCATGTCCACTGAATCAGAATCTGCAGTGTAACAGGATCCCCCAGAGATTTATGACTAATCATTTAAAAATAACGGTCCTATACGTTTGTGAAGACTATCTCTATTGGCCACTACTGTAGTAATTTCCCTTCCCCTGCTCCCCTGTCCCATGCCACCCCATCCCTGCCACCAGCTCACATGTAGCAGTTTTCATAGCCAGGCAAGTAGAAACAGGGATCAGAGTAGAGTACCCAACTAAATGGACAGTTGGATCACTTGATTCTAAACTTTTTCCTGCAAATAATTTCTTGCTAAATGTGTTATCTTGCTGTGTTATTTATGTTTGCTGAGTTATTTAGAAATTAGAGGCCCAATGCACGAAATTCATGCAAGGGGCTTGGCCCTCGCGTCCCCAGCTGCCTCAAGGCCCCGAGGTCCCGCCCCCTGCCCACTGGTCATTCTGGAAGGTAATTCTGACGTTCGGTCTAATTAGCATATTAGCTCTTTATTATATAGGATATTCAGCTCTGGTTCTGGTTTAAAATGGAAGCACCCTGAACTCACCTTCTACCACAGATACACCAGATCTATAACTATATATGGAACAACTTTCTCCAAAACAAACAAACTAACTAAAAACTAGCTTACCAACTCCTACACATTGGGCAAACAAGCAAAAAAACACATTGAAGAGGGTAGGAAAGGCTGATACCCAATCTTGCCATAAATCCCACCCATGGCATGGCAACACACATTCAGGAGGGGACTCAAAACCTGGAGCTTCTCCCTGGGGAATGAAAGGTTTGAACCCTATATCAGACACCCCAACTTTTAAGACCTGTACCTGAAAGATGCGCTCCCGAAACATCTAGCTTTAAAAGCCAGTGGGTCTCATATCCATATGACCTACAAGACTATAGCAAACTGAGAAACAGCTTTTAAAGGGCTTCAGACTCACTTAACTGAGGACCCAGCTCAAGGGGTCCAGACTTTGTGTGAAAGAGGCTCATTTGTTAATCTTAAAGTGTTGGCCTGAGGGGCAGGCATCTAATTGAACATATAGTAGGAACCTGCTGGGATGCTTTCCAAGGATAGAAGCTAGAAGTCACCATCTTCTTTATCCCTGGATGGGCACCATTTATGATAAAAACTCTCAACAAATTGAGTATAATGGAAATATGCCTCAGCATAATAAAGGTCACATATGGCAAGCTCACAGTTAACAACATGTCAATGGTGAAAAGCTGAAAGATTTTCCTCTAAGATCAGGAAAAAAGAAAAGGATGGCCAGTGGTATTAGGCAACAAAAAGAAATAAAGGATATCCACATTGAAAGGGAAGAAGTAAAACTGTCACTATTTATATAGATTACAAATATAGAGAGGGGGGGAAATATATATATATATATTCCTAAAGACTCCAAAAAACTGTTAGAATTAATAAATGAATTAAGTAAAGTTTCAAGATACAAAATCATTATACAAAAATCTGTTGCATTGCCCTGGCCAGTGTAGCTCAGTTGGTTGAGCATTGTCTCTTGTACGAAAAAGGTTGCTGGTTTAATTCCCAGTTCAGTACACATGCCCGGGATGCAGGGGGTGTGCAAGAGGAAGCCAATTTATGTTCTGCTCTCACATGGATGTTTTTCTTTCTCTCTCTCTAAAAAAAATCAATAAAAATATTTTTTTAAAGAACATCTTTTGCATTTCTATATACTTATCACTATCAGAAAGAGAGAACAAAACCATAATCCCATTTACAATTGCATCAAAAAGAATAAAACACCTGGGAATAAATTTAACCAAGGAGGTGAAAGAATTATATACTGAATAGTGTAAGATATTAATGAAGGAAAGTGAAGATGACACAAATAAATGGAAAGATATTCCATTCTCACGGTAGAATTTATATTGATAAAATAGCCATACTACCCAACGATGTCTACAGATTCAATGCAATCCCTATCAAAATTCCAACAGCACTTTTCACAGAAACTCAACCAGGTTACTATGAAATGAACAAGTTGGTATGTGGGTTTAACCACTGATACCATTAAGTGGAATAAACATTTATGGTCAACTAGTTTAATTTACTGTCATATTTTAGAAATATTTATAAGCAAAAACTCTCAACGTTCAGTGTATATTAACAGTAGGACTCACTTCTAAACATTAAAGCAACATGTTTGACTCAGTTTTATATGCAAAAGTAGGTTTGCAATAATGAGTATGAAAAACACAGCTTATTCTTGTATTATTATTTATTCTTGAAATATATATTTTTTCATGTAAGAACTGTGAACCTACTTTTTTCCACCTCTGTATACACTGAGTAAGATATTTACCATTTATGAAAATGTGTTTAAGCTACTGAAGCAGGAATCAGAATTTTTTTTTCTGTAAAAGACCAGATAGAAAATATTTTAGACTTCGCAGCTCATATGGGCTCCAAGGCAGTTGTTACTACTCACCTGAGACAATATTTTTCCATATATAAGTTTTTGTTCAGATTAAAACTGATTCAAACACCCCCAAAGACCACATGGCTAGCTTACATACCCTGGAAAGACATCTTGGTCTGATAAATGTTTCATGGGATAGATTGGTGTTTCTCAAACTTTAATTGGCATTGAATCCCCTGGGGATCTTGTTAAAATGCAGGTTCTGTAGGTCTGGGATGGGGGCTGAAATTCTGCATTTCTCACGAGCTCCCAGGTGGTCCTACTGCTGCTGCTCTGCAGACAGTAGCACAAAATTGAGCTCTAACCTATTTTCTATAACTGCCTGCATTTGTGAGATTGATCAACCAAATATTTGTTCCTCTGTTTACTCACTGGCAAATAGTGATGACAACACCAGCTTTAAAGGCCTCAAAGTGCTATTGTAAATATAAAATAAAATGTTATGGAATGATCTGATAAAATTTTAAAATATTATGTTTCCCTCCTTCTCCTCCTCCTCCTCCTCCTCCTCCTCCTCCTCTTCTTCTTCTTCTTCTTCTTCTTCTTCTTCTTCTTCTTCTCCTTCCTCCTCCCTTCTCCTTCTCCTTCTCCTTCTCCTTCTCCTTCTCCTTCTCCTTCTCCTTCTCCTTCTCCTTCTCCTTCTCCTTCTCCTTCTTCTTAAGAATACCCTTCAACATTTCATGTAATACTAATTTGGTGGTGATGGTGATGAACTTCTTTACCTTTTTCTTGTCTGTGAAGCTCTTTATTTGACCTTCAATTCTAAATGCTAGTTTTGCTGGGTAACTTTGATTGTAGGTTCTTGCTATTCATCACTTTGAATATTT
>NW_005356259.1:6115966-6141909 GCF_000412655.1 Myotis brandtii
AGAAGGCCTAGGACAGATTCCATAGTTAAGAGGAGGAGAATGAGGACTTGGGAAGAACTGCTAGAGACAAAAAAGGAGGAAAACCCAGTAATACATAGGAGACAGGAGAGGAGATGGTTTCACAAACCGGAAATTATATATTTCCTAGCTGCCACAAAATTGATCTGTGGTTATGTTTTGGGTCACTTAGCAAGAATTTGATGCTAATAAAGCGGGAAAATGTAATTTTGGAGGGCATAACTCCCCATTCCTGAAGTGTGGGTTGTACATAGTGACTTCCCCCCAAAAGTATAAAATAGAAAAGAAGGAAAGGTGGAGCGTAACTTTATAATGGTGGAGAATCTTGATCAACACCACCTCAGCCAGGTGATCACGGTCTACATCAACAGTCATGAATCATATAAATAGGAAGTACCGTTGATATGTTGTAAAGAAAATGTAATTTACGGCCTTCCTCCATAGATCTACAACCCCAGTCTAATCGTGAGAAAAATCATCAGACAAATCCCAGCTGAGGGACATTCCATGAAATACCTGAATAGTAAGTAATTCTCAAAAACAGTCAGGGCCATCACAAAGAAAGAAAACCTGAGAAACTGTCACAGCAAAAAAGAGTTTAAAAAGACATGATGACTAAATGCAATGTAGTGGCCTAGATGGGATCCCGAGACTTTTGGAAAGGACATTAGGTCAGAACTAAGGAAATCTGAATAAATTATGGACTTAGTTAATATTACCATATCAATATCAGTTCATCAATTATAAAAATGTACCATACTCACTGAGATGTGAATAAGGAAAACCGTGGTGCAGGGGTGGGTACATGCAAATTCTCTGTGCTATCGGCTGAATTGTTCTGTAAGTCTAAGACTATTTTAAAAATACAGTCTATCAATTTAAAATTTTAACTTTTCTAAGATGTCACTTAAAATATCATTGAAAATGTAAAGTACATAGTAGAAATTTAACAAAGTTACTTACAGACATTTAATCTACTGGAAGATGTTTTAAAAAACTAAAATATATCAAAATATACCATGAACAATGAATCCAGAGACTCAATATTGTAAGGATATCAATTCTTCCCAAATTGATCAATACTTTGATCAGTGTCCATTAACACCCCAAATATTATCTTTGTGGAATTTGAAAAGTTAAATAAAAAAAGTGTAAATCGAAGTACAAAGCATAGGTAAGATAGTCTTAAGGAAGATCTAAATCTGCGAATAATTACCCTATAAAATATCAGGAAGCATTATAAAGCTATAGTAATTAAGATAATCTGGTGTTGATTAAGGATAAACCACCTGAACAGAACAGTCCTCTCCTCCATTCCCCAACAGAAAGTCCACACAAATTTGCTGTCCAGGAGTTTGTGTCCAAGAAGTGAGGGAATCAAAACTTTTCTTCTATGATGCTAAGCTAACAAATTTATGGATTACTGGGGACATTTGTTTTGTCTTCTTTCACATCACATATAGTTATGTAGCTATATATGAAATATGTCAATAAGAGCTTGATCTTTTATCAATTTGTGATAATTTTTTTCAAGGCTGAAACTATGGCTCTTTGTTTTCACGTGGAAGTCATCACTAGCTTTTTGTTTAATGCAAAAAAAAAAAAAAAAAGAAGAAGAACTGCCCTCCCACCCCCAACACACACACACACACACAAAACAAAACAAACAAAAAAAACCTTGGCTTAAAGGAAACCCATCTGTCACCAGGAGCCTGGTTGAAAGATTCATATTTTTAGAAGAGAAATACAGTACAGAATTCTTTAGAGAGCATTTTTTAAAGAAGTTGGGGGGAGGAAGAAGTTTTAAAGCTATTTTGGGGGGCTTATTTCCCAGGCTCAAGTATTAGTCGGCACTGTGAACACCTAACAGCAAAACTTAGTCTTCATGAGTCCCGATCAATCACCTTCAGCTAGATGTGACATTTTTTGAGTTGCATTAAAATAATAAATTCATTAATAAGATGTCTATAAAGACAAATATGTATTGAGAAAAAAACCAGAATTTTATCCTCTATTAGAAAAAGTGTTGGAAGGAGATTATCAAGATTGGAAATAACAATTTGAGATAATGGAATACTTTCTGAACATTATTATGACAGGAAACTTGCTTGTATTTTGATGGTATTTTTCTCCAGGGAAAAAGTTAGAAATGCTTTTCTGAACACATAATACATTGAAGAGCCTCTTCTAGTTACATATATTTACGTTGGATATAAATTCTATTTTGTGACTGCTCTATGGGAGCTAAAGGGAGAAAAACCCTGGAGACATCGAGCTAGGACATGTTTTCAAGTTCATTAAAAGTGAACTCTCCATCTGGAATCGGCCTGTTGTTTCTTTTGTATCTTGCCTCAGGAAACAACACAATAAAATAAAACCACTCCCTTCCTGCAATCTCCATGAACTCTACCGTGTAAATGAACTCGATCTCCTTTCTCAGGTTACAGTAGTCCCCCTTTTCCTTCTGAAGTTGAAATCATTCACCTTTTCACTTAAAGGAAGCACTTGGCAACTTCTCTTTGGCATGTCTGAATTGCCAGCATCGATACTCTTGCGCTTTGGGGCCATTATTAAGTAAAACAAGGATATGTGAGCACTGAGATACCACAACAGTCAATCTGATCACCAAGACGGCTGCTAAGTGACTGACTAATGGGCGGGAGCCTGGAGGCGCTGGGCAAGGGGATGAATCACTTCCAGATCGGATGAGAGGGATGATGGGAGATTTCTTCACTGCTCCGGGCCTGCAATTTCAAAGCTATGTGTTGTTTATTTCTGGAATTGTCCATTTAATATTTTCAGACCATGCTTGACCAAGTGTAACTGAAACCATGGAAACAAAGCCACAGATAAGCAAGAACTACTGTATAAAGAGACTTTCTTTATCAATAGTATTGAAAATTGCTAATGGTCATTTTATTACTGTAATGGAACACAAAGTACTAACTTTTCTTAAAGCGTATTTTTGTGAATTTTAAACTCTATCAAGTAATGACTTGAATTTGGTCTCTGCTCTCATTCCAGTATGGAGAAAATAAAACAAGACTAGAGACAGGAAAGAGAAATCAGGAAAAGAAAAGGGCTTCACAAAAAAATCTGGCATTACTTTGGCTTTAGAATTTTTTTTTAAGTATATTTTTATTGATTTCAGAGAGGGAGAGGGAGAGATAGAAACATCAATGATGAGACAGAATCATTGATTGGCTGCCTCCTGCATGTCCCACACTAGGAATGGAGCACACCTGACTGGGAATCTGCTGTGACCTCCTGGTTCACAGGTCCACGCTCAACCACTGAGCCACACCGGCCAGGTTGTCTTTAGAATCTTATGAAGATCTAGGATATTGATGGGTATGACTGAAATAGTGAGAATCAATTTTTTTAAAGTATTTTCTTTCTTTATTTATTTATTTTTAAATATATATTTTATTCATTTTTTTTACAGAGAGGAAGGGAGAGGGATACAGAGTTAGAAACATCGATGAGAGAGAAACATCGATCAGCTGCCTCCTGAACACTCCCTACTGGGTATGTGCCCGCAACCAAGGTACATGCCCTTGACCGGAATCGAACCTGGGACCCTTGAGTCTGCAGGCCGACGCTCTATCCATTGAGCCAAACCGGCCAGGGCAGTGAGAATCAATTTAAAGAACATTCATTAGACTGTAACATACACCTGGAACTGTGTGTAGTAAGTTTCGTGCATTTCAAAAAGAAAGAAAGAAAAAAGAAATTGCTGCCTTAAAGTGGCTTATGTCTAGCTATAAGATGAAAGTGAAAGCAACTAGCAACACTAGCTATTGTAGCACCCGCTCTAAAGCCAAGCATCATGTTAAGTATTAGGAAACGCAGATAAGTAAGCAGTAATAGCTCAAATTTAATAAATAAGCACTAATGTGCCAGTCCTTTGCTAACCACTTTTGATGGATTATCTCATTTAACCTTCACAACAATTGTACAACAAGTAGAGTTTTCCAATGGGTAAATTAAGACAAAGGTTAAACTGGCCCAAGGTCAAATAACTTGAAGGAATTGTAGTGGAGACAAGATTTGAACCAAAGTAATTTAACTTTAGAACCAATTGATGTAATCATCATACTGCTTCCGAAAATTCTTGACTCTGGAGAACACACAGTTTTTGTGGAGGTGGTAACCCCTTGGACAGATAATTAGAAGAGAATACATCGAGAGCATTCCAAGAACTATTAACATCGCTGCAGGATAGTGAGAGCCCACCAAGTCTGCAAGTCAGAGAAGCTTCCCAGAGAACGTCACATTGGCCTTGAAGGATGAACAGGATTTCTCAGAACTTGGGGGCAGAGCATCCCAAGAGTAATAAAGTAAAATCACTAAGGACTGGAGTGATTACAGTAAACATTTGGTAAAGGAAGGGTTTCATGCCAAACTTAGAGAAAATATGTCAGATTAAAATTAAAGTGCAGTAGGAGATGTTTGGAGGTGGGCACATGCCAACGGCACATGGTGTTCTCTCTACTTGGAATGCTGCTCCTGCCCGTTTCTGCCTATCCAGTTCTTATTCGTCTCCCATGACTAGACTCCTGTTGATTCCTCTGAAGCTTCCCAAGCTTATCTATATGGTCAGTGGGCAAATTATTTAATCTTTCTGAGTGTGAGGAACTTCATCCTAACACCTGCTTCAAAGGCTAGTCATAAAGATTAGGACTAAGTGTATTTGTTAAGTTTCCTGGCACACAGTAGGTGCTTAATATTTATGAGATGCAAAAAGCCAGGACTGGCTTGGGGTTTCAAAGGAGGTTGAATCCTATAGGGTTTTGAACTCAAGGGCCCATCTGTGAGGGCTTCTAAAACTCCTCACTGACATTTGCCTTAAATCATACCTACTTCTCTAGAAATCTTGAAGCTGAAAGAGGTCTTTTTGCTTAACATTAAATTTCATGTGCCTTGTACATGTTTGTTAGTTGTCTCTCTCCCCCATACACCTTAAGCTTCTTCAAGGCAGACAAGCCCGTAGCTCTATTCTGTACATTGTTTTATACTCAGCAAAATGCTGGGCAAAGAGTGTGCAACCAATACTTATTTGTTCAATGAGTAAATGATGGGTGCTTTACAACCATGTGTTGTATCATTAAATAATGTTCTTCTGGCCCCTCTTGGTTAGACTCTAGCTTTAAGTTCCTAGGACATAAATGTAAAATAGAGTAAGGCAGAGAATTTGCTTTCTATTCAAAAAAGTGCAAAAGCTTTAAGGTGTCCTAAGAGTGATGATGACATTAACATGGAGCGCCATCAGGTGGTTGCCCGTTAGACAATGCGTTTACGAATTAGTGAATACAAAAAGTCTAAAAAAATTAGACTCCTCGATATAACAAGGTTAAGAAAAATGAACTAACTACAGCAGAAAAATTTTAAAAAAATGATCCCCACCCTACAAAAGCTTTCAAAAAATGCCAATTGTGGGATTCCTTAGTGTCTCCAAATGAATTTATTCACAAGGTAGGGTATTTTTAACGTCTCTCAGAAGCTTCGAGGGGAGAGTGGGTACCTGTCGAGACCACAGAATGGTCAGTGGAGAGAAATATTCCCCGGGATCTCACTGCCGGGGAAAGAAGGGCCGGGTGGGATCCACGTGGACTGGCCCGATCGCACGCTCGGCCTTAGATTGGTCGAGCCTGTCCGGGCTTCGGGGGGCGGGGGCGGGGAGGCGGAAGCGCGCTCTTTGAAACTTGCAATCCTGACGTCGATGCACTTCCGGCGTCGCCATGGCGGCTAACGCTACCACTAACCCGTCGCAGCTGCTGCCTCTAGGTAATGGTGGTCCTGCGGGAAACGGGGGCGAGGAGCTGAAGCTTAGGGTTGGGGGCCACGGGGCCGCGGGCCGAGGCGGCCCCGGCCGAGGGTTAGGAAAATGCGTCCCCCTCGCGGCTTGTCTCCAGGCTCCGTCTCCGCGGTCCCAGGCCGCCCGCCGCTGGAGCGCGCAGCGTCTTTTAGGCCCGAACCCCAGGGTCCCCGGAAAGGTCCGCTCCGGGTAAATGCGTCGCCCGCCTTCTTTGCCGTGAGCAGCCCCACTCCTCAGCCTGGCGCTGAGAAGCTCCCCAGACAGACCCTGTCCCTGATCTGGCCGCTTATGGAGAGAAGCACTGGGCTCTGGAATGAGCCTTAAACGAGGGAACTGGAAACTCGCCCTATTTGTCTTCATTCATTCATTCATTCATTCATTCATTCAAAAATCAGTTGTGGAGCATCCGCGCACCACCCCGAGGCTGGGCACGATTGGACACATTGAAATCACGGCCATTGCCGCCTTTAGCACACAAGCCAGCGGAGGAGAGAGGATACTGGACTTGTAAACCTCATACCAGACAGCGTCCGGCGGCTGATGGATGTGCGAGCTGCCACGCAGAGGACAGGGCAGAGTTAGGGTGAGGCGGGCAGCGGCCAGGAGGCTCTGGTGAAGGCAGTGGTGCCTCTCGCCCTAATATTTAGTAGCCGAGAGTGATTGAGTTAGTGGATGTGGCTGTGACAGGTTTTTTTCTGCATTTGACAATCTTTTTAAGAAATTACTTTTTAAAAAATTTTTTTTATTTCATAGAGGTAGGGAGAGGGGGAGAGAGATAGAAACATCAATGATGAGAGAGAATCATTGATTGGCTGCCTTTTGCACGCCCCCAACTGGGGATCGAGCCCGCAACCCGGGCTTGTGCCCTTGGCTGAAATTGAACCTGGGACCCTTCAGTCCACAGTCTGACGCTCTATCCACTGAGCTAAACCAGCTAGGGCAAGAAATTACTTTTCAATGACAAACTATTTTTAAAAGTTATCTTTATTGTTGAAAGTATTACAGATGTCCCTGCCTCCCCCCTGTATTGCCCCCCCGCTCCTCGACTCCCCCCCAGGCCTTCACCACACTACTGTCTGTGTCCAGGGGTTATGCATATATGCATATAAGTTCTTTGATTAATCTCTCCCTCAACCCCCACCCCCACCCCCAATCTTCTTTCCGAGATTCTCAGTCTGTTCCATGCTTCTATGTCTCTGGACCTATTTTGTTCATCTGTGTATTTTGCTCATTAGATTCCACATATGAATGAGATCATGTGGTACTTGCCTTTGACTGACTGACTGACTTGGCTTAGCCTACTGCTCTCCAGGTCCCTCCATGCATGACAAACTGAATACTCAGCATATGCCAGGCACTGTCCCTTGAGGACCCAGTGATAAGGAAATACAACCTGTTTCTGGTCTCATGGGCTGAGAGTCTAGAGAGGAGTTCCTGTGATAAGCAATATATATATATATATATAGATAGATAAAGTTCCTACCAATCACAAGCTTTTTGAATTCAAGCTATTGTGTTAAATGTTACCATTGAAATTGAATAAGCGAGCGACCGACCATTGGACAATCCGACCAGTAGCTATGACACGCACTGACCACCAGGGGGGCAGATGCTCAACGCAGGAGCTGCTGAGCTGTGGTGACTTGGCAGCTGTGGTTCTCGGGTGACCCACCTGGAACCAGAGAGGAGGGAGCCTGATTCCGGGTTGCCCGAGAACTGCCCTCTCACAATCTGGGATCTCTTGGGGGATGTCGGAGAGCCGGTTTTGGCCCAATCCCCGCAGGCCAGGCTGAGGGACCCCACCAGTGCACAAATCCATGCACCAGGCCTCTAGTCTAATATAAAGCCACAACCATGATAAATTGCTATAAAATTGAGGTGAGTAGAGAGCAGAGGAAACTTTAATGTAATGTAGTGATTGAACAGAGGTATGTGGTATAAAACCTGAAGTTTTTGAATACTTTTCCTAGTTTATCTTTTATCATATGAAAGTAATAAGTACCAATAGGCACCCAAATATTTGTTGGAGTAATGAATTGGTAAATAATCTTTTTCTTCTTTCTTAAAAAATACCTAGAGCTTGTGGACAAGTGTATAGGATCAAGAATTCACATCGTGATGAAGAGTGATAAGGAAATTGTTGGCACGCTTCTAGGATTTGATGACTTTGTCAGTATCCTTTTAAAAAAACGGTGGTATGAGTTTTTCCTCAATATTTAAGAACGGAAGTAACTATAGACAGTACTTGCTGATAACTATAAGAAAAATCAATGCATTCTCAGGGAAGCTGTAATAGTATTTTAAGTGGATGTGTAACTGAAAGAAGATAAAGTTCCTACCGATCACAAGCTTTTTGAATTCAAGCTATTGTGTTAAATGTTACCATTGAAACTGAATAAAGGCAGAAAGCCAGAGTAAATTTCACTTTATTTCCTTAACACCAAATTTCAGATATGGTACTGGAAGATGTCACTGAGTTGTAAGTAGTGTTAAAAATTAAAGAATTGGGGTTGGGGTGGGGGGAGAATCTCTCTTTAAGGCAGTTTTAGTGCTGTTGAGTCAGTAAAATGATGTATGAGAAAACATTGCCTGTTGGAATTTAAAGATAGAAATTTTATCTACTGACACAATGCTAGTAAATTTGGATCTGAGGGTTGTTACCTAATGAAATGTTACTAAATTGCTAGGAAATTAGTGGAGACTAATTTAGTGGAAGTTATCTTTAAGATAAAAGATACTAAAATAGGGCTCAGGTCAAATCAAGGAATTGATAGAGCATTTAATGTAATTTATGTATAATATAAAATGTAAATGATGGCTCAATTATATTAACATAAAGATCGCAACCAGTATCTGCTTTCAAAATTGAAATGACTGTGGATTGGTTTAATGGATAGGAATCAGTACTAAGTAATAGTAACAGAGTGAAGATAGTAAACCTTTTATTTCATCTCCTTGGCAAGTTTTAGCTTCTTTTATAAAGATCAGCCCTAGTCGGTGTGGGCCTTAGGCCAGTCAGTCCACCGTGTCACCTTTGGGGAAGATAGCACATCATCCAGGAGATAGCCTGTGTCTCTGAAACCGGTTGATACAATTTCTGACCTCATGTTCATTTATATACAATAACTTTTAGGGGTCAAAATGTTGGCTTTGATTATCTCTGTTTATCTTGACTCTTTTTTTAATCTATTCGTTTAGTGAAATCACACCAGAAGGAAGAAGGATCACTAAATTAGACCAGATTTTGCTAAATGGAAATAATATAACAATGGTAAGACAGTAAAGCTGTTTTATTTCGATGTTAGACCATTTTTTGTGGGGAAGGGATTACAGAGCTACCTTGCTTGCCTAAGTGTTCATGGCCCAGTGGTGCTTTAGATGGGATAGGGATGCTCTGGTGGTCAGGGCTTGAAAGCTGAGCTATTGATGATGACATTAGGCCTGAAGATGAGTTTGCTGTACTTTTTAATAATTTATGTTACTAAGGATTATTGTTGAGGCACTAAGTATTAATTGCTGATGGTGGGATTGTGATGGGGCCATGGAGAAGATGGGAATGTGAGGGAGGGGCAGAGGCAAAAGTGGCTTTGGTCAAGGAGAGCTCTCAGTATGTGTTTTTAAATGATGGTGGTGGTGGTGTTATTCAACTTTTTCCTCCTTTGCAGCTGGTTCCTGGAGGAGAAGGACCTGAAGTATGAATGGATTTCCCTGACTTACGCTAGATTCTGTTTTGTTTTATAATGACACAAAATATAATTTTTTTTAAACCTTTCACTGTCTGGATTCTGTGAAGCCAAGTTTCCCGTTAAGGGGAATGCTTTGAAGAGGCATTGTAAATGCCATTTTTTAAGTTAATCATGTTTATCTTGGGGGAAAAAAGAACATTGAAGACTAAAATAAAGGTGGTTTTGGTTAATTGTCATTTTATTTATTATACTGCAATAGCCATTGGAACAAAGCTTATGGTCATTTTGTCAGTTGCTCTCTTGTCATTTTACATCTGTTTCCTTATTTATAGGACCATTTGGTTCTCAAAAATTGTTCCAAACAGAATGGTGAACTTTTAATTTTGAACAGGTGCATTTAACCTGAAATTATTCAATTTATTTCAAACTTTGATGCTTTGAAATGAGGATTTTTCTACTGCACTCAAGTTTCAGTAACTTCTCTTAAAAACAAACGAGCAAAATAGACAGGTAATCTGTGCACATTGTAGAAATGCAGACAAATGAAAAGGGAAACGTCATACTTTGCTTTCTGTCCTGTTAGACTTTCTCAGTACACATTTTATATTTACAAAAACATGTTGGCCCTGATTACGCTGTTTTGTGGCCTCCATTGAAGAGTTTTTAAAAATTTATGTGGTAAATGTCTTTCCGTGTCATATTTCAGCAACATTAATGTGTGCACAGTATTTCTTTAAATGGGTTTACCATAATTTATTTAGCCTATTCTTATTATTGGCCACAGTAGTCTAACTAAATCTTTATACATTTTTATTTTTCTTAGAAGAAATTCAGAAGTGTATATTGTCAAAGGGTATATATTGTCATGTTGCTAACAAAATGTTTGTCAGCGGTTTTTCATACTTTATATACCACCATTGACTATGTTCTCTCTTCTCTGTCATTGTGATAGGCAAAACTTGGTATGTTTAAAATTTTCTTTACTAATTTTGTATTTTGTGGATTATGTCTATGAGGCTTTTGCCATTGAGATGCTTGTTTCTTACTAATTTGTAAGAATTCTTAATAGTTACTCTTAGTCATGTATTTTGCAGGTAAATTCCCCAGTTTGTAGTTTGCCCATTAAGGGTACATTTTTTGACAAATAAAAAAATATTTTATGTAGTCGTGTGTTGGTCTTGTCCTTTATGGTTTTTGTCTATGGTATACATGATTAGAAAGACCTCCTTTGCTGATATATTTTCTTGGTACTTTATATTTTCTTTGTTTAAGTCTTGAATCCATCTTCAGTTGTAATGTTTCCACATGAGAAAAGGACCAACTTTATTTTCTAAAAGCAAAGCACTGATCTGTGGTATTTTTTTTTTAATTTTCATGGTGTACATACTCCTGCCGTGGCTGATTTCAAGCTGCCCAGGGTTAACAGCTGGCTTGCAAACTTCCCCAAGTTTAACAGTTGGTTCTCAGGAGCCACTGCTTCCGGCCCTTGTTGGAGGAATGCTTTCCCTCCCGTCGCTTCTTTCCTTTTGGAGGGAGGTTAACTGATGTAATATCATCCTCTTTCCAACCTTTACTCTCTATCTGCGGTGGTCATGCTCAGCTCTTTCTTTTTTCCTTCCGGGAGTTCGTTGCCTGCAGGGAGCACATGCTCTTGGTTCCAACATGCTCTGAGTGTCGGAGCAGCCTGACCTCACTTAGGGAGGCCTGCAGTTATCTTGTCTGTGGCCAGGTGGCCCAGTGACTTCTGGGGTTCAGTAATAGGAAGTTCACTTGCCTACAGATAAACTGTCTCTTAATCTAGTCTTTAACAGTAATAAAGATGAGGGTATGATTCTCCCATCTGCTTACACTTTTACAAAATTCAAGTAGGTACTGTGACGTATAGGGGTCTGCATGAAGTCGGGGGTGTCCAGCATGCCTGTGGTTTTGTGGTACATTTGAATAATTTGGGAGTTCCAGACTAACAAGTTAACTGCAGCCCACAGATATAAGCTACATCATCTAGCATCTGTCAATAAAGATGATATTTCAACTCCTGTCTTTACCATTTTGCCTTTTTTCTCAGTTGGTTCGGACCTCAATCTTGGAAGAGGGGTGCTGATTATTGGTCAGTCAAGTCTCTGCTGTACTAATACTTCCTTTCTCTCCCTGACAGCTTCCAGTCACCCCAGTGCATCTGTCCTCCAGGCCATTAGAGCATTCGAGTGATTTATTTAAAATGCAGAATATAGTCATGTGACACTTTGTCTTTCAAACCTTTCAGGAACTTACCCTCTGTATGACAAAAGCCCAAGTTCCTTGAGACCATGAGGGAGGGATGTCTGTTGACCTTAACAACCACATCTAGATCCTGCCTTAGTAACACAGAATTTGTAATGCTGACTGTTTGGACTTTTGGCTTTACTCATGTTGGGCCCCTGTGGGAATGCCCTTGACTTTAAACATTACTTGATTTCTCTTCAAGTGTAACTTCCTCCAGGAAGTCCTACACGATCCCCCATCCTTCCACCACTTCTCAGTGCTTATATGTGATAGTCGGTCATGGAGACTTCAAAAGTGATTTTGGATTATACTGTCTTGAACAGTATCCTCAAACAGTTCATGCCATGCAAAGTCCTGGTTTCAGGGGAAACAAATCCTGGCACCGTTGGGTCAGAAACTATAGAGTTTGGGCTGCCACTTACACAACCAGTGCTGCCATCATCTGAATATCTTTTCTGAATTTATTTTTTCAATTTCATAAAGTGACAGGGATATTCAAGGATCTTGTTGAGTTTTTGTGAACCATGTATATTTAATTATAACCAGTGAATTAATGCTTTAATTGATAAAATGTAGAAATGAGCAAAGAGACCAATGGTAAAGACTGGTAGCGAATGAGTCATGGACAAAAATATCTAAAACTGAGGTCCAATGTGGAACTTCATTAGTCTCTTTCCTCTATTGAAGCTGTCTCTACAGAGATGCTAGGAATAAATAAAGATCATATTCTTATTGACTTGATAAATGTAGATTTGTTATTAATGGGATAATGGTAGAACTATTAAATATAAATGTATAAAGGACAGCGAAGCATTATTCAACTATGAGAATGTATGTGGTGAGGTAAGAAACATTTTGAAAACCCTTATGCGCATTAAGTAGTAAATGGATACAGGCTTCACCTCTTTGACTAAGGTCGTAAAGATTCTGATTAGGAATTTTATTCTGGGTCAGCCTCAAGATTGAGTTGTTGTTGTTTTTTAAAGATAATAATTATGTATACTAAGGAAAAAACACCCCTAAATACTGAGTCAGTGAAATGTGGAAAGGAAGGATTAATGGTGATTAGGTTAAGAGTTTGGCTGGCATGGCTGATTGACAGAATGGGAGGATCAGAGGCAGGACCTGGGAGCTCCAGCGGAGTCCCACCCACTGACAGCAAGTGGTGTAGCTAGCACTCCTCTCAGCCAGCCTCATCCCCAGGTCTGTGCTCTGTCTACTCCAGGCGTGAGGAGTGTGAGGTCAGCAGGCATAAGGCTGGAGCAGGGAATGGTCGGAAAACACAATCTACTTGATCCGAGGTGTTGCTGGCTGAATCTTTGATTACTAGACATTTTATTCTTGAGTTTAAGAAAAAACATGTATGACATCAGCTGGTCGCCAGAGGGCACTGTGGAACAGGCAGCTAGTTGCTAAGCCAGGGCTTTTAGTTTTCCTCAGAACTTCGTTGGAGTTCAAGAGGATGGTGAGCCCTAACCGGTTTGGCTCAGTGGATAGAGCATCGGCCTGCGGACTCAAGGGTCCCGGGTTCGATTCCGATCAAGGGCATGTACCTTGGTTGAGGGCACATCCCCAGTGGGGAGTGTGCAGGAGGCAGCTGATTGATGTTTCTCTCTCATCGATGTTTCTAACTCTCTATCCCTCTCCCTTCCTCTCTGTAAAAAATCAATAAAATATATTTAAAAGAAAAAGAGGATGGTGACCTCTGGCTGACCAGAGAGCTGGACCCCAGCACTCAGAGGCTCCGCCCCTGTCCTTTATATGTACGTTCTGACCACCATAGGAACACAGTAGGAACTGTTTCCAGGATGCAGCCTTGACAGTAAGGTGTTGAGACCATCTGGATAGAAGTTTCTGAACTCAGGTAAGGCCTCTCTATAAACATTTAAGATTCAGGCTGGTGGGTGTGGATCTATTTGTTTTGAGGTTGCCCAAGACAAGCCTCTTAAGTTACTTCTCTGGTTTATTAAGGCTGCCACCTACTAACCTGGAGTGCTCTGCCTCTTTCTTTCTTCAGTCTCTCTCGCCCTCCATATATGGGGCCAGTTTCAAATTTCACCCGGCAGGCCCCAGGTTTAATTTTGAACCAACAACCCTGCATTTGAACTCAGATTTCTGGTCTTCCACTCTGTTATACTAACTATTGGATCACACCACAGAGCAGGTAAAGGGTTGACTCTATATTATTTTACACTGCTTTTTTTGTTTGTTTTTTGGAAAAAAATTTAAAATAAGTCTTTATTGTTGAAAGTATTACATATTCCTCTTTTTCCCCCCATTGACCCTCTCCAGCCTGTCCTGCTCCTGCCCCAGGCCCCCCACTGCCCCATTGCCTGTGGCCATGGGCCATGAATATATTGCATACAAGGTTCTTGGTTGATTACTTCCCACCCACACACCCTCCCCTGCCTTCCCTCCGAGGTTCCCCACTCTGTCCCATGCTTCCATGTCTCTGGGTCCACTCAGTTCATCAGTTTATTTTGTTCATTAGATTCCACATATGAGGGAGATATGTGATACTTGTTTTTCTCTGACTGATTTCTTTCACTTAGCATGATACTCTTCAAGTCCCTCCATGCTGTTTCAAATGGTAAGGGATTCTTCTTTTTTACTGCTGCATAGTACTCCCTGGTATAAAAGTACCACAGCTTTTTTATCCACTCATCTACTGATGGGCACTTGGGCTGTTTCCCGATCTTAGCTATTGTAAATTGTGCTGCTATGAACATAGAGGTGCATACATTCTTTCTGATTGGTGTTTCAATTTTCTTAGGATATGCTCCTAGAAGTGGGATCACTGGGTCAAATGGCAGTTCCATATTTAATTTTTTGAGGAAACTCCATATTGTTTTCCATAATGGCTATACCAGTCTGCATTCCCATCAGCAATGTACTAGGGTTACCTTTTCTCCACATCCTTGCCAGCACTTGTCATTTGTTGATTTGTTGGTGGTAGCCATTTTGACAGGTGTGAGGTGATACCTCATTGTCTTTTTAATTTGCATCTCTCTAATCAGTGACTTTGAACATTTTTTCATACGTCTCTTGACCATCTGTATGTCTTCTTTGGAGAAATGTCTATTTAGGTCCTTTGCCCATTTTTTAATTGGATTGTTTGTCTTCCTTTTGTTAGGTTGTATGAGTTCCTTATATATTTTGGATATTAACCCTTTATCAGATGTATCATTGCCAAATATGTTCTCTCATACAGTGTGCGCCCTTTTAGTTTTATTGATGGTTTCTTTTGCTGTGCAGAAGCTTTTTATTTTGATGTAGTCCCATTTGTTTATTTTCTCCTTAGTTTCCTTTGCCTTAGGACAGTGGTTCTCAACCTTCCTAATGCCGCAACCCTTTAATACAGTTCCTCATGTTGTAGTGACCCCCAATTTCATTGTTACAAATTGAACATAATTAAAGCATAGTGATTAATCACAAAAACAATATGTAATTATATATGTGTTTTCCGATGGTCTTAGGCGACCCCTGTGAAAGGGTCGTTCGACCCCCAAAGGGGTCGTGACCCACAGGTTGAGAACCGCTGCCCCAAAGGGGTCATGACCCACAGGTTGAGAACCGCTGCCCTAGGAGATGTATCCGTAAACATACTACTACAAGAGATGTCTGAGATTTTGCTGCCTATGGCTTCTTCTAGGATTTTTATTTTGTTTTATTTTAAATATATTTTATTGATTTTTTACAGAGAGGAAGGGAGAGGGACAGAGAGTCAGAAACATCAATGAGAGAGAACCATGGATCAGCTGCCTCCTGCATGCCCTCCACTGGGGATGTGCCCGAAACCAAGGTACACGCCCCTGACCAGAATCGAACCTGGAACCCTTCAGTCTGCAGGCCGACACTCCATCCACTGAGCCAAACCGGTCAGGGCTCTTCTAGGATTTTTATAGTTTCACAACTTACATTTTAAGTTTTTTATCCATTTTGAGTTTATTATAAGTATCTCATGGCTGCCTGTTTGGGTTTGTGACTATGTATAAGGTAGGTCTGCTACGCCTCTCAAACTTTGGTGTAGGACAGTGTCAAATGCTGTTTCTGGCTAATTAGAACAGGCAAAGATTCAAAGCCTCCAGACTGCCTCTGCCTACAGACTGATAGGATGTGACTTGAATTGCCCTGAAGCAAATTGTCCTCAGGTGTGGCCAGAGTTTGTTTTTTTTTTCCAACAGGGTGGGCAGTTGTTTCTTCCTGGAGGCTAATGGTTAATTTCATCTCTTAATGGGCCTCAGGAACTCTGCATTGTGGGGCAAGGTGTTTACCAGTAGGGTGGGTCAGCTGTCTTCTCCCCAGGCAAGGCTGCTTGTATAGCTAATGCCTGCATGAGAAAGATGTCCTCCCCAGCGAGAGGGAATGTCTCAGCACAGGGAACCAGGGTGTCTGCCTTCTGAGCTCTTACTCCAGAAGCCCCCAATCCTGGCTTCTGCTCACCGAGCTCCGGTCCACTCTGCCGGAGCATAAGGTAGGTGGCTTCACAGGGAATTTTGTGCATTGGCCCCTTAAGAGGGTACCTGAATTTCCAGCCGTCTCTCCCTGGCAGGCAGCAACTCCACTGCTTTTCACAGCTAGTTGTTATGCGTGTACCCTTCTGAATTCTGGTGCTCTCTGCTGGGGGGCCCAGCTTGGGGTTTAACCTCAGAGTTCTCGGTGGGAATCCCCCAGAGCTGAGATATCTCTCCAGAACTTCAGTTACTGTCTGTGGGTGCCCGGCCAGCCCTTTCACCCCTTGCCCCCTCCAACCAGTCTATGTGGTCTCCACTTTCAGTCCTCGGATATAAGGGTTCTCTGCAGCGAGTCTTCCATTGATTATTCAGGATGTTTTTCTGTATTTTAGTTGTAATTCTAGTTCGTTCCTGGGAGCATGTCCATGCAGCATCTACTTACTCTGCCACCATTTTTAATCTCCTACACTGCTTTTTGAAAAAGGAACCTTTTTCATATTTTCAATACAAGGTGCCTTTTCATTGTCTAAGTGTAATGTGAATGGAAACATGGGCTCTAGAATCACACTTACGTGGAGTCTAATCCCAGTTAGTCATTTATTAGTTGTGAGTGTAGGTGGCTACTTAATGTCTCCGGCCTTAATTCTCTCATATGTAAATTGGGAAAAATAACCACCTCCGGGATTGTAAAAATTAACAGATAACATGTATAAAGCATCCAGTATACTTTCAGTCATAGTAAGTGCTCAGTAAATAAATGGTGATTATTACTATTATTTAAAGAGCCTCCAGATTAGCTTATTTTTATTTTTTCTAGGACAGCAATTCCATTTCAACAGTTCAAGCTACCTGTCACTTAGTCCATAACATTCCCCCCTCCTCAACACCGCCCCCCCCAGAACTGAGCCCTTAATCATCTTTGAATCTTTTGTCACAAAGCACATGCTAGGACACTAGGGCTCAAATGATATTTGTTGAATTAAGTGGTGACAATAGAGTAGGAAATTATCTCTTGTCCCATAATTGCTGCCCTTGGGAGATGGGCCCCATTATAACACTTCCTCAGAACAGCCCTGTTATTTGTCATTGGTTTTAGCCAGCTTCAAGGCCAGTGTCTCCTGAGGGTAGTAAGAACTGGGAAGCACCTTATTTTTCCTCTACTGAGTCACCTGGAGAGCATGGCTTGGTGATTGCAGCTGGAAGTGTAACATTTAATTAGTGGAGAAAGTCGAGTCAGGCTGGAGGCAGCCTGTGCCAGCAAGAGGGTGAGGAAAGACTGGGGGAGAAGTGACAGGCTCAGTGGGCAGTTTGGCCCAGGTTTTCACATCACCACAGGTGGCGATTGCAGAAGCTTGAGGAATGGGAACCACAAATGAGTCTCCCGGACCCTTAGTTTCTTCTGCCTGACATTTATTTAGGAAAATAGATGATGAGCTCCCAAGAGGTGAGGCCCTTATCCAACGAAGCCTGGCCTCCTGCTGGCCTACTGGCAGGTGCTTGAGGATGACACAGGCTTGACTGAGATCTCTGGCCTCTCACATCACAGGACCTGGGGGTGCTGAGTTGGAACGGAGCTTTATAGATGAATGGTCTTGACTGAGGGTCTCAGGAGCCGAGCAGAACAAGTGCTTAGATCACTGGGACCTGGTTCAGAGCTCTTGGCTGTGCTATTTTGCATTCCTGACAGAGTGGTGATGGCTGGGTTACCCTGGATAAAATTACCGGCCTCTGCCCCAGAAGCTGATTGAGATCACCTGCACAGTTTGATTGCCGTCAGGGCACATGCTTGGGTTGTGGGCTTGATCCCCAGTGTGGGGTGTGCAGAAGGCAGCCAAGCAATGATTTTCTCTCATCATTGATGTTTCTATCTCTCTCCCTCCCTTCCTTTCTAAAATCAATAAAAATACATTTTTAAAAAACAATAACCTGACATCACCAGCCCAGCCAGACTTATTGGTGCCTGGACAGAGTTGGCCTCCCCGGCCCATCCGTCTTGTCTGCCCTCTCCTCTGTTATGACGTCATGACCCAATCCACTCCCATCTCCCAGGGTTGGACCAGGCAGCTTTTTGAGATCTTTGTTAGTCCCATTGGGATAGAACTATGCATCAGTCTCAGGAGGAAAGGTCAGCATTGTTTTTCTGCATGGAACCATGTATTGCTTTCTTTGGGGCCCCTAAAAGAAGGGTTATGGGACCCTGAGAATTCATCCCTTTCATAAAGCAGAATCATCAGTAAATTCTGTTATTGGTATTCTATCAAACATTTCTTGATCAGCTAGTATGTGTGTACTACTAGATGTATATACAGGGAGAGACACTTAGCTTCCTCATCTCCAGAAAGGAAAATCGTGCTTAGGATTGTTGGGTTCAGATAATAAAGCAGCCCAGCAAAGAAAATTCTTCGCACACAAGTTCACCGTTCCTTGTTTTGCATGGGTTTCTGTCTCATCCACTCAGTATGCAAACATTTCTTTAGGACCTGCCATGTGCCAAGCACCGTGCTCAGCGCAGGATACCACTGTGACAAGACTGGTCTCTGACCCCCAAAGAGCTCCTAGTCTAAAGTAAAATAGACATGTGAAAAGTAATTACAACACAGTGATTAATACTAGAGTAGAGATACAAGATGTGGAGGGGGGGGGGGGGGATTCAGAAGAGGAGGAAGAGAAGAAAAAACATTGCTGAGTTCACAGCCACAAACCAGACACTTGCTCAAGTATTCATAATTTAATCCTTATGATCATCCTGAGTCTAAGATTAAGGATTTGGCAAAGGTCTCGCTGAGGAAAATTAAAGTCAGTCCGGTGGACAATGAATGTTTCTGAGGGTTTTATACAGCAGGCATCACATAACAGCCAACATGTATGAAGCATTGCCATTTGCCCGGCATCATAAAAGAGCCTGCATAAACCATCTCAATCCTGACAAAGACCCAGTGAAGGAGCACGGTTTTCTTCCCATTTTTCAGGTGAGGCATTCAGTAAGGTGCTCAAGATCATCGGCTGGCCAGGAAGGGAAACCTGGGTCTGGGTTACTCAAGCCCATGCTTTTAACCAGCACCAAGAGAATCTCACTGCCCCCAGGTATCCATAGACTGTCACCAACTACCATCTAAAATCGCACTAGTTATGCCCCATCCTCCGGAGAACTGAGAAAGTGGTCCCTCAGATCAGTGATATTCAACCTTTTTCATCTCATAGCCCATGTAAACTAATTTAAAATTCTGTGGCACACCAAAAAATATAAATTTTGCTGATCTAGCTCGTCGGTTGAAAATCACTGCCTCAAATCACTCTCTGTGGTTAGAGGGGGGCTGCACCACCTGTGGTCTCCCGGACCTGCACTCGGGCCGGAGCGTGGGAGCACAGACGGGGCAGTGAGTTCTGGAGCAAGGCTGGAGGCAGTTCTGTTTATGCCAGAAATAACAGGCGCCAAACCGAAGCGGAGCCCAGTACTTCGCACGTGATGGTTCCGGTCAATAAATGTGGGCGGGATTTGTGCACCGGCCTCTAGTATATATATGTATATATATTCACCTGCACTTCCCCATGAGCATCCTAGAGATGTGTTTTCCCCATTTATTTCCCGTGTGGGTGCAGTCCTATTGGAATGATGCCTCACCTGCCCCTCCGGGCCCCTCACACCTTGAAAAAGGCTGACAATTAGCAGCAGGAGGCCCAGGAGGAGGGGCTTAGATGGGACAGGAGCCTGAGAGGAGGCATGGCCCTAGCTGGTATGGCTCAGTGGATGGGGCATCAGCCCTCAACTGAAGGGTCCCGGGTTCGATTCCAGTCAAGGGCACGTACCTTGGTTGCAGGTTTCCTGGCCTTGATCCGGGTGGGTGGGGGAGGTAGCGAATCGATGTGTTTCTCTCACATTGATGTTTCTCTCTGTCTCTCCCTCTCCCTTCCACTCTCTAACAATCAATGGAAACATAACCTTGGGTGGGGATTAACAACAACAAACAAGTAAAATGAAGCATGGCAGTGGGGTGGGTCTGGTTTCTGATACCTGCTCTGTCTCTTCTCAGTAATGAGCTCTTGGAGAAGTTCCTTAACTCCACCCCTAGTGCCCTTCTCTGTCGGTAGGAATGATGGCATGTATTTCTGGGTTGTGTGAGAATCAAATGAGATCATGTACATGATAAATGTAGAGAGAACATGAAACATGAAATCCTAGAGTACCCAGTGCTGGGTGTGCAGTTGGCACCCTCAGGTCACACAGGGCTTCCTCACTCCCTCCTGGGAACTCCCTCCGCTCAGGTCTCCTCTAGTCGTGCAGGTTGCATGTTACAGTGACAAAGGTCAATGCAGTTAGTGTTTTGTTGTTCTTAAGAAAAAAAGGGCAGGATATTTATTGTTTCACACAATTTAACATTCCAGTTACCCATATGGCTAGATGAGGGGTCCTAATGATGTCAGCAGGGTGTCTCCTTGGCTTAGCTCTGCTCTCATTGACTAGTCTCAGGACAGCTCTCCCCAATGGAGATGAGAGCGAGGATGCAGGCCCCCATACTGATGTGAGAAAGCCATGCAGAAACAGCGCCAATAGAAGTGATGGTAAGACAATGTTTTTGTAGGGGACCCTGGAAACCTGATTTTTGCCACCTCTTGCTAAGCAGTCCCCAGAGGAAAGAAAGGATAATAAATAGCTTTTATTGCTTGGGCACAGAAGTGGAAACTGCTGGTTGTTCCTCATTTTCACTCTCTCCTTACATGGTTGCTCAGCTGAAGACTACATTTCTGCATCTCCCTTTCAGCAAAATGGGGTCACGCAAGAATCACCTACCCACATTATGGAGGGTAATCTCCCTTGATTAAAGCGAACCGATTGTAGCTGTTAACCACAACTTTGAAATACTTCACAGCAACACCTGGATTTGTGTTTCATTAAATAACTGGGTACTATAGCCTAGCCAAGTTGACACATAAAACTAACTAACTATCACACCCCCTTATACAGATAAGGAAACTGAGGCAGAGAGTTAAGAATGCCCAAAGTGTGGGCTGGGATGTGGCAGACTCAGAATTCCAACCCACAGTGCCCTGAACTACTGCGCTGCTCTACAGCCTAATCGGCTGTACTTCCCTCAAGTACAGATGAGGCTAATGATGCTGCCTCTTTCTACTTGGGATTCCTGTACTTAGTTATGTGCTTTCCTTATGCCCCACTGCAAATTGAATTTGAGGAGGCTCCGAGAAATCAACCAGACAATTCCCAGAAGAGCATTTGGAAGAGTATGAAGGGAGAGAAGAGGAAACCCAAGTTGGCTGTACCCCTTTATGTGCCAGTATCTGCACATCTGTGGTCTCATTGAACACTCAAGACATGCAAATCTTCCATTACTTGAAGTTTGTTGCTCGTATTAGTTTTCTTGATACTTTTTTTCCTTTTTCTTTTTCTTGTCTAAAGTTTTACATATGTCTCCTTTCTCCCCGATTGGCCCCTCCCCCACCCCCCCTCGATACTTTTCATAGGGCTGGGAGTAGTGTAGACACCATTAAATGCCTGTGAATCAATGGAATTATTGCCCAGTGGTGTAAGAGGAAACCAAGGTGATGGTTGGTAAGAGCTTCCTGGGCGGGGCAAATGATTTTATGTGGGACTCAGTACCTTTCAGGGAATGAAAGAAGAATCCCAGCTCCTGTTGCCCTGGAGAGGGAGGGAGGAGTCTTCCCCAGAGACTCACTGGGGAAATCATGTGCAGGTGAACTTGCTAAAATTATCCAGTCCTTTTGTGCAGCACACTCCCCAGGCTGGAAAACAGCCTCTGACGTCACCTGGACTCTGAAACCTGCTCCTCCCGTAGGCAACGTCTCTCCACTTCCTTGGCACTGAATTCCTGTCACCGCCCTGGAAAGTGTACCCTGGAGGGAGGGTACGTGCGTAGAGGTTTCTGTCCTGTGGCTTGTTCCACATCAATCCCTCATACAAACGCCAAACAGTAAACACAGCCACCCGGCCTGCAAAGGGTTTCATGATAAATGTAGGCAGGGTTCAGAATTCCAGTTAGTAAAAGATACCCTGGCAGACAATCTGGTTGACCCCCCCCCCCCCCCCCCCATGCTGGGAGGACTGGTGCTTTCGGAAGTTCCCTGGAATTCTTTAAACTGGGTTTAAGGGACATGCTCTTCCTGAGAGGTGAAGAGGCACTGCTCTCTCTGTGTGTTAGGAGCCAAGGGCAGGAGGATTGGAGTTGGCTTCACTTGGTGTGAGTCCGGAAGGTGTCACTTCCTAGCTATTTGAGATGGAGCAAGCCTCCTTCTGCAGGTCGCAGTTTCCACGTGTATATGTATGTGATGTGCATATATGGAATTGTGAGGATATCACGCACATCGTAGGGCTGTTGTGAGCATTGCTGTGAGATAGTACTTGTACAGAACCTGGCCTGCAGTAAGGTGCTCAGTGCACATTGGGTCCCATCCTTCCTCGAACTTGAAACCTTGACGTATCGGGACGATGTTCTAAGCAACTGAGCTACCCAGCCAGGGCTGAATTGTACACTTTAAAATGGTCCATTGTATGTTATGTGAAGTTCACTTCAATTACCCCCCCCCCAAAAAAAAAAAACAACAGCTGGGAAGTTGTTAAAATATCTGAGGCCCTACCTTTCTCAGCCCCACATTCTGATTTTGCCTCTTAAGCATATTCATGTGTTACAAGGGATGCGAGGTGACTACCTGGCTTCGGGTGACTCATCATCATTTATGAAGCTACCTGGAGGCTTGAGAGCAGTGCATTTCGGGCAATTTGCTGATTCTGTTAGGCAGTCTTAATGCGGAGCTCTGTGGGTAGCAGAAATAGCATATGATTAGAGCAGAGGCAATTACTCTTAGAAAATCACCATTAATTTCAAAAGCTCTTGTTCTGAGCCATGTGGCTAAGTGGAGACAAATTAGGATGCTGCCTAGAGGAGAGAAAGTGGAGTTGTTTTCCCCTCTTTAGGACCGAGAGGAAACCTAAACTCTGTTCCAAGTAGTTAATTCTTCGTCTGGGGGTGGGAGTGGTGGGTTTGGGAGAGGGCTGTTGGCCATGGGGTAGTTGTAGGAGGCGTAGGGTTTGCTGCAGTTCTTTGTTGCCGTCTCCCCGGTGATAAGAAGGAGCTGTTCACACTTCCCATTTGTCACATCATAGAGTCTTCCTGGGGTCTAATTAGTGAGGAGGAAAGGGCAGTGGCCCATTCTCAGGGGACCTGGTTTCTTTTTCTGTTCTAGGATCCCTTTTTGGGGCCTTGCTCTTCAGTAACATAAATCAGAGCAGAGCAAAGCAAAGGGGGATCACCTCCCAGGTCCTTATTTGGAAGCAGATCCTGAAACGCACATTCTTACTAAGAAGGAATTCAGAGCATGTGGGTAGTGGGAACTTCTCTTCACTCTGAAACCCTCTCAGACAGGATGTCAAAACACAACCCTCACTGAATGCCTTCAGCCAACATCGTCTTCCACTCCCTACCCACCACCGTAAGCTCGTACAAGTCCTGGCTGCAGCATTGACTTCAAGGACAAGTCACTTCACATTTCTGTGTCACACTTTCCACATTGCTGGGTAACGATACCTAAATTTCATTGTTACTGTGGAGACCAGAGGAAGTGGAAACGCCCTGGTCTCAGCTGGGCATTGCCACTTCTCCTGCTTCGACCTTCCGTTCTGGTTAGGTTGTCATTGGGCTCCTCGTTGGTTGCTGGGATACGGCCCCCTCCTTCTCACCCAGGGCTGGTGACTCGTCCTGTGGTTTCCAGGCCATAGCTTGATAATCTGTTGTGACCCTAGCTCCATTCCGAATGAATGGCCCTTTAGACAAACGGGCAGAAAGTTCTGCAGAAGTTAACAAGTAGAATAAATGCACAGGATCCAAAATAAGCCTGTCATTTTCAGAATGCTGCCGATGTGATCAAGGGTGGGAGTTTGGCATGACACAGTAGGTAAGAACATGCGTGGGGCTGCTGAGTCAGAAAGACCTAGATTTGAGTTTGTATAAACTTGGACAGGTAGCTTAAGCTCCCTGAACCTGCTTCCTTGTCTGTAAAGGGATTAATAGCACACTGACCTCGCTGTGTCGTAGTGAGGACATGAAATAAGGTGACTAACATATTAATATTACTATAGGCCAGCATTGTACACAGAGATTTCAATGACAACCTTATTATGTTTCCTTATTTCACAGAAGAAGGATAGAGATGTGAGATAATCCCCAACATCACACAGCTAGTAACTTGTGGAGCTGGGCTTTGCATCTAGGATATGTCACCTGAAACCCTGCTCTGAACAGTAGACTAAGTGCTACATTTAATCCCCCAGCACACAGGAAGCGCTTCCGAAAGACCAAGCCCGAGTATTATCTACACTAATAGAAGAGAAACATGCAAATTAACCATCACTCTGCTACACCCACCAGCCAGACAGGAGCGAGTATGCAAATTAACCCAACTAAGATGGCGGCCACGGAGCAGGAGCGAGCAGGAGGCTTGGGTTGCCCCCGGCGATGGAGGAAGCCAAGTTTCCCGCCTGCCCTGGCTGGCCTTGGGCTCTGCTCAAGGCTACAAAGTTTCAATTATAAAAGATAAATAAATCCCAGATACCTGCTTCCAGCCCGCCCTGGCCTCCGCTCAAGGAGGCGCTGAGAAAAGAAAAAAAGAAGAGTCTGGGAGCTTGGGTCGCCGGGGGGCATGGCCAGCCTGAAAACGGTCCTCAGCCCCTCACCCAGGCTGGCCAGGCACCCCGGGACCCCCACCCTGATCCGGGACACCTTTCAGGGCAAACCAGCCGGCCCCCACCCATGCACCAGGCCTGTATCTATACTAATAAAAGGGTAATGTGCTAATTAGACTGGGAGACCTTCCAGGAGACCTTCCGGATGTTCTTCTGGACAAAGCCATGGTGGCGGGGCCGAGGTAGAGGCGATTAGAGGCCAAGAGGGGAGGACAGTTGTGGGTGATCAGGCTGATGGGGGGCAGGGCCGTTGGGGGTAAGCAGACCAGCAGGGGGGCCAGTTGGGGTTGAGCCGGCCAGCAGGGGGAGCAGTTGGGAGCGAGCACACTGGCATGGAGAGCAGTTGGGGGTGATCAGGCTGGCAGGGGGGCATTTGGGGGCGAGCAGGCCAGTGGCGGGGGGCAGTTGGGGGCGAGCAGGCTGGCAGGCAGAGTAGTTAGGGGCAATCAGGCAGGCAGGTGAGTGGTTAGGAGCCAGCAGTCCTGGATTGTGAGAGGGATGTCCGACTGCCGGTTTAGGCCCGATCCCTGTAAACCGGCAGTAGGACATCCTTCGAGGGGTCCCGGATTGGAGAGGGTGCAGGCCGGGCTGAGGGACACACCTCCCCTCGCCCCCATCGTGTACGAATTTCGTGCACTGGGCCACTAGTTGTTCATAAGTAAACATGAAGTGTGAGGTGTCACTGGATGAATTTGTTTAACATTACTTAAAATGTGGATGAAACAGAACCATCAGCCCAGCACAGGCAGATGTCCTTCAAAGTTGGAGGGAAACACTAGGTTTCCTTTTCTGGCTTTACTTCCTGTGCCGAGCCAGCTCAGCCAAGGGTTCGGCAAGCCTGAGTGAGGGTGGTGAAAGATGAAGAAAAGACAAAGAGAATAAGCTGGGTCTAGGTGGATCTTCTTGTGCCTGGCTGAGGCCACAGAGAGAGATCCAGACAGCAAGCTGAGCCTTTATTTTATAGCCAGAGGTAAACAAGGTAGTGGTCACCATAG
>NW_005356259.1:6141993-6150107 GCF_000412655.1 Myotis brandtii
AGTCATAAGGTCAAGCCTAATTATGCTAAGAGGGCTGTGCCCTCTAAGCTGGGATTTGTTTGTGGCTTTGCCAACAGGTCAGTCCGAGGCTTAACCCTGTAGCCGTGCCCTACAACTTCCTACCACAGGGTAAGGACAATGAGGACAATTGGAACACTGCTGCTGTAGATTTCAATCACAGGGCCTTTGGCAGAAATGGAGCCGCAGTAAACCCATTGGGCCTTGGTGGCAACACGGTGGCATGCTTGTCCCTCTCCTCACCTCTGTCTTTGACAGACATCTTTAATCTATCATTGAGCTCTTTCCTGCTCTGCCTGGATATGGCTGCAGGTTCCTGCTGAACCAGTGCTGCAGGCAGACACTACCAATCAAATGCAGGCACACTGAATGGCACCGATTTGCCACATCTGCTGTATTTTTCTCAATCTTGATCTAGCAAAAGCTGAGATGTTAAAATCTATTATGTGAAGAAGAGTTGAGGAAGCTGGGAAGGGGGACTCCTGTGCCTTTCAGATTTGGTCTTTTTTATTTAGACCATGAAATCTAGTGTTTTATTTTTTCTTTGATTCTTGGAAGTGATTCAACTTCATTTCATTTAACACAGCTAAGGCAAAACATGAAATTAAGTAGAGTAGGAATATTAAAAATTATGCATTTAGGTTCAAAAGCCCATGGACCAAGTGGGGGAAGCATCTTCCACAAAATGGGCCTGGGGTTTTAGTTAATGATATTCCCAGAACACACTGCTGGGAGTCCTCAGTCAGCTAGATGATAAGAAGGAACAGTTCCAAAGTATTCTATCCCAACAAAACCATCTGGATCATGGTCTCCAGTTCAGGAATTCAATTTTAAGAAAAACATTAAACAGCCCTGACCGGTTTGGCTCAGTGGATAGAGCGTCGGCCTGCGGACTGAAGGGTCCCAGGTTCGATTCCGGTCAAGGGCATCTACCTTGGTTGCGGGCACATCCCCAGTAGTGGGTGTGCAGGAGGCAGCTGATCGATGTTTCTCTCTCATTGATGTTTCTAACTCTCTGTCCCTCTCCCTTCCTCTCTGTAAGAAATCAATAAAATATATATTAAAAAAAAAGATTAAACAACAACAACAACAATTAGAGAGTATTATAAGGAGCACATGGCCTGGCCGGCATGGCTTAGTGGTTGAGCAAGCATTGACTTATGAACCAGAAGGTCATGGTTTGATTTCTGATCAGGGCACATGCCTGGGGACTGTTTCGATCCCCATGGGGGGTTTGCAGGAGGCAGCTGATTAATGATTCTCTCATCCTTGATGTTTCTATCTCTCTATTCTTCTTCTTTTCTGAAATCAATAAAAAATATATATATATATATATTTTTAAAAGTGCACATGGAGGAACAAAGGGGCTGAACAGCCTTTCATACGGGGAAAAGCTGATGGTGCTTGAAATAGAGGCAGATGGGAGCACAGTGGCTGTCCTCATATATTTACGATTTTATCCCCTAGAACAGCGGTTGCCAACCTTTCGGACCTCACGGACCACCAGTGGTCCATGGACCACTGGTTGGTGACCACTGTCCTAGAAGGAGACACAGTTGACTTGGTGTTGCTCTGCCAAGTCTGTTTCTTTCTTTCTTTTCAATAACTGGATTAAAAATTGTGGTAAGATATACTGGGTATAAAATTTACTACCTTAATCATGTATAAGAGCACAATTCAGTGGTGTTTAATATATTCGCATTGTTGTGCAACTAATCTCCAGACCTTTACATTTTTAAAACTGCAAGTCTGTACCTGTGAAACAGTTCCCCATGTCTCCTTCCCCCAGCTCCTGGCAACTACCACTGTACTTTCTGTTCCTGTGAGTTTGACTATTTTAGGCACCTCATATAAGTGCAATCACATAGTATTTGTCTTTTTGTGATGGACTTGTTTCACTTAGCATCTGGTCCTCAAGGTTCTTCCACATTGTAGCATGTCAGGATGTCCTTCCTTTTTAAGGCTGAATAATAATAGACCATATTTTCTTTATTCATCTTTTGATGGACATCTGGGTTGCTTATACCTTTTGGCTATTAGGAATATTGCTGCTGTGAACATGAGTGTACCAAAATCTCTTTGAGACCCTGCTTTCAATTTTGAGGGAATATATTCAGAAGTAGTGTTGCTGAGTAATATGGCAATTCTTTGTTTAATTTTTTGAGGAACTTCTATACTTTTTCTATAGTAGTTGCACCATTTTACATTCCTACCAAGAGTGTACAAGGGTTCTAATTTCTTCACATCCTCTCTAATACTTGTTCTTTTCTGTTTTGTTAATAGCAGCCACCCTAACGGGTGTGTGGTGACATGTCATTGTGGTGCGGAGTGTTTCTTAGCCTATGGGAATCCATGTGCCTTTTGAAAGAAGAGAAAAATATCAAGCCCCTTTAAAATGTTAAAAATCATCATATACTTTATTTGTATTTTAACATCAAGGAGAAAATAAAAGATATGTCAGTGTGCTGGGATTGAGTGATTTAAATTTTATTCTTTATGCTTTTATGTAGTTTCCAAATATTACCCTAAAAGGTGTATCCCTTTCATTATCAGAAAAAAAGAATCTATCTATATATATATAAAGCTAAGTTACTGACCGTCCGTTCATCCGACTGGCTGATACATATGACGTGCACTGGTAATTTAAAAATAAATGTCGACTCGTGCATGCACGATACATAATTTTTATGTATCTAATTTTATAATACTATATTATATATACTATTTTTACATGTAATTTTTTGCAGTAATGTAATTACCGCACGAATCTTTCTTCTAATTAATTTCCTTTCAATGAGCATGAATCCGTGCACTGGGCCACTAGTATATTATAAAAAGTAATGACCTCTCCATTACTAAGACATTTATTAGGGGCTATAAGTCTTAATTTTACTTTTTTATTTTGTCAGCACCCAATAGAAGGAAGTCCTTTATTGGATGGTAAATTGGAATAGATAGATGGCCCAAAGATCCAACTTCACTTTTCTCTTTGGTTTTTATGGTAGACAGAACATTGGTTGGAGCCAGAAGACCTGAGAGTTTGAATTGGATTTGTTCTCTCTCCTCACCCACCACTTACTTGTGGGCAATCCATTTTAGTTTTTAAACTTTGTTTTGCTTGCATATAGAGGAGGGTGACAATACCTTTAACTTTTCGAATTTACCAGGATACCGCAAAGACTAATGAAACGATGGAACATTTAGCAGGAAAACGTCCCAGGTGTCATTGTTATTAAGAACAATAATTTATTCCTGTACTGTACCCAGGGGTTTAGCAATGATGCCACGATTCCAGGGCTCCACTTCCCAGCCCTTTCTGACTCTGAGATTTCTCGGGAGCAGATCATCCTTGACCTTTCAAAACTGAGTTACATGCATTTTTTTCCCTTTAATTTCCAATGCCTAGGGCGCAGCTCAGGTGCCCAGCATTATATCATATTCCCACGGTCCCCATTGGACAGGGGCTATATCTAATTCTGTGTTTGGTTGACCATAAAAAGATGTTGGTAAGCAATTGATGTTAAAGGAACCCAGTTGAGTTGTTTCTCTGCTCCTGTGTGTTGTGACTGGACTTGAAATCATTTGATTACATGAGTTCTGGGCCTTCTCTAGAGCCCTGTGAACTTTCTCGGGAATTGTGACAACCTCTTCAGCAGGGAGCAGCTAGAATAGGCCGGCGACAAGACAGCGCTGTGAAGCTGGTGAAAACTGTCACTGTGCCTGTGCTGGGAGGAGGTGGCGGCCGGGCCTGTAAGAGTTGGACTGACCCTACTCTTGGCTCTGCTGCCACAAACATGCTGGTTGACTCTAGTTTCTCTGACCTGACCAGGAGGAGGCTGGACTCTGGGATCTTCAAGGTTCCTTTGGGGGCGATTGTTGTATAGAACCTGATTCAAGTTAATGAGCCAGGCTCCAATATGGCCTCTGCGGGGTCTTAAGGAAATCATTTCATGCCTTCAAGGCTCCATGTTCTTATCTGTAAAATGAGGATAATATTTATAGCATAAGATTGTTATAAGGATTACACGAGACAAAGTATATAAAATATCCAGGGCTGTGTCTAGTGCCCAGTGAGCTCTCAAAGTATTCTTGCCTGCCCCCTTCCCTTTACTCAAACAGGGACCGCTTAATCTACATAGAAAGCATTAGCTAACTGAGCTTAGGGGCCCTGTCAGGGATGCTTATATTCTACAAGGGGACTCTTTGCCAAATAAAATAAATCCAGACTTCGAAAGGAATGACTTTATGCAAAAGGATTATTGCAAGGGGAGGAAGGGACTGTTGCATTGTGGGGAATGCAAGTGTCTAAGGAGAATGCAAGCTTCGTAAGAGTTAGGAGAAAGCGACTTTCTTTCCTAGAGAGAAGTAAACAGGGCCAGAGGGAACTGGATGTGGAGAAGTGAGATGAAGGGTAGCACGAGTGGATAGTAGACCAGAGGATATTTTCCTGAGGCCAGCCTATTCTAGGAGGGTTGTTGGATGGCTTAGGCTGAGGGTGGGCCAAGTTCAGAGGCCTGAAGGAAGGAGAGAAGCTTAACCAAAGTTTGGTTAACAAGCATTTTCCCTAAGTCAGTGGTCAGCAAACCGTGGCTCGCGAGCCACATGCGGCTGTTTGGCCCCTTGAGTGTGGCTTTTCCACAAAATACCACGTGCGGGCGCGCACGTACAGTGCGATTGAAACTTCGTGGCCCATGTGCAGAAGTCGGTTTTCAGCCTGGGCGAGTCTATTTTGAAGAAGTGGCATTGGAAGAAGTGGGGAGTGTCTGTTGGTTGGGCGACGGGAGACACGGGGCAGGCGGGCCTGGGGATATGCAGTGCCACGGGGGAAGCGCACGCGATTCATGCACGAGTTGAGTGAGCCAGTCAGTCAACAGTCTCATGTGCAGTGGTTAGTGCTAGTCGCATCCGCAAATCGCGTGAGGGTGACAAAAGTACCTACTCGAAGCATAAAGTTACCTGTATTTTTCCAACCAGCTGCAAATCCTACAGGTGTTTTTGTCATCAATTTAAGAATTGTAATTATTTTGTGATGGTGGCTTTATTATTATAAAATGAAACATTTTTTTAGGTATGTTGAGATGGTTTGGACATATAGAGAGGATGAACGAAAGGAGATAGACAAAACAAGTATACAAGACGAGTGTGGATGGGAGAGTTGGAAGGGGTAGGTCGACCCCTTCCAACTCTCCCATCCACACTGTTCTATCGAAACAAGTATACAAGACGAGCGTGGATGGGAGAGTTGGAAGGGGTCTACCTCAGCGAACATACCTCAATCAGATTGAGGATGTTTTTAGAAAAGGCCAGCTTAGGAGTACCCTAATTAAGTTAATAACAATGTACCTACCTATATAGTTTAAGTTTGAAAAATTTGGCTCTCAAAAGAAATTTCAATCGTTGTACTGTTGATATTTGGCTCTGTTGACTAATGAGTTTGCCGACCACTGGCCTAAGTGATCAGTGGGAATGAAATAATTCAGCTAATCATCTATGAGGCAAAGCTCAGGAATTTGGAGGGTCAGTGTCTAGGTCAGTGATGGTGAACCTTTTGAGCTCGGCATGTCAGCATTTTGAAAAACCCTAACTTAACTCTGGTGCCGTGTCACATATAGAAATTTTTTTTTTACAATATATATATATTTTTTAAGACTTATATTTTTGATATTTATTTTATATATTTAAATGCCATTTAACAAAGAAAAATCAACCAAAAAAATGAGTTCGCGTGTCACCTCTGACACGCGTGTCATAGGTTCGCCATCACTGGTCTAGGTCATAGGTTAGCACAGGGGCATCCTTGCGTCTTATCTAAATCCTTTAGGTAGGTTTATTTATTTATTTTAGTAAGCTGTTTTCTGGGATAGGAAAGGGTGGGGACTTTCTTCACCTTCACAGTTTTCCAGTAGCATAAGCTCAGGGAAAATCCAACACTGTCAGTGGTAAAACCTTCAGGATCCAAAGTCACTCAATTGGTGACATTGTCACGGGATGTTGATGGATGAGTCACATCTTCCCAGTGGCCCTCAATGCACTCTGGTGGAAACTGGGAGGGAGCTCTCCTGCCCTTGATGGATGCGGCCAGAGGCCTGAAAGAGGACAGGCGAGATGCTGAGATCACCCCAGCCGGCATGTCTCTGACAACACCTCTCACCACATGGGAGCTGACCACACAGTCCCATTTAAAAAATATGAGTGGGAAAGGTGACCGGGAAGACTGTCTCGGTTTCCCAGGCTCATCCCTTCCCACGGCAGGAGGACGGGAGAGTCTGGTTCTCAGCGGTGGTGTCTACAACCTGACTCTTAGTTGAGCAGAGCCTCCCTCCTGGAGGCGGGTGTGCGCGTGCGTGCCGGGGAAAGGCCAGGGTTAGCCTGTGTGCTGGAGGGACTCTGGGGGCTGAGCGAACTCTTACCATTAACAAGTATTATGGTTACGTATTTTCCCAGTAGGTGCAGCCAAGTGTCACTTAGGGTAGGTCCAGACATCTTACCTCTTTCCACGCCTACCTTTGTATTATTGCTAATGACGCCAATGTCAGGTTTGCAGGAAAGCCAAGTCAAGGTTCAAGAGCAGGAAATGTTTGCCGAGGGAGCTCCCTTTCTAAAAGACCATTTGCCCAGGGTGAGAATTTTTCTTTTTTTACTACATGTCCATTGGATGAGCAAGGAAAGAATAAAAAAGGATTTAAATTATTTAAAAAATTAATATAGCCATACAGACCCCTTTCTTTCCTTTTGCCTGCCTGAAAAGATGGGTTGCATGCGGACACTCCCCCTGGGGATACCTGCATGATGTGGGGATTACATCACCATGTTCTCCTACGCGGTGATGGGCCCTTTGTAAAATGTTAGCTCAGCTTCTGCCCATCTCCCAGGAAACAATGTCGAGGACAGTGGGCTGTGTTAGGCCCACAATTGTCCTGTCCCAGTTAATCCTCTGACTTGTCTCCACTTTCAAAAACAGCGAGCTGGGCACTGAGTAGGACCGGGGGAGGTTGGTTCCAGGCCAGCTGAGAAGTCCCTGTCACATATTCCAACCTTAGACCTGCTGTGCATTGCACAATTGTCTCGCTTCATAATCCAGTGCCTGAAAACCTTGGGAATGCGGAGCAGTGTGGGTAGGACACTGGATCTAGAAATTGTAGTCCCAGGCACAAGACCCAGCTCCACCCTAACTAACTGGCTGTGACTGTGGGCTAGACCTGTCTGGGTAACAGGACTGTAGCTGGAACATACCCCAGGCTGCCTTCCTGCTTGTGGCCCCACCTTACGCGTCACCACCTTTCCACTGCAGCCAGAGAAGGGATGGAGCCAAGGGCAGGCCTATGAATAGGGTCCGGCTGCTGTGGCTGCTGGGCAGGAGAGCTCCCAGGACCCGCTGGCGCCTGCCTCCTGCTTTCCTGCAGAGAACCAGACACCCTGGCTCCTCTGGCCCCTCCACCACCCTCTCTGGCCTCCGCCCTGCTCAGAAAGGGTGGGCAGTCTCGGTGCCCACAAGGGGAAGGTGCCCAGGGTGACGGGCATGGAGGAGGCTCTTTGGGAGGGGGTTACCAAACCTTCCTCGGGCAGTGGTGAGCAGGGCTCCTCGGGACGCACAGCCTGGAAAGTAGTGATATTGGCTCCAAAGAGAGCAACTGAGAAGGAAACACAGGTAGGCTCCTCCTCCTGGCTTGCTAAACTCTCCAGTCTCCCGGGGGACAGAGGCGGCCAGCCGCGTGGGGAGGAGCAGGAAGGACATGCTGGTTTGGGCCCCAGGTGAATCAAGTGGAGAAAGAAGAGAAAAATGTATTCCTCACTGAATGCCACACCCCTTCCTCCCCCCCAACCCCCAACCCCCTAGTAAAATCTCCGGACAACCTGTGCATACAGATTCCTCCAAGTGCCCCCACCCACCCCATTCCTGACTGTCAGGCGTGGACACCGCCTGGGTTATCCTCCGTTCGCCTGGGGTGGGCGCGCAGCCCTCCCTGCAGCCTCCTTCTTCGCCAAGGAGGGACCAAGGAGTGACTGCAGCCCGCGAGGGTCAGAGGCGGAGCTGAAGCTCGGGGGCGCTTTGGTGCGAGGAGGGAGTAAGCCTTTGGCAGGCGCCGGGTGTGGGT
>NW_005356259.1:6150302-6156112 GCF_000412655.1 Myotis brandtii
GCGGAGCGAGATGCCCGCCCCGCCTGCAGCCTGGGAGGCTCTTCCAGCAGCGCAGAGTCCAGAACCGCGCGCCAAGTTAGCGAGTCCGGAGCTGTCCCCGGTGCTGAAACCTGCGGAGAGCGCGTCCCAGCCCGACTTGCCGGGAAGCCACCACGCTGCTGGTAAGTGCCCTCACCAGCGTAAGGATCGCGGGGGCGCTGCTGTCTGGAGAGCTGGGGGTCGGAGGTTGGGGGGGGGGCGCTTCTTACCTTAGGGGAGAAATGAAGGCTCTGTCTCCCAGCGGGATTTTGCCCATAACTTCTTGTACCAGTGAAAACTCATTTCTGGTCTGGCCATTGTAGCTCAGCGAGCCATGAGCCAAGAGGCCACCGGTTCGATTCCGGTCAGGGCACATGCCCGGGTTTGGGCTTAATCCCCTGTGGGGGGCATGCAGGAGGCAGCCATCGATGATATTGCTCTCTTATTGATGTTTCTATCCCTCTCTCTAAAATAAAGTCAATAAAATATATTTTATAAGACCTCATTTTGGGTTCAACAACGGGTATTTCAGAAGGACGATCTTTCACAGGGACTTAAACAGCAGCAGGCAAGGCACCCTAAGGATCCCTCTCCCCAGCTTTCTTCCGGCGCCGGCACCACAGGGAGAAGCCTTCCTTGTCTGGGAAAGACAGGAGTAAAGGCGGTGCCCTTTCCTGTCTCCTCTCAGGGGCCTGAGAAAGGGGCTGGAGATTCCCGCTTGTCCAAGACTTAGTGCCACGTGCGGAGAAGGAGTCGGTATTTAGACTAGTCTCTTCTGAGGGAACATGGATGTGTGTGGCTGGAGGAGACATGTTTAGGATGGGTAACGGGAGAACTGAAGACACAGCTGTGGAGTCAGAGTGGGTCCAGGACTCCAGCTGCTGCGCTCATTGTGGTCTTGGGCAGGATACCCTCCTAGCACTTCAGTTTTATCTCTTTTGACGCGGGGATGAAAGCAGTACCTCGCTAGGTAGCTGGGAAGGCTGACCACACGCAGTGTATGTAGAAGTACTTGGTCACTGTAAAGTGTTACTCGAATATTTAAGGTGATGCCGGAACCAGGTCTCTGAACCTCTTCAGCTGAAAGTGGAGGGAACAGTGAAACTTTTTCATTTTCCATTGGATTATGCAAAGGCTCCGTTTCATAGGGCAGGTCCTGTTTTGTGTAAGTGGGAGAAAACATCCTTCGTTGGTACATATAATTTTAAAAAACAACAGCTCACACTAGCCTTTTGGTCTCATACATGAATCCCTGCTTCATCCCACGCAAGGTTGCGATGCACTGCTGTTGTCTATTACTGAGTTTTCAGGAAGGATTCAGTAGGTTTAGTGGGCAAAGTTGGTTCCCCTAAAGAGAAAAAGACGATGTTTGTGGGTTGGCTTACTTACACTTTGATTCATGAGAGGTAAGGATACATGTGTCTTTATACCCCTAGAATTTTCTTTTAAAAAATATTGTGTTTATTCATTAGCTTTTATTCTTGTTTCATTCAAACAAAAGTTAAAAGATACATGCACACTGTCCTTGCAATGGGGGATTTATCATGGTAAAATGTTAGTTTTTTCCATTCATAGGTCATGTCTTCTGATTATTAATGGTCAGTTTGGCAAGCAACCTGAGAATTTGTGTTTCTGACAAGTTCTCAGATGCTGCTGCTGGCCCAGGGATGGGCCACACTTAGATACCCACTGGCCAACGCATAGAGCCCACCTGCAAGGGACATTATTCTTAGATGTACTGTGTTAGCCGCGATCGAGTTCCTGATTCAGGGTCTTGACAGATGCTGTGGTGGAGAGAGACTTGGGGTTCAACCCGCTTTCACTTACTCCTCTCCCTCCTTCACCTGCCTGGCCCTGGAGGGCCACTCTTTTGACAATTTCTAAATTGTCAGGATAGTTATGATTCTTTACCAGTGATGCTTTTCATTTGAGATTAAATTCTTTGGAAAATTTTGGCTGAATTGAAAGGACTGATCAACATGAAAATAAAACTCTCATTATTTTAAAGATCAGAGGGTGGATGGGGGAAGTGGTGACACCTCCAGGGTCTTAATCCTCAGCGCCCACAGCAGCTCCCTGCTCCGAGTTAATTTAAACAGACACGAGCAGCCTTCTGCAAACTTAGCGAGTGACAGGCCTACTGATGAGAACAGAGATGTGACAGGCAAGGGCAGGACCCCTGTGGATTTGGCGTTACCTCCAGGAACTGGCTCCCCACCCCACTGCCTTCCCCCAGGGAGGCAAGCCGGGTCTCAGTGTCCTCTGAAGGCTGAGAAGTCCGAAGCCCTCCCCTTGGATTCTCTTCCCTGGCAGGTACTGGCGTCATTGCTTCCAAAGGCAGCCTCCGCTCAACCCCAGGGCAGGGACATGAAGGCCCTGAGGAGGGTCAGGCTGGAGGGCTCTGCTCCTGGTGGTGCTTGTGGTTGACCAGAGGCCCAGAGCTGTGGTCCTTTGGGCCTTTCAGGCCAGGTCAGTCTGTCCCCGAGGGGCAGCAGCACTTAAACATACTGTCCTCCTCCTGAGCCTGGGCAGGGAGAGCAGGACCCGGGGTGGGTGTTCAAGGCAAGCGCCAGCTGTGGCTGCTCTTGGGCCTCTGGAGACTCACACAGGGGAGCAGTGGCCTCTCAGCCCCTCCTGGGTCACTCCCAACACAGCTCACACAAGAACCCACCCCTGCCCAATGCAGGGCAAGACTGCTGTGCAGGGATTTCCACCCACCAGCGGCCTTGCCCGCCGCCAGAGCTTCTGATTTTCCGTTCTGTCACTTTTTCCAGTCCCTTCCCCAGGGAGAAGGAAAGGCCACCTGTGCTCTGAGCAGGCCCCTCTCCAGCCTCCAGCCTTTTGCTTTGTTGTCTTCAGTCCTGGGAATCTGCTCCATCCGGTAGGGGAACAGGGAGGGTAAGCGTGCCCATGAGGAGGGCCCCAGACCTCTGCCTGCACCCCACACGGCTTCTCAAGCTGTCCTGTAAGGGAATGACAACAGAGATGCAAGTCCTATTTTCCCCTTTGAGAAGATTCCTAAAAAATAATTGTTTTTTAATGGCCTCCTTGAACATACAACCTTTGAAGGGACTAGAAAAAAACCCACACACGTGCTTTTAATCCTTGTTTTGTTATTTTTGTTACACCTATTTAAAAATCTCAAGTTGCATAAAATACATTTATTTATTTACTTTGCATGCAATAAACATTAATATTTTAAGAAAAAAGGATTTTAAATATAATAATATTAACAAAACTGTACTAACATAGTATATCACAAAAGTTGCAGGAAATATTAAAAAATCGGCAAATAACAGGATTACTTCTATTATATTCTAAAATATTTTTTTTCTCTGGCTCTATTTTTGTTCATCAGTTTATGTTGATCATTATATTCCACATATGAGTGAGATCATGTGATATTTATCTTTCTCCAACTGGCTTATTTCGCTTAACATAATGCTCTCTAGGTTCATCCATGCTGTTGCAAATGGTAAGAGTTTCTTCTTTTTTTTACAGCAGAGTAGTATTCCATTGTGTAGATGTACCACAGTTTTTTTAATCCACTCATCTGCTGATTGGCACTTAGGCTGTTTCCAAGTCTTAGCTGTTGTAAATTGTGCTGCTATGAACATAAAGGTGCATATATCCTTTCTGATTGGTGTTTCTGATTTCTTAGGATAAATACATTCATTTAAAATATTACTTTTTTCCACTCTTACTTTTTTTTTAAATTCTCACCTGAGGATATTTTTTCCAGAGAGAGAGAGAGAGAGAGAGAAAGAGAGAGGGAGACAAGGATTGGTTGCCTCCTGTACGCACCCCCATGGGGGCTGGGAACCTGCAAACGAGGTATGTGCCCTTAACTGGGGAATCAAACCCGAGACCCTTTGGTCTTGGGGCTGACACTCTAACTGAACCAAACAGCCATGGCTCCACTCTTACATTTTATAAAGTAATTTTATTTAATCTCTTTGGCGTGCAGTTTTATCACGAGTACCATTGTCTTCACTAACACCATGTGGGGTCATCTGACAGTTTTCCAGAGCCCATGACTTGTACCTGTGTCTAAGTTGTTTGTATTGCAGCACTTTTGGAATCTCTGAGTAGCGCTGTCCGTGGACGTTTTGCAAGGCGAGTACTGACTGAGGCTTGGGTTTCAGCCATTCAGATTCATTCCTCCTCCCCAGTGTGGAGTCTGCGTCTAATCCACGGGAAAGGAGGGCAGTCAAGTGCACGTGCTGAAGCAAAAGCGGTTTCCGAGTTCGCGGGCTGTGTGCATTCCTCTGGGCCGCCCCGAAGGTCCCACTCCCAGGCTGTCCCTTTCTTCCCTCCTGTCGTCAGCCCGTCACCACTGCAGCCGCTCTGGATTCAGCTCTGATTCCATCACTTCCCAAAGCACCATTGACCCAAGCTTGTGTCTGTAGCCATTTACGGAAGCTTCAGGGACAGAGGAGACAGGGCACATTGAGCTCCGCACAGCACACAACGCACAGTCGTGCAGTAACCTCCTCTGCTCTTTCCTTGCCATCGTCTGTGGTTGCCTCTTGTTGCCAAGCTCGTTCCTCGTTCCTGCCTATGTCACCTCCCCTCCCCTCAGAATGCTTCTTATTACCGAGTTCTCTAGTTCACTTCCTCCTCCAGGCAAGACGCTGGAGCTTATCTTTCCACATGAAATCCAGCAACAATGGTGCCCTGGGTGATGACATTTGGACACAACACAACTGACAAAGTCTCCCTCCCTCTGCCCAGCTAGACTTTAAGTCCCGGTCACTCAGGGTGGGGGAGTGTGTGGGCGAGGAAGGGACTCCTCTGAGAACTTGTGGACCATCCTGCCTTCCATCCGGACCCTGTGCTCCAGGGGGCGGAGGCCACAGCCCTGACTACAGTAGCTGGTCAGGCGCAGAGTCTGAGCCCCGTGCGAGTTTGCCTTTTGCCTCCCTCTTCCCACCCAGGTTACACCCACAGCGTGCAGGGTGGCTCCCTGTCCCAGGAGCACCCCAGTCTCACATGCACGCACACTGTACAGTAACTGCACACCCCACTGGAGAACGTTGCTTTCCACTGACCTTACGGGAATGCGACATCAGCGTTTCGTGTGGTTGAGTTTTCTGGATCCCACTTTTGCACTAGGGACAGGTTTGATTATAAACATCCATGTGTTTTGCTGGGCGAGAGGAAGTGTGCAGCCAGCTTGGATGAGCCCCTTTTCTCCCTCACGGACTAGAAACAGAGGTCACCCATGGCACCTGGACACACTGGCTGTTCTCCTCCTACTGTCCCCTCCACAGTTTGCACATGAGCGGATTGCATTGGGGAGTTTTACTCCTGTTCCCCTGCCAACCTAGGAGCCCCTGGGAAGAGCTATCTTTTCTTCATTTATTAAAAACATTTTTATTGATTTCAGAGAGGAAGGGAGAGGGAGAGAGAGATAGAAACATCAGTGATGAGAGAGAATCATTGACCGGCTGCCTCCTGCATGCCCCACCCTGGGGATTGAGCCCACAACCTGGGCATTGAACCATGACCTCCCAGTTCCTAGGTTGACGCTCAACCAGTGAGCCATGCTGGCTGGGCTCTTTTCTTCCTTTTTTAAATCCCAGTGCCTGGCCCTGGCTCATGGTAGCTGAGGAAGTGTGGTGGGATAAGTCCGTGTATTTCTATGATAGGAGCCTGATGGTGTAGGGGAGGCTAGGAGGTGAGACCCAGGGAGGCCACGGGGTGAGACCCAGGGAGGCCAGGGGGTGAGACCCAGGGAGGTCTGGGGGTGAGACCCAGGGAGGCTAGGAGGTGAGACCCAGGGAGGCCAC
>NW_005356259.1:6156194-6166494 GCF_000412655.1 Myotis brandtii
GGGGTGAGACCCAGGGAGGCCAGGGGGTAAGACCCAGGGGAGGCCAGGGGGTGAGACCCAGGGAGGCCAGGGGGTAAGACCCAGGGAGGCCAGGGGGTGAGACGGGTGCTGCTTCTGGTCCTGCCTCCAGTTTGCATGTTGGCCTCTGGGCATCTGTTCCTTTTTGGTGAAATGAAGATGATGATGCCTGTTCTGTCTCCCTCGTGGGGTTGGTGAGTTTACATGGAATGTGATGGACACTTTGAAAAGTAGGTGGAACTTCGCAGGTGATGATTTTGATTTAGTGCACGGGGCCGGGTGTGCGTCTAAATCAGGGGTGGGGAACGTGCTGATTCGTCTGGCCCTGCCAAGGCATTAGGGGTGCGTTAACATACTCCTTTAGCCCTCAGAACAGCCCCATGAGGCAGGGACCACCATGTAATTCCCATTTCACCCACGAGCAAAAGGAGGCACAGAGAGTCCAGAGAACTTGTCCGCGGTCTCAGGTCCACTTCCCCGATGGGGGAGCCAGGGTCAGCCCAGCAGTTCCCTCCAGCCCAGGCGCCGGCTCGGTGATCGGACTCAGGTGGATGCACGCAATGGAGGGTTTGATGCAATGGTGACCCGTTTTGTGGTGGGGAAGGTGACACGGGTAAGTGTTGAATTATTATTATAATTTTGTCTTTCCTTAACCTCACTATCCTTAAAATTAAAATAAGAGAAGAAATGGACAAAAGGGCAGCTGTCATCTTTGTAGTTACTGCGTGCATTGTGGAATCGTCAGCATGAAGTGTGATTTAGGGAGCTCCCTGCCACGGTGTCTGGCTGTAAGAAGTGTTTATTGAGCGGCATCAGATTGAATCCGGGAGCAGTTTCATGTTGATTGCAAATAAATCAACAGCAAACAGAGAGGGGCGAACCGAGCCACTATCTCCACAGATTTAGGGAGGATGAGCTGTGACTGCCGTAACCTTCATGTCTCCGCACCTCGGGTGGCCTCTCGGGGTCGGAGTGATGCGTGACCTTAGTGCTTGTTTGCGTTTATGATCTGGCTCCTTCCTCTGGGTGCCTCCACGCCTTAGAGCAGTGGTTCTCAACCTTCCTAATGCCGAGACCCTTTAATACAGTTCCTCATATTGTGGTGACTCCCAATTTCATTGTTACAAATTGAACATAACTAAAGCATAGTGATTAATCACAAAAACAATATGTAATTATATATGTGTTTTCCGATGGTCTTAGGCGACCCCTGTGAAAGGGTCGTTTGACCCCCAAAGGGGTCGAGACCCACAGGTTGAGAACCGCTGCCTTAGAGTGTACCCTGCGGCTGCCACTGCGGAGCGCACGCTGATCATTTCAGGAGAGGCGAGTGGGAGCTGAGTGCTGCAGACGTAGAACTGGGGAAGGGCAAAGGGAGGTTAGAAGAGTGGGGAGCGGAGTCAATGCTGGGGAGAGGTGGGAGGGAGTGCGTGATGTCAGGAGGCTGTCCGGGGAGCGCAGGCCTGGCCTGAGGCGTGGGCTCTCTCTCCTACATCTTGGAGTTAAAAATGTCAATGACTAATTTAGTGGTCCTGTTATAGAACATTAATGATCAGTGAATTCTTCCCTCCAGAGAGGATGGAAAGGCTTTCAGAAATTTTCCTGAGGAACACAGAATCAGAGTAGAAGTAACTGATGATACTAAAGCTGGGAGGCAGGGAGCTGGGTTGACCGCAGGCTCTCCCCTTCATTTCAGGTTGGGCTGCCTGGCAGCCCTAACACCCCACCCCAATGCCACCTCGATGGGGCAGGGCACAGACCCACGGCTCCGGGCCCTCCTGGGGCTCCCTGAAGCCCCCTTCTCTCAGCACCTTCTTCTGTCAGACGGGGCCCAACATGATTCCTTTGTACTCTTATCCTAATGCCTCACCCTTGGCACCTTTTTGGGGACTCACCTGGGGTTCACCAACAACTGCTGAAATGAGCGCAGGTGCTGTGCTAGTTCCAGCAGTTCTGTGCCTCTCCACTTCACAGATAAAACGACGGAGGCTCAGGGAGGTGAGTGTGGGGGCCGTGGAGAGCGATGGTCAGGAGTCAGGTATTTGGACTCGGACAGACATGGCTTTTGCTTTAGGCAAATCGCGTAGCCTTTTAGTGCCTTGTTTTCCGCGAGTTATTAAATGGGATAATGCAACCTTCATTGCATGACCGACGGAACAATAAATAGATAATGTGTATCAAAGTGCTTAGCGGACTGCCCACACCTAGAAAATGCCTATTAAACGGGAGATGCTATTAGTGCAAAAAGTTTGTGCTCAGAGTCACATGGCAGCAAGTGGAGAAAACCAGAATTTGAGCGCAGGCCCAGGTCCGGGTGAAGCCATCGTCTCCCGCAGTCTGCTGGCGTGCGGTTCTCCTGGAGAGGCTGGTGCCTGCCTGCCCAGTGCGTCTGCTCAGCGCACTGCCTGAGGCAGCCCCCACTTCTGCCTCCTTTAGGGGGGCACCTGCCTGAGCCTCAGCTCTGGTGCTGAGCACACAAGTCTCCAGGGAGCTGGCCATCCCGGTCGCGCCTCCCGCTCCTCTCAGCTCTTCCCGCAGTTTCCACTCGGATGTGCTCTCCAGCCGATTCCTTACTGTTGGAAGAAACATCTAACCAGAGAGACTTGCCTAGTTTCCCACGACCTCTGCGCATGCACCTTAATCACCAAGCCCCCGGGCCCGCGGAGGGTCGGACAGCTCTGAAGCTTACGTCTCTACAATTATTTTTTTCCACAAACAGCCTTGTACGGTGACAGCTCTATCGGACATCACTTCTGAGCCATTAGTCACCTGCGCTTTTGTTCTTTGATCCTTCGTAAGTGCAGCATAACAGGCGTCCATCTCCCGTAAATGTTGAAGGGTGTGCGGCATTGGGAAGATAGCTCATAAGGTGTGGTAAATGGATGGCGTAAAGTGGGGTGGGCGTTAATGACTCATCCAACAATAAGACAATGTATACAATTTGAGTGTTGGCGGAAATGCAGGCAAAACACTTGGCGTGGAATCTGAAGAGGCTCCACATTCCCGTGGCCTCAGGTCATGGTTTAAATGACCTGAAGGCCAGTTCTGTGCTTCCTAAAGGTGCTGGTGTGTCAGGCTGCTGGGGCGGGGCCAGCTTGTTTCTTGGAATGGTTTAGGCAACAACGACTGAACAGGATCTGCTGATCCCTCCTAGGGAACCGGCAACAATTTACAATGAAATAAGCTCTAATGTCCTTTTAGGTTATAGCCTTGGAGGTTAACTTTCCCCCTTAAACCAAGTAAAAATATGAGGCCCAAAGGGAACATATGGCAGGACTTCCCGCTAGGAGTCAGGAGCCAGGGCCCAGCTCCCAGGAGCAGCGGGGTCTACCTGGAAAGCCCCTCTGAGAGCCCACAGGGGGCTGTGCCCCGCCCCCCCATTGGTACTGAGATGAAGGAGAGAAAAAAGGAAGCGGGGCTTCTCAGGGGTGGGCTCCTTCTTTATTTCTAGCAGCTCCGACCAGGGAAAGCCATTCCGGGCTCCCGGCTTCATGTGCTTCCGCCTGGCTGTCCTCCTGTTTGTTCACCTCCTTGCTTCCCACCCGGGGAAAAGGGTTGGGCTGCGGGAAAGAAGCAGCAGTTCCTGGTCGGGGTTCTTCCAACATGATCGCACTTCACCCTCAGAGGTGCGTTCGGAAGATGCGATTCTCTCGGTGGCTCAGAGCGGGGACCTGAGCGCAGATGACCTCCCAGCTGGGTCAGGGCTGCCCAGTGCACCGCCGGGCAGGACTTGACTGAAGGCTGACTCAGGGCTCATGGGCTCACGCCTCTTCTCTCCCCCCTGTACCTTTCTTCTCTCCTACCTCACATCTTGACCCTTGGATAAGACAACTGCATCTCTAATTTCCTGGGTTGTTGCAACTTAGCACATTCTGTTCTTTGCTCATCATAGCTACCCTCACTCGCTGGGTCCATAGGCCCCGATTTTTAACAACAGCCTTGCCTGGGGCTTTGCTTTTCCGGTTGACTCCTTGCTCCAGAGTGATGACTGAAGGGCCCCACCTGCGCTGCCCCTGACGGGCTGCTTCCTGGATGACACCCACAGGAACCGTGTTTTATTTTCTGTCGTGAACACGAACACGGAGCCTTTTGCACTGTGTGATTGATAAGCTGGTTGCTTGTGGCCGTCACGTTCTCGGCTCTGTCACACGCTGGGTGGTGCAATTCTCTTTCCCTCCAAGGATGCTGGAAGCGTCCGTCGCGTATCAGAGAGAAAGTGGTAGCCTCCGAGGACGTGGCGACGTTCTGTGCTGTTATATTCCTGGGGCAAAGCGTGCAGTGAGAGCCACAGGCCCGCTGAGGGCGTGGGCCGCAGTGCAAAGGAAGGTTGCAGCCTGCAAGGACCTCAGAGCTCTTCTAGTGCAAATCATTTTTAAAACCACGAGGGCTCAGCGAGGGGAAGGTGCTGACACTACATCCTGAAGCTGGTAAACAGTGTGCCAGCACCACGGGCCTAGAACGCTTTCCCACCCTCACCCGGAGCGACGGGAGGATTCATTGGCCTTTACGCTGCAGCGGGGGCGCCACACTGGGACTCACCACGACATTCCTGAGGTTTGCTTTTGTGCCGAAGGGAATCCTATTGTGAGAAGGAAGCTACTGCCACAGAGCAAGAGGGAGAGAAGGCTCTGTGGGGTGTGTCCTGTTCTTCGCCAGGGGGAACTCGGCGCCACGTGAAAGGGGAGGTGTGTAGAGCATCACCCCGTGGGTCTGGATGGGCCAGAAATTCACGGGTTCCATGCAGTTCCATCATTTCCAACTGCCATTGTTCTGAGAGGAGTCAGCTCTCAGGTTAGTGGGTGTCTGACTGGCTGCTCATTTTGTGGGCTTGGTTATATTCTGTCTATGCCATGTTTTGCAGTTTGAGCACAATGCATTTGGTCTTCCTTTTGTTCATTCTGCCTGGAACTTACTGGTCAACCTGGGACCACTTTAAGCTAAAAGTTTGACTTGAGGGTTTCTCTCCCCACAGGTATCCGTAATTCCAGCTCTGGTTGTGTGCGTAAAGCCTTGTGATGAAGAATTCTCTAGGGAGGTTCCCCCTGCCCCCCTGTCCACCCCCCAACTTCATACTCTCCCCAGAGCCCAGGCCAGTACACTCAAGGTCTCTGCTGTTGGCCCATATTGTGGGGAAGGTTTTTGTTTTGTTTTTAAATCTAGGTCATACTATTGAGGATGGGGCCGTTTTGGAGGTCCTAGCTTTGGTGAAATCTCTGGCACAGCTCCTCACCTGTTCTGCTTCCAGCTTTGTTTCCTGCCCCCTCCCCCCGCCCCCCCATGCTCCTGTGGCTCATTAAAACCAGTCTCTCAACCTCCTGGATGGACAGATGCCTCCAGAGAGAGCCAGTTTTACTACTTGCTCGTCTCCCTGGATTCATGGCTTCTCGCCCTTTCTGACTTCTGAGCATGTCTTTCACTCTCAGGCCAGCTTAGCCACGCCAGTGGAGCTGTGATCATCTGTTCAAATTCCTGCAGTTAGTGTCAGAGATGATACTCTGATGGTTATTATTAAGTGTCGATGTCGATAGTCCTGAGGTGCCCGTGTAGCTGTCTGTTCATTGTGAACAGAGACATCTGCTGGCTGAGGCCTCACCTCTCGTGGTTTTCTGTGAGTGAGTGTGAGTATGTGTGTGTGACTGTAACACTCAGAATTTTCTACCCCCTATTGTCTTGGAGATTCAAGAGGAGCAACAGACTGGGCAGGGTCTGCCAGGTGGCAGTGAGGAGGAGGAGGAGGGGGAGGGGGGAAGAAGAAGGTAGGGAAGGAGGAAGAGGAAGAGGAGGGAGAGGAGGGAGAGGAGGGGGAAGAGAGGGAAGAGGGGGTGGGCCCATCTTTGAAGCAGTGTCACCTCAGGGTCAGAGAGTGGGGGCCGTGCCAGGTGGGCGGAAGGAGCGATCATGCTCTGCGGGGGTTTGAAGGTCGGGGTTGGGAGTAAGGATGAGAGTGCGGGGACAAGGATGACTCCAGCCTCTCTGGTCTGAGTGACTAGAAGGTGAAGTTGCCTGTCCCCCTGGATCTGAAGAAGCCTGGGTGGCGGGGAGGAGAAGGTATTGAGGGGAAAACACTTCTGCTTTGGATGCGTTAAGGCTGAGGTGCCTCAAGACATCTGTCTAATTGGGGTTACCAGGAAGCTGTTCAGGGGAGCGATTGGAACTGGAAGAGTAACCGGGGCATTGGTAGCGTTTGAGGGCAAGGCCACCTGGAGAGTGAGGATAAATGGAGTCAGGGAAGGCAGTGCCCTTGTCCACACCTTCCCCGCCCAGAGCCTGCCAGAAAGGGAACTCCACTTTATCTAAAACAATTAAAGGCCAAACCACGCCTCTCGGAACTCCGGGAGAATTTGGAGGAGGGAGGGATGTGTGTGGGCTGGGGGGTTGGACGGGTTTGAAGGTTGGTTTGAAGGTTGCTGGGGAGGAAGGAAGGCATTCCAGGTGGAGCGGACTGCAAGATCCAAGGCCGCAATGGGAATGACTCAGTGATGCTGGGGGCAGCAAGGAGAGAGCTGAATGGAGCAGTGTAGAACACAATGATATGGACAAAAATAAAACAGTCCCTAAGATTTATACAGTTTACATTTAAATATAATAGCCATTCACAGGGAGGTAGTATAACACAGTGGTTAAGAGTGCAAGCTCTGGGGGGAGATTCATTCATTCATTCAGTGCATGTTAACTGAGCACTTACTATGTGCTAGGCATTGTTACAGGCATTGAAGATAGAAAGGCAAAAACATTTCCTGCCCTCATGGAATTTCAGGTCTAGTGGGAGAGGGATGACAAGAGAACATTTCTGTATTATTATAAAGAGTTTCCTGGGCCATGGTCTGCGCCCCTGGCCTGAGTCTCTTAAGAGCAGGACCCGCCTCGGCCTACTCACCGTCCCCAAGCCAAGGCCCAGGGCCCGGAGCACCGTGGCTCAATAGAATGAAGTGAACGGAATTGCATTTGGTTGTCTGAAACCTTTCTGCCATAGCTAGAGAACTCCGGGGAGGCCACAGGTCACGGTGGGGGCTCCCTCTGCGGGGGGACTGGGAGAGTCCTTGGCACTTGAGAATGGCTTGAAGTGATCCCCTTCTGGAGACAGTTCCCGGACCTGTTCTTTTGCAGCACGGCGCCCCCTGGTGGTCATAGGCTAGAATAGCTTCTTCAAGGAGCTGTCACTCCCAGCTTTGGGTGTGGGAAGGGCCTTTAGAATCCTTGTGTGTCTTAAGGTGAAGCTGCCACAGGCAGCTTTGGGTCACTCCCTGCTCTTTAATACAGCGGTGGGCAGGCTGCGTGGGCTCACCTGCATGTGACGAAGCTTGTTTTGTCAGGTTGTTTCTGGAGTGGCTGTACCGTTTCACATTTCCACCAGCAGTGCTTCCTCCCATCCTCACTGCCTTTTTGATGACAGCCTTTCTGCTGGGGCGTGGGGCGTCTCATTATGCCTTCATCTGCATTTTCCTAATGGCCGGTGGTCCTCAACATCTTTTCACGGGCTTATTTGCTATCCTTGCATCTTCTTTGGTGAAGTATCTATTTAACTTGTGGGCCCACTTGTGTGTAAGTTGGGCCGTCTGTCTCATTATTGAGTTGTAAGACTTAAAAATATGTTCTGGCTACAAGTCATTTCAGTTACATGGTCTGCAAATATTTCCTCCTTTGCTGGGACTTGTCTTTTCAGTTCCTTTGTGGTGTCTTTTAAAGAGCAAACGTTTTTAATTTTAATACAGTCTAATTTATCCATTTTTAATGGTTCCTTCTTTTGGTGTCACCCAATTCTCCCTCTTACTTTCCCCAGGGAAGACATCGGGGCCATGGTGACAGTCACCTCTCTTTTATTGGGTTTGGGGCATTGAGGGACAGAGTCCTCTCGACTGTATTACAGGCGCACAGAAAAGGAACATGGATTTTCCGATTAACAGGGGCTCTGTAGCCCCTCCCTGCCTCCCTTCATTGCAGACATGCAGCATGTGCGTCTGGGGGAGACTCAAGGGCAGGCTCAGGGGTCGGGGGAGACCTAGCTGACAGCTCCACCCTGCACATGAAAGGGGATGTCACACGGACATTCTAGGGATCGGGGACCCTCAGGCCCTGGATGAGGGGTTTCCCCGAAGGTCTGACCTCAAGGTCATGCTAGAGGGGGAATGGGTTGAGGCTGGCACTCTAGTTATTATTTGTGTCAGAATCTAAGCACCACTCAGGACTCATGATTAACATCAACCTCAGTTTTGCTAACACTGCAGATGGACGATAGCTGCAATCCTCATAATATCACCGATGAAGAGATGACTCAGAACATTTTCATGTTAGTCATACCTTTATGCTAATTTGAAAATATTTATGGAACACCTGTTATGTGCCAGGCGCTGCCCTTGGCCCACAGATGCCTAAAAAGGACGAAGCAGACAGAAATCCTTGCCTCGTGGAGCTTCCGTCCCAAGAGGGGTGGGGGGAGACGACATGTAACAAGTAAGGAAAATGGTGTGCTGTGATAGAAGTGAGAAAAAATTAAAAATATATTTTTATTGATTTCAGAGAGGAAGGGAGAGAGATAGAGATAGAAACATCACTGATGTGAGAGAATCATTGATCGGCTGCCTCCTGCACACCCCCATGGGGATTGAGCCCGAAACCCAGGCATGTGCCTTGACCAGGAATCAAACCGTGACTTCCTGGTTCATAGGTCAGTGCTCAACCACTGAGCCACACTGGCCTGGCAGAAATGTTATGGGAAAAACCAGCAGGGCTGGGGGATCCGTGGCACTTGAGCTGTTTCATACCATATAGGTGGTCAGGGGAGAACTCATCGAAGGGGTAAGGTTTGAGGTGGGGAAGAGATATCTGGGAAAGACTCACAAGGGAAGCATCCCAGCCAATGCAGAAGCCCGCAGGCCATGGCGTGCTCAAGGGCTGGTGCGGGGTCAGGGTAGGATGAGCGAGGAGAGTGAGACGGAAGACAGCAGAGAGGAGCTGGGGCCAGAAAGGTCGGCCTCGTAAACCATTAAGACGTGATGAGCTCTCACACAGAGTCAGCGAGAACCAATTTTGCGCGACTGTAACATCTAAATTTCTGTTCCATTCAGGTGTGTAGCAGCTACATTTTTCTCAGGTGATTTTTCAAACAATATACACAAACAATAACACAATTCAGTGTGTAGCTGAATAATAGCTAACTTTTGCAAACATGGCAAATGATGCTGTGTGAACAAGAAACGAGAACAAACTCAAATGTTATCACAGAGCTGCCAACAAAGGTGAAAAGAATGGCCTACGTCAGACGAATAAAATCTAAATATAAAAATGCACTATGTCCTTGAAACAGGTTTTAAATGGATTAATGAGAAATGAGGCTGTGGGAAACGATCAGAGCCACTTTATTACAAAGCAGGCTTTGCGGGAGAAACTACAAGGTTGCAACGAAGACAGGCTTAATCAGTGACTCCAGGTATGGGATTGTCAGGTAGGAGTAGGAAGCACACAGGCTCTTTCTGCACGTGCCCCAGTGATGGGACCTGCGTGATATGGGAGCAATGTGGGTGGTTTCAGGGCGTCTCCCCGCCTGGGGCAGGGGGTGCGGACTGAGCACGCTCTCTCTCCTTGTGGGGTGGGGGGAGCCTGCTCAGACATCTGCGAGGAGTGAGAGGACTGCAGCAGGCTCTGCAAGTCAAGCGGCAATATGACCCCTAGAGGAAGGTGTCGGTTATGCGGCTTGGAACTCGAACAGATCTGAGCAGTCATTTAAATCCGAATTCTCCAAGCCCGGGGGGCCCTACACTGCTGAAATGGAACCTTCACACGTAAAGAAAAAATTTCTGCTTCTGCCAGGCCGGCGTCCATCCGGACGCACTTCACCTGTTGCTGCCTTTCCTGACGCTCACCTGGGCCGGGCTTTGTCAGAAACCCGTTGGCGCCCCCTGGTGGCGGGTGGAAGCAGCTGACGAACACTTCCTAACAGCCCTGAATGAGACAGGCCCGGAAGGGAGTCTGTGGGAAGTCTAGCATCCCCTTGCTCATGATGCACATTTCAGAGCTTAGTGGTACTTGCATGCGAAGTTTGGCTTACAAATAAGAACAGAATAAATAAGAAAGAACAGACTCCGTGGAACCTCTCTGCATTGTAAGAGGAACTAATACTTTCGGCGTGAGAGTAGCAAAGTAAGGGGGGAAAGGGAGAGAGAGATTTACGAACCATAAACGCCAAGTCCCCGGAGGACGGCTGCCCAGGGAAGGGGGAGGAGGGATATAACCTGACTCAGGACGTGTGCACACATGTGCGTCGGTGCTGGGGGGGGGGGGGGGG
>NW_005356259.1:6166512-6169241 GCF_000412655.1 Myotis brandtii
GGGGGGGGGGGGGGGCTTGGCACGCTTGCTAGAGATGCTTGTTTAATAGGATTCAGTGTGGCACTGTCCGCACAGAGCTGTTCCAGCAGCTCCCTGCTCTCCTGTGGGGAATCCCCTCTCCTGGGGAAAGTTTCCGACTGGCAGTGCTTGGAAAAGTGTACAGATGTCTGGTGTGGAGGTTGTACAAGGTATTTGGATGTTGCCGGGGGAGCTGTTCTTCAAGATCCCAAGTCACATCTCGTCTGTTAGGCCCAATCTTTCCTCTGGGTTTGGAACTTGGTCTTCTTTTTTCTTTTTCCTTCACAAATGTGCGTGCAGCAGCTTAAGCTCAGTGCGCTCCCAGCTGGGAGAGTCTCCGGCCCGGCCGGCTGACAATTCCCGTTTCTGTGTCAGCTGTAGTAAGATTTTGAGACGTATGTTTCCGATCACTCATTCTCGCCTGACATTTCCCATTCTCTACACATTTTTGACACAATAAGGGCGCGATGCAGTAAAAGATTCAAAGACGGGGACGAGCGCTCTCTCCCTCACGGTGTGGGCAGCGGTGCGCTCACCCTGACACGCTGAGCTGGCGATGGGCGTGGGAGTGGGACCAGTTTCCTCGCTGGATGATAACGGAAGCTCTCCCACGCCTGCCACGGGCACCCCAGAAGCAGCACCTGCTGGCAAGGGCTGTGAAGAAGGTGGAGCTGGACTTCTGTTGTGGGGGACTGGCAGGCAGATCCAAACACCATCCTTACCTGGACGCGCCTGCTCCTCTCACACCCATTCCTTCCACGCACTGTGCTCGTTTCTTCGACGGGGACTTGTTAGGGGCTGAATTGTGTGCTCCCCAGAATTCAGATGGCGAGTCCACCCACCCCCTGGTACCTCACTAGGGTGACTGTAGTGGAGATAAGGCCTGGGGGGAGGTGACGGAGGTAAAATGAGGCCATATGGAGGGGCTCCAACCCAACATGATCGACGTACACGGAGAGAGTAGGACACAGACAGGTTCACGGTGAGGACCACGTGTGGACCAGGCAGGAGAGGGCCATCTGCACGCAAGGACAGAAGCCCCAGAGGGAGCCACCCCTGCTGACACCTGGAGCAGGACTTCCAGCGTCCAGAACAGTGAGAAGCTCATTTCAGTCGTCTAAGGCACCCAGCTGGTGGTGCTTTGTTATGGCAGCCCCGGCCAAGGGATCAGAACTCCTGCCCAAACACCCCCAGCCTTGCTCAGACCCCTTGGCTGCCCTCTCAGCCTCGCAGGGTCTCGTGGGCCACAGGGGTGGAGGGGCTGTCCCCGCAGGGCCCAGCTGAGGAGCAGAGGCTGTCCGTGGTGGTGACCCATCCAGGGCACCACCCAGGGCGAGGCCAGCCTGCAGCCTGGAGGTCACTGCTCACCGCGTGGTCCTTTAAGAGGTTCGACGTGCACATCGCTTCCTGTTTGAGTGCTCTTCACGCCTCAGAGCTTGAAAGCACCCGTGTGATCCCTGCACACAGATGTGTGTTCTCCTTCGGGGTACGTGGTAACACTCAGGAATGTTCCCGTGAATGGCCCCGATGAAGAGGGTGTAAGGGGGAGAGTGCAGGGGAGGGAAGATCTTACAAATCGACACTTAGATTTCTGCCAAGACGTAAAAATCATAGAAAATAAATCAATTACTGATCATTTTTTAAAAGGAGAATATTTTCTTATCTCGTTATAAAAATATGGATATTTATGGTGTGAAAATGTACTTATCACAAAAGCGTAATTGCTCTGTGTCCTTATTATTCCATACCCTCCGTTTTTGCCACTTTGAGATATTTATGGGACATTTTCCCAAATCATCAAATATTCTTTGAAAACGTAACTTTTATGGTTGCAGTTTACTGTCCATTATATAAATGTGCCATATTTTATTTAATTAATACCCAAGCTCATTGTCTAATAAGAAATGTGGACAAAATGTTAGTGGAATTGTGTTAAAAATATAGTTCAGGAAAAAAAATATAGTTTAGGAAAAACATCATTTAAAGAACGTATTATTCAGTTACCAAAATATTAAGGCTCTTTAGACAGTTACAATGGACCTTATTCTTTCTTAGTACTTACGTATTGTCACTGGAGGTACGCTAGTTTTACTGAAAGAAATTTGATTAAAATTTGAAATTCAATAAAGTAAATATATTTTTATGACTTTCTTGGACTTTCTTTTCATTGGATCATTAACTTGTGGCTCATTTTTATTTTACTTTAGTGCGTGTACCTGAAAAGGTGTCTGTCCCGTGAGTTAAAATGTGAGGATCGTCTGCTTTTCTCTCCCCAAAGACAGGGCCTGCGTGTGTTTAAACACCTTCTGAAATGGTCCAGTCTATGAAGCAAGTTCCAAAGAACTGACCTTTTGCCCTTAAATGATGGCCGGAGTAACATTAATGTGTTTGCTTTAAAATGGGTGGAATTACAAGATAAAATGTCTGCTACAACTGTTGGGCATTTGTTAAGGGCTTAGTATGTGCAGGAACTTTCCTGTAAATGACACAGTTTTAACTCACTCTAGTCCTCCAGGTTAAGAAATGTTTCCTCACCCAGCTGGCATGCGTGACTCTGTGGTTGAGTGTCTACCTATGAACCAGGAGGTCATGGGTTCAATTCCTGCTCAGGGCGCAGGCCCAGGTTGTGGGCTGGATCCCCAGTGTGGGTGTGCAGGAGGCAGCCCATCAATGATTCTCTCTCATCACTGGTGTTTCTCTCCCTCCTTCTC
>NW_005356259.1:6169274-6185564 GCF_000412655.1 Myotis brandtii
TATGAGTGTGTGTGTGTGTGTGTGTGTGTGTGTGTGTGTGTATGGCACATAGGTGGGCTGCAAAGCCTGGGTTTGGCCATCATACACTGCAATGACCAGCACAGCGCTGCAGATGGTTTCTGGTTTCTTTAAGGAGCATTCAGTGGCCAGGAGCTTGCACACTGAGGCCAGGTGTGATGATGACATAATCAGACGGGTTTTGTGGTTCCAGGAATCATCCTCCTTGTTTCGTAGTCACATACTTGTATTATGTACAGTCCATCTCTTTGTGGGTAGATGGGCGTGGTCATATATACATGTAAAAAGACTACCGGGAAAGGGATTCGATGATGCCTTTGTAAAGCTCCAAAATAGAGCCAGCTCCACAGTCAAAACAGAGGTTGGCAGCCAAATGTTGTCATAATAACATATCAAGGCCCAAAACTTGAAAAAAAAATGCTCAGAAAATGAATATTTGAAAATACAATGATTTTACTATTTATTATTTTTTAATCCTCACTCATTTCCCTTGCTGCTTAGCACTGATTGGCTATGACCTTATGACCTTGGTTTACCTTGACGAACCCCAACCCTTGGTTGCTTATTGCAACTGTATTGCCTCCGGCTGTCATAGGCAAGTATTCCTCCTAGATGTTCATAGAGTACATTTTCATTGACGTAGAACAGGTATGTTTAAATGTAGACGATTCCCAAGGTACAGGTTGATGGATTTTCATGAAATGGACTCAGAAGCTGGCACCCAGATTAAGAAAAAGAACAACACCAGCGTGGGCAGAACCTCCTCGACCCAGTCTCAGTCCCCATCGCCCTCCCCTAAGGTTCCCACTGTCCTGACTTTTATCTCCATCCATTAGTTGTGCCCATTTTTGAACTTCATATAAATTGAATGAGAAAATATACTATTTTGCATTTGGTTTCATTTTTAAAAAATATTTATTTTTTTATTGATTTCAGAGAGGAAAAGAGAGGGAGAGATCAAACATCAATGATGAGAGAGAATCATCGATTATCTGCCTCCTGCACGCCCTCTACAGGGGATCAAGTTCAAAACCCAGGCGTGTGCCCTGACGGGGAGTCGAATCATGACCTCCTGGTTCATAGGTCGATGCTCAATGGCTGAGTCACATCGACCAGGCAAGACTACAAACAGGACGGGATCCCAAGGCACCAATGTCCTTGCTTAATTGTTTGAGTTGGAAAACTCCCCTTGCTTCGCAGTTGCCGTTCTTGGCGCTGCGGCCCTAACTTCCCTCCCACCCCTCGCATTTCTAGGGAACTCTGTGCACTTCTGCTCTGGGGACAAAACAAGCTTGGGGGCTCGGTCCTGTTCCCAGGCCCTGCCTCTGACCTCTCCCTCTGCAACCGAGGTCCCCGGTGGTGGAACGAATCTTAGCCTGGGGCTCTGGAACAGGCCTCGCCCATATTAACACGCATGCTTCAAAGGTGGTGGCAGGCAGCTCGACATCCCAAAGGCACCCCGGAAAGAGACAGGCCTGTGGCTTGCAATTGGGGCGGTATTGAGGCCGGGCCCCCAGAGCTTAGCTGCTCTATTAAGCATTTCTCCGACCCTGGGTGACCTCAATCAGTGTGACGTTCTCCAGCCCCTTAGGCAGCCTGCGCTCACACTGTGGGTTCATGGGCACTTTCACATCCAGCGCAGGAGAGCCCCTTGGCTCCTTTTCTCTGTATTCCTCCCTGCTCGGCGGGGAATCTACCCATGCAGCTGAGCGAGGCCTCGAAGCCAGAGAGCTGGGTCCCTGCTCCATCCAGCCACTTTCTAAGTGGGACCCTGGACAGTTCACTTACCTCACTGAGCCCCAACGTCCTCTTATGCAAGTGGCGATAGTGCTAACCTCCGGGAGAGTCTCCGGCCCGGTGAAGGTCGAGTGAGTTACAGACGTGGTCAGCACTGGGGGCCTGCGTGGATGGTTCCTTTCCCAGTCTCCCATCTCCTGAGGAAAGTGGCCAGCTAGGGCTTCTGAATTGATCTGGTTGCTCTGGGAGATACTGGGTTTACTCTCTTTAAAATATATATATTTTTATTGATGAGAGAGAGAGAGAGAGAGAGAGAGAGAGAGAGAGAGAGAAAGGGAGAGGGAGAGAGAGAGAAACATGGAGACCGCAACCCGGGCACGTGCCCTGATCGGGAATGGAACCCGTGACCTCTTGGTGCGTGGGGTGACGCTCACCCACTGAGCCACGCTGGTCGGGCTGGAGTGACTCTTGATTCCAGGACGGTAGTTTCTGAGTTGCTATGGGTCTTGCCAGGCTCCTCGGCAGCCCCGACGGGAGACAAAGGGCAGGTGTGGATGGTGGTTTGAGCAGGCGAGCTAGAAACTAGTCCTGACCCTGAAGCTTTTAATGATCTGTATCCAGGTCATCCCCAGGGAATAACTAGGATCCCTGGTGCCTTGCTGGGTGCTTCCACGCATGTCCTCTCCCAGCCTTCCAGACAACACTGACAGGAAAGGGAAAGAGAAAGTGCGAAGGATTGGAGGGGACCCCTGATTTTTCCTGGGTAGCAGGGTTCGGGGTGGCTGTTGTTTTCCCTTATCAATCCCCACATTTTGTAAGTGATCATCTACTAGCATTATTTTCAGACCCTCCCGGCCAACTTTCTGAATAAAAACACTGGGCGAATTTGTTTACACAGGGCTGCACCTAGAGATAAAGGTGAGCCCAGGTAAAGTGGCCCGAAGAGCAAGCAGGAGGCTAGGGCACCGCAAGGTCGTCCTGAGGGTTAAATCCCATGGGCCATTCAGAGTACCTGGGGCTGAGCAAACAATGGCTAATAAATGATCAATACATGATGCTTCTCCTCAGAGCTTCTCAGAACATTTTGCTTTATTGTCCTCAGTGAAAAAGGGTTGCTTAGCTTAGATCTCCCCAGACAGGGGTACTATTCATTAAGTCAATCACTGGTAAAACTTTGTTGAGCTCTTCGGATGTGCCAGGTACTGGGTATGTGTGGAGACCAAGAGAGTCATGTCCTTGCCCTCAAGGATCTCATAAGCTAGTGGAGAAGGTAGGATGTGAGCAAGTAAAGAAAGAAATAAGATGTGTGCAGATAGGTAGGAAATTAACTTGATGGAGCGGGAGGTGGGGGGTGGGGGGTCAGATAAGAGTTCTCACCCAAGGAGGGGATGTGTACATTGGTACCTGGAGGATTCATAGCCTTAGGCAGGCAAGAGGTTGGGTGGGGGCTGGGGAATGGGGTTGTGTCCAGGCAGAGGGAGCTGGGCTTGTTCAGGGAGAGAAGGAGGCTGGTGTGCTGGGGCTGAGGGAGGGGTGGGAGGGGCTTGCTGTGAGGTGCGGGTGGACAGGTGGGTAGAAGCCAGGTCGTGCAGGGCTGTGGCTGTGATCCGGGTGCATGCCTGGTGCAGTGGGAGCCTCTGGCGTGCCATAAGGAGGGGAATGGGATGTGCTGATTCATGTCTGAAAGACATTTTTTCTGGTTTTAATTTGGAGAGAAGGTTGGAGGGAGGCAGACGTGGAAGCTGGGAGACTAATTAAAAGGCTCTTTAACTAGAACCACGATGAGACAGCACCATACACCGCTAGAATGGCTAACATGAAAAAAGCATAATATCAAGTGTTGGCAGGGATGCGAGCCACGGGAATGTCTCTGCTGCGATGCGTGTGAGAGGACATAACCATTTGGAAAGCCATTTGGCTGTATCTACTAAGGCTGGATGTTTGCACACAACACTGATGCACCGGCAATTCCACTCCCGAGGACACACTGAGCAGAAATGCCTACACGTGTGCACCCAGAGACGCGGAGGGAAGGTTCCTGACAGACTGTTCCCAACAGCCTCAAAACGCCATCCAGATCCTTATTACCCGTGGAATGGACAAATAATTCAGGGCATATTCGTCCCAAGGAATACTACAGAGCGAAGAGAAAGAACGAACTATTTCCGCATGCAAACAGCATGGGTAAACTCATGAATATAATTTTGAGTGAAATCAACAAGAAACAAAAAAAGCTACCCTGCATGAGTCCATTTGCGTACGTTTAAAAACAGACAAAACGAATCAATGTTGATAGAAGTCCAGACTGTGGGAGGGTGGCAAGCGCCCGGGAAGGAGCACGGGAGAGGCTGCTGGGGAGGCCCGGAAGGTCCCATTACCTGATCCTGGTGGTGGGTACCTTGACACAGGTGTGTCCACTTTATGGAAAGTGGTCAAGCGGTGTCCCTAATATTTGGGTACTTTTCTGTGTGCATGCTATCCTTCAATCAGAGTCTCCCTTAGCAAAGGAAGGTGGGAGACTATTGCATACCCCCAGAGAAACAAAATCGACTCGGGTCAGGATGATAGCAGTGCCTCCACCCTCCCCGAAACTGCTCTAGTGAAGGTAACCAATGACTTGTATGTTGCTAAACCCAATAATCTATTATTCAAGCAGTCAGAAGTGCTTATATTTTGGCAGTATAGCCAATGGAGATTATTGATGGGGCAGATGTGTGTGTGTGTGTGTGTGTGTGTGTGTGTGTGTGTGTTGTGGGTGGGAGAGGTTAGGTAAATAGAGAAGAAGGGTGACACCTGGGTGTTCTGTCCATGTTACCAGGTGGATTGCGATGCTATTTGTGGTGCTTTTGTGCTAGATCCCAACCCCTATTGTCAGGGACATCTCTCCGGTAATTCTCTGCGTCATTCATTTCTCCCTCGAGGCTGTATCATCCCCATCAGCATGTAAACATGCTGTTATTTCTGCTACCTTAAAGAGGGTTCTCTCGATGCCTTGTACCCACCAGCCAGCACCCCATTGCTCTGTCTCTATGGGCAGAAAACACCTCCAAACATTCCCTACACTCTCTAATTTCTCTTGCCCATTTTCTTTTAAACCCACGCAAACAAAGGTTTTGCCTCCATCCTCCCCAAAACTGCTCCAGTGAAGGTTACCAATGACTTGTATGTTGCTAAACCCAATAATCGATTATTAGTCCTCTCTTTACTTGACCTGTCGTAGGGGTTGGACTTAGTTGACCACTCTTTCCTTCTCCACTTGGTTTTCAGGACACCACATTCTCTTGACTCCTCACTGGCTGCCCTTTTAGAGCCTCCTGAAGTGATGTCTGGCTGGTACCTGACATCTGCGGGGCGGGAGTATTTACACCACAGGAATTGGCAAAGGAAATCTGCAAATACAAATCAAGGCTCTTCTCCGCCCCTCCCACCATGGCCATTTCTGCCCCAGAGAACTGGTTTACAAGCATGACACTCTTTACAAGCCCAGGCAAAGTAATTTCTTAGAGTATGACACAACCCTACTCATTGATTTAGGGAATGGTAGAGCTAGTTAGGTATAGTGTTGATTACTAAACTGTCAGAAATGCCTGGAATATATCCCCCCTCCTGACAGATGCCCACTAAACTCTCAGTCTGTGTCGGCCGCCCTCCCTCAGCCAGCTTGATCATATCACACTTTTGTCGTCTTCTGGTCCCATGTCTGTCTCTCATTCAATGATGAGCTCCTTGAATGTGAGCCAGGAGAGACAGCAGCCGAGTGGTGATTCATTGCCAGGCGCTGGAGACAGGCTGTCTGGGCCAGAATTCTGGTTCCATCACTTATGATCCAAGTAACCCTGAGCAAGTTACTGAGTGACTCAGTTTGCCTCATGTGTAGAATTGGGGAAAGAGTAGGACATTTCTCACAGAGTGCAAGGGTGAAATAGCTTAGCACACACACAAAAGCACCGACAACACCACCTGCCCTGAGGAAGCACCCAGTGAGTTCAGCTATTGTTAGTATTTATTTTGTCGTCAGTCGCCACCATATTGCCTGGCACATGTTATGTGGTACATATTTAGTCCATTCAATATGCACATGAAGGGCTAATTACATGAGCAAAAGTGCAAATGGAGGTAGAGAAGGGGCCGATCCTTGCGAGCAGGAGTGAGGGTGTTTGACAACAGATGGGATTTGAAATAGCGCATGAAGGGTTGGGAGAGTGTGGATAGGAGAGAAAGGTTAATGGCTGCTTCAGCAGGCTTTCGTAGAAAGAACCCCGCTCTCTAAAAGTTAGGCCACTTGGTAGGTGGAGAAATTGAATGTAAAAATAATTAGCACTGAGCTGATTTCGTCTCAAGTTAGTAACAGACCTGCCATCAAAATTCCATTTCTCGCCCTGGCTTGGTGGCTCAGATGGTTGGAGCATCATCCCATACACCAAAAGGTTGTGCATTCGATTCCCGGTCAGGGCACATACCCAGGTTGCAGGGTTGGTCCCTGATTGGAGTGTGTACGGGACGCAACTGATCCATGTTTCTCTTTCACATCAATGTCTCTCTCTCTCTCTCTCTCTCTCTCTCTCAATCAATAAAAAACAACAACCATATCCTTCATACCCAGAGAGGTGGCTGTGGGGAGGATGAAGGTGCATTAGGCCTGTTGAGGACCCGTGTTCAAATCCTGACTCCGCCATTTATGAGCTTCGTGACCTAGTGCATAGTACTTAACCTCTCTGAGTTTATGTTTCCACTTGAAAATGGGACTCACAGAGTGTGGCAGGTGGCATTCTCTAGCAGAGGTCAGCCCACCTGTCTCTTCCTGCCTCCTCTGGACCAGGAATGTTTGCCACTGGGATCATTCCAGGGGGCTGGAGGCAACTCCTTCCCCTTTCGAGCTGGTCCCTTTTCCAGTGATGGCCTTCCCATGGCCCCGATGGCTCTGTCCCTTCATGTGCTGCTGGAGAGGATTCGGCAGCACCCAAGGGGACAGGGGCCATTGAGTGAGAAAAGTGGCCTGTATCTGAGCCCTGGGGAACACCGATGTTGGAGGGGCAGGGGGCGGGCAGAAGGCCAGCCAGGAGGGAGCTGGGTGTAGGAATGCAGGACCAGCCCACGTCAACAGTCAAGACAGGGACTGGTCAGCTGTATCTGACACCCCAGGGTGCTCCCCTGCTGATCTTCAGGTGTCTGACCGGCCATGTGTCTTTTCTTTGCTGACAGAGGCTGGAGGCAGGAGGATGGAGGCTGCAGAGGAGATGGACAGTCCTGGGGAAACTGTAGAGAAACTGGAGGGCGCCGGAGAGCAAGGTAAGCCCCACTGTGTGCGGCCCACTTGGTTTGAAATCCTCTAAACCCTTCTTTCCCCTGCTCCTGCCGCAGCTTAAGGAAGCACAGCAGACCAGCACTATGAGTTCCACTGAAATGATGGAAACGCCAAGACGCAGGGTGCTAACGCTCTTCCAGCTCTAGTGGAGCTGGGATTTGAGTCTAGCGCCTCTGAGCCTCAGTCCCGAGCTCTTCGCCCTGGACCAGCCTTGTCTTTCGGGAGTTTCCCAAGCATTTCCAGTTCCACAGCAGCCTCACTGCAGGATTCGGCACTGTCTCTGCGGGGAAATATCAGGCAGATGTGATCCATCTCAACGTCCTCGCGGCTAATCGTTTCATGATTTCTTGTATGAACGCCTGCTACTGCTCTCACTGTCCTCCCCCCTGGTCCCTTCTGCAGATTAGGGGTGGGTCCTGGTCAGAAGAGACCACCAGGCATGGGAAGAAGGGCCTGTGGAGTCCTGCCAGCACACGGGCGCCCCCTGGCGGTGCTGGGGGTAAGCACAGCTGGGTGGATAGCACCTGGGGCCTTTGTCTGGGAGGTTCCTGGTGCTGTGGGCTGGGGCAGTTTGGGACTGTGGGACAGAGGGACCCTGGAGGCTCTGGAGGGTGGAGGGGTTTTATCACACTCAGAAGAGGATTCTACGTTTCCCCACGTGAACCCCAGGTGTCCTCAGCTCCGTCACATGGCCTCTCAGCGGCACTTCCCTCCTTGTTTATGTGACAGGGGCACGGGAGCCATTAGGGCTTTAGAGGAACTCTCTTCTAAGAGTTCGGGGTTTTAAACAACCGTATAGAGCAGCGGTTCTCAACCTGTGGGTCGCGATCCCTTTGGCGGTCGAAGGACCCTTTCACAGGGGTCGCCTAAGACCATCCTGCATATCAGATATTTACATTACGATTCATAACAGTAGCAACATTGCAGTTATGAAATAGCAACGAAAATAATTTTATGGTTGGGTCACAACATGAGGAACTGTATTTAAGGGGCCAGAAGGTTGAGAACCACTGTTACAGAGGGTTGTGACGCGTTGGGGTAATTTGGACAGTCAGAAGTCCCGCTGCCGGAACCACACTGACTGGCCTGGCTAAGCTGGTCCCCTCTGACCCGCCCCTTTACCTGTGACTCCCTCAGCACAGCTCCCTGTATCAAAGCTGCACTGCAGCGTATGAGGCCTGAACAGTCATGGCAGCAGCTGGTGTTACTGAGTGGTTACTACCTGCCTACCTGCCGGACCCTGCTCTGAGCACACACTGGTCATGGATTAGTCATCTAGTCCTCACACAGCCACAGGAGGCGACTGGGGCGGGGCCCAGGGCCAGGCAGCCAGTAAGGGGCCGTTAGCATGAGCATGCGTGGGATGAAAGTGATGTGAGTATGGTGAGGGTGAAAGTGACAGGTGCAATAAAAAACAACAACCAGCCCTAGCCAGTTTGGCTCGGTGGATAGAGCGTCGGCCTGCGGACTGAAGAGTCCCGGGTTCGATTCCGGTCAAGGGCATGTGCCTGGGTTGCGGGCTCATCCCTAGTGGGGGGTGTGCAGGAGGCAGCTGATCGATGTTTCTCTCTCATCGATGTTTCTAACTCTCTATCCCTTTCCCTTCCTCTCTGTAAAATCAATAAAATATATTTAAAAACAAAACAAAACAAAAAAACAACAACCAACCACCAGTCAGTTTTGCTCATGCCTTTTTATCACTCTTATCTCAAAAAGAGACTAGTGTTACTATCATCTCCTGCAGGAAACTGTGGGCTGGCCTGCTGGCCTCCATGCTGGGTGCCTCCCACCTCCTGTCTGTTAGCTGGGTTAGATGAGCATCTGATCACTGTGAGCAGCCTGCAGGCAGGGAACGCGGCCCCAGGCCTGGCCCCAGCAGTGGACTGTGGACTCTGACGCTGGGCCTCTAGGCACTCTTGGCATTTTCTCCTTCCTCTCGTCCCTCCTACTCCTTTGAGGCGGCTGCATCTCTTCCCATCTTCCCAGGACAGCGTCTGTTGAGAGGTTCTGAGGGTCCCTCTGAGCCAGGGAGGCAGGTCTGTAGTGGTCTAAGGGCGCTGACTTCAGGTGAGCCATCTTCAGGACGCGGGTTTTCTCGGCTCCCTTTGTGCAGCAGGGAGCCCAAGGGAGGGGGTTGTTGCGTGGATGGGAGCCAAGCCCACAAGATCCTTGGGAGGATGGGGTAGGGAGAGGCTTGGGGCTCCCTCCCAGGGATGGAAACTTCAAGGGCAGGTCAAGGGCAGTACATGTGAGGGGCACAGTTCTGTCTTCCAGGCGGGGGGATGGCAAAGAAATAGGACCCACTCATGGGTTCTGATGAGCACGCTTCCGCTCCTTGTCGATTCCCATGGAGTAGATTTACAAAGAGGTTGGAACAGTGAGAGTGGGTGCCGGAAACTTGACCCTTTCAGGAGATGAGGAGAGGCAGCCGAGCCTGGTGGAGGGAGGCCTGGTGAGGTGTCCGATGCCCCCATTGAGAGCTCACGCCCCCTTGTGTAGCCAGCCGTAGTTCCCTCTGTGGGACAGGCATTGCTGTGCAGGCTGACGACCATTCTGTAGGTGAAAGGGCCTGGCAGGGTCTGCAGTGGGGAACTTGACAAACATGAGTTAAAAATGAAGAAAACTCCCAGAAGGACCCTGTGATTTTTCTCCTACTCCTTTCGATTTAATCAGTGACTTCAACCCTCATGTTTACCCTTTCCACTGTTATTTCCATCCTGCAGTGGTTCAGTTCTTCTTGTGATTTGCTTCCGTCGTCACACGTTCTGAGTCAGTCCCATGGTGTTTGCTGAGTGCAGGCCCTGTGTCAGTGACGTCGCTCTGTGGCCTAAAGGGTAACTTGTATATCAGAGGGAGAATGAATTAAGCCCAGAGGGGTTGAGGGGTCTAATATGGGCAGGGCCGCCATGGGCCAGGCACTGGGCTGAGTGTCTTACACATGAGACTATCTCTGTATTTATCCGAGCCCCCCCCACCCCCCCCTCCCCCCGTGAGAAGAGGAAACCAAATCGCCTCTGTTCTCCCAAGTGCCCTTTGCTGGTTTCAGAGGCTCTTTGTTAAAAACTCAGTTGCCAGCCCAGCCAGTGTGGCTCAGTTGGTTGGGCATCATCTTGTGCACTAAAAGGTCACTGGTTCTATTCCCCATCAGGGCACATGCCTGGGTTGAGGGCTCTATCCCAATAGGGGGTGTGCAGGAGGCAGTCCATGTATGTTTCTCTCTCAAATAAAAAAAACACATTAAAAAAAGCTTGGTTGCCAAATGTATGTGCAAGAATTTATCACAATGGGGGGGGGGGCGGGAAGGCCTTTTAGTAATTTAAATACCTGACAAAAGCATTTCAGCAAGAAATCATTAATCCTCCCACCTGCTGCCAACTGTGACTCCTTCTTTTGTCATGATAATGCGCCTGTCTGATCCTCCAGGAGAGATTTTTGGGCAGCGGCGTAATCAACATCTGGGAAGATTTGCTTGTGAATCTGAGATTTCAGTCATCCTGCTGATTTAGGGCTGCTTTTCCCACCACGGGGACCTTTATAACTCGGGACTCCAGCCACACAGGCTGTCATCTGGTTCCGGCATCAGCCCATCTGGATGGCGGACACGCCTCGTGTTCTATAAAGTACCCAGAGATCAGGGGTCACATCCCGATGGTGTGGGAGCAGGACTTTCCCGTTAGGTCCTGGTTGGAGGCAGGGATCAAGTCCCTTCTGAAAAGAGGAGCCAGGAGTGTTCAGGCGATGGCTATGAATTTTCCTTCACTCCATCAGTGGGAGAGACAGACCATGTTACCCCGACTCTGGGAGGATGGTTAGCGCTCATCCCTGACTGAGCAGGCTGATGTGTCTAAAAGCCCCTGTCAGAACCCATCATCAACAATAGCAGAGCCCACCTCCAGGACACGGAGGTGGTGTGTGTGTGTGTAGCTAGCTGTGTGTCTCTGTGTGGGTGCGTGTTTGCTGTCTTTGTTTGAGGTGAATCACTAAGCGGGAAGGGAGTCCTAGATGAACCGAGCTGCCCATGGACAACAGACGGAGGAGAATCTATTACTAGTCATTTCGCCAAATAGGTGGATCCACTCTGGAGTCAGAAAGGCCCTGTGGGGTTGCCTGTCTGTTCTCATTGGTCCCAGCATCCTTGATAATCCTGTTGCCAAGGTTGCCACTGCCAGCAGGTACCTTCTCCGGGATTTCAGACTCACAGGAAGGAATCTAGCTCCACGATTCCATTCTGTGGTGTCTATTGGAGGGCTTGACATGAGACAGATGCATGTGTAAGACACTCAGCCCAGGGCCTGGCCCATGGCGGCCCCGCCCATGTTAGGCTCCTCAGCCCCCTTCCCCACGTCCCAGTGCAGGTGTGTGCTCATTCTTCCTGTAACGGAGGATCCATCTGGGACCTATTGCCGTGCAGATTGTAACCTTGGATGCTCTGTATTTCCCCGAGTCCCCCGTCCCCAGGTCCCGGCCGAGCATCCCTGGTGGCCTGGGAAAGACTATTCACCAGTTTCTCTCTGCCGTCCCCTTGCCTCTTAACAATCTGGAGTTGCTGTGTTTCAAGTTATGTATGTTTTCTAGTTACAGGAAGAAAAAAATCATATGTCAAAAGATGTCATTTTCAGCTACTAAATGATTCTTTTGATTTTCTTCCTGAAGGCAGAGCTATGACACACTTTAAAAGTGTTGATTCCCTTGAACCTTCTGTAACAAGAGCTGTTCTTCCTGGGGCAAAGCTTTATTTATTTATTTTTTTAAATTTTAAATTTATTTATTATTTGAAGAGGATGTCACATGAGAGAATGTCTGCTTTATTTTTTTATTTTATTGATTTCAGAGAGGAAGGGAGAGGGAGAGAGAGATAGGAACATCAATGATGAGAGAGCGAGTCATTGATCAGCTGCCTCCTGCACGCCCCCACTGGGGATTGAGCCTGCGGGATTGAGCCTGCAACCTGGGCCTGTGCCCTTGACTGGGATCGAACCTGGGACCCTTCAGCCCACAGGCCGACACTCTACCCACTGAGCTAACCGGCTAGGGCAGAGCTTTATTTTATATGACGGTGGTGGGCGAGGGTGCTTTGCCGAGTGCTTGGCTTTAGACAGGAAGGTTACAACTCTGATCCCAGGTAGGATTTCCCTCCCCTCTGGGCACACGGATGTAAACCGTGTCCGCACCTGGTGACCTGGAGGTCAAATTTGGTCAAAACAGTGGAGAGGATAGGGTTTCAAAGGACCCGTGTTTACCAAACGCTCTTTTCTTTCCTAAGTTCACTTCCCAGACCCCCTCTTGCGGTTTGGTGGGGCTCCATGGCTCACTTCTGGCCAATGGAACTGGGGAGAAGGGACAGGTGTTTCTTCCAGGACTGGGCCCTAAAGTTCTTCTTTGTGGTTCTCCCCCATTTCTCTCTCCCTTCTGTCCCAGGTACATGCAGAGTGGCCATTGGAGGACACAGGGGACCAAGGGGCTGGTGGAGAAACCAGATGGAAGGAGCCTGGGTCCCTGAATAACTCCACAGAACAAAACCCAGCCCCCTGTTTATATTGGGCTTTGTATTGAGCAAGAAATAAGGCTGTATTGTGGTGCCAGGCCACTGGACTGGATATTATTACAGAGGCTAGCTATGCAGATTAATAGGGATTTGGCACATAGTAGGTATTTAATCAATATTAGTGTGTGTGTATGTGTGTGTGTGTGTGTGTGTGTGATTAGCTATGCAGACTAATAGGGATTTGGCACATAGTAGGTATTTATTTAATCAATATTAGTGTGTGTGTGTGTGTGTGTTTCCTGTTGGTCTCCAGGAAGAACGGAATTCCAGAGTCCTCTCAGGTGGGCTGAGGGGGAAGAACATTCCAGGCCAGGGTCATACATTACATCTCGGGAGAAATGAATCTCCACATAATTAATCTTGGCTAATGACTGGATAAAGCTATTACTATGTATATTGTTTCTTTCCTGCCTTCCTTCAACAAACATTTGCTAGTGTGCCTTCCTGGTTAGAATCCATTCCAGTAGTTAAAAAAGATCAATTCCTTTCCAAACTTATTTTAAAGGGAATAAACTAAACTAAAAGTTATCCAAGCCCAGACAGGTGTAAGATGTTTACTATGACCCAGGAGTCAGCAAACATTTTCTGTCAGGGTCAGGTAGTAAATATTTTTGGCTTTGCGGGCCAAACCATCTCAGGCACAAACTACTCAACCCGGCTCTAGTTTAAAAGCTGCCAGAGACAAAATGTAAATACATGAGCGTAGCTATGTTTTAATAAAGCTTTTCTTGTGGATACTGACATTTGAATTTCATGTAGTTTCAACATGTCACATAACATGTTCTTCTTTTGTTTTTTCCCCCAAACACTTAAAAATGTAAAACCCAGCCCAGCCAGCATGGCTCAGTGGTTGAGCATCTACCAATGAACCAGGAGATCACAGTTCGATTTCCTGGGTTGTGGGCTCGATCCCCAGTGGGAGGCCTGTGGGAGGCAGCCGATCGATGATTCTCTCTCATCATTGATGTTTCTATCTCTCACTCCTCCCGTCCTCTCATAAATCAATAAAAATACATTAACTTTTTAAAATAGTAAAGCCCATTTTTAGCTCAGAGACGTGACAGAAACAGGTGACAGGCTGCCTGTGACCTGCTGAGCCCCTGCTCTAACCACGTGAGCATAGGATCCACACATCTGCTTAGGTGTCTTGGTTTGATTTCAGAGGCCTTCTCGAAGGAGCATTTCTGAAGGAGCAATGCTTCTTTTGGCCTCAGTCTCGAACCCGTTCTCTCTTAGCTTATGTAACGCCGACCTTCACCGCCACTCGGTTTGGTGGAAGAGCCCACACGGCGAAGGCTGCTTTAAGACTCCGCACTCAAAGCAACGCGCTGAGTGGTTCCGTAGGTGTGCAATCTCGAAAACTGGGCAGAGAGATAATGAGTCTGGGGAGGAGCGGTTTAGAAACAGTTCTAATTGTGCAGGCAGGTTATTTTTACCAGCCTTCTTCTTATTTTTATAGATTACATTTCAAAAAGCTCTTCTGCTAAGAGCGATTAAATACCAAGTTTTAATTTCCCTCCAGGAAAAAGTTCCATTGTGTTGGGATATTTTTCTCCGTCATCTACTCGAGGCTGTAACGCAGCGCTCAGCTCCTCGCTGCACAGCAGGCAGGCGCTTCTGCTCAAGGTTTGGGGAAGTGGGAGGAATGCAGGGAATGAGAACCATAAGAGACCCTTGGTGGTGACTATATTAAAAATACATAGTGTGGTACGTAATATAGATAAGGTTTTCTTATAAAATTAGTGGTGAGAACAAGCACTAGAATAGATTATTGTCACGGAGAAGAATTTCCCACAGTGTCTACTTTACAGAATTGGGAGCCACCTGACGATCGCAGTAACGGGATGCCCAGTGCGGGCCTAGGTTGCACCCGTTTCCTCTCCAGCCTCATTGTAGGCAAGACTCAGGGATGTCTATGCTCAAGGTCACATAGCTGACAAGTGGTGGAGCCAGATTTCAGGTCTGTCTGTCCATAGAGCCCTCTGCACGCTCCCACGCTGTAGCCTTTTCCAGTCTCACTGCAGGGTCTGAGCTGAGGTGCCCTGGAGCCCGTGACACCCAGCCCCTCGGGATCACTTAATCTTGCCGTCAACCCGAGCAAGCTATCCATGTGCGGGTGGCTCCAGGTCTTCCTTAAGAGAATTCGTAACTAAAGTTCCAAGTACATCTGTCATTAAAAAATATTTCTCCAAAAACATATGGTCAATTGAAGAAGATTCAATTCTGGAGACATTCATTCACCTGGGTTTCAGCGGGCTTGAGAGTGTTATGGGTCCCCTGAAATGTTATGCAGAACACAGTACATGTATACACATGTATGTACATATGCCTTTCTTGGGAGAGGGTTTCTAATTTTAGTGGGATTCTGGACCCACTGCTCCCTAAACTCAATTGGAGCCAGTTAGGAATATACCTAATTGACTCTCTTGATATTGACAAACGTTTGTTAATTGTGTCAAATTTCATCACAACAAAGGAGGGTAAATTGATCGTAGTCCCACAATCACCTGAACAAAGATGGCACTGTCATTCCACGTGACACGGGATGGACACCACCAAGGGACTGGTTGGGCTCCGGTTTCAGCGGTGGACACAGAGCAATGCAGTTGTAAGTGTCTAGTAACGGCCTGGGGGTGGGAGGGGATGATGGCCCCTGTGCACACCTTGCCTGCGTCAGTCACTCCAGGTGCTGGGAGGACCAGTGACTGGTGTCCTAAAAGGAAGCACCTGTGCGTGGGATTTCCTTCATCTGATTGCTCTCACTGTTCCTTGTGCCTCATGGCTCCTGTGGGTGGGTTAGTGTCTGGGTCACAGCTGTGTCTCCCACACAGTCTATTGTGGAATTAACATGATTCAAGGCAGGTGGTGAGAGCTATCCAGAAGTGGGATCCTTAGGTCAGTGGTTCTCAACCTTGGCTGCACATTAGAATCACCTGGGAATCTTTTTTAAATCCTGATTTCTGGGCCTCATCCTCCGGAAATTCTGTTTCTTCGTTATGGGGTGGGGCCACAACACCCATAACGAAGAAACAGAATTTCCGGAGGATGAGTCCCAGAAATCAGGATTTTAAAAAGATTCCCAGGTGATTCTAATGTGCAGCCAAGGTTGAGAACCACTGAGCTAGAGCGTGGCTGTAAATTGCGCAGGGCAGAGGCTCTGTGAAGGCGGTTGGCCGCAGTTGTGGATACCTTGATAATCATCTCCGGCCAGGGCAGTGGGGAAGTTATGGGGCGCAGGCTGGTTCAGGGGACAGGCGCCGGGAGGAAGTGGGCGTGGCGGCGTTCCCGATTTCCTTGTTTGGAGTAAACTTCGGCGGCATCTGCCCGGCTCCGCTGTTTGCTTTTCCATCTGCTGATGTGCTTCCTGGGAGCGCTCCTGCCTGCCAGAGAAAACATCTAGAAGCACGACGCCAACTCCGAGCCTTTCCCTTGGGTCCCCAAACCCCACCAGCCTCCAGGGAGGGGCAGGCGAAGCCCAGAGAGAACGCAGCCGCGCCTGCAGCGCGCGGGTTGCAGCGGCTCCCCGAGACGCGGGTGGAAAAGACGCGGATTTCGGCTCCCACGCACCGTGCGCGCCTCCCCGTCTCCGCGCCCCCGGTTTCTGGAAGTTGGCATTGGAGATGGGGCGCTTGCCGCGCTGGCTGACTCCGTGGTGCGCCTAGTGCATTAGCTGACTTCGCGCTCG
>NW_005356259.1:6185904-6194835 GCF_000412655.1 Myotis brandtii
GCGTGGTCCCCGCGGCGCCCCCCCCCTGACTCGGAGCCCCTCCAAAGCTGTGTCAGAAGCACACCCCGAAGGGCCTGTTTCCTCGCTGGGATTTTAGGAACTCAGCTCGGGAGGGGATAGAGACTGGGATGGAGGCAGAGAGATGGAGATAGAAAAAGCGAGAGGGAGCTCAGCGACAGAAAGACGTGGACACGACAGGCGCTAAGACAGACACACAGAGGGACACCCGGAGAGACAGACTGACAGGCACCTGGACAGAGACATTAATGGAAACAAGACACCAGGTCAGAAATACAGAGGCTAACGGATGCCAGGCAGACGCCCATAGAGGAGTGGCCGGTGGGGGACAGTGGGAGCGAGAAGTGCACAGGGTGGGAGAGACGGGCATGGACATAGGTCCAGACAGAGAGACTGGATGAGAGTTTCTGCACAAGTTGAGAGAGAGAGAGAGAGAGAAAGAGAGAATGCAGGCAGGGAGGGATGTACCTGTTAGTGAAATATTGGGGGGAAAGCCTTCTCCTGTCCTCTGGGCCCCCAGTGGCTCCGGGTCCCCCCCCCCCCCCCAAGCCGTCACCAGGAGGGCACCAGAGGGGCCGGGGTAGCACCGTGGCCATCAGAAGGAGCAGGAACAGGCCTTCTCTCTGGAGGATTTCTAGAAGCGCAGTTGCTTGGCCCCAGATTATGTGTAGTTTTAGGGATTTTAAAACATTGCGTAACTACCCTCTGGAAATACCCGCTCACTCTCACCAGCAAGCCATCAGGTCATTCACATGCTCTAACGAGGATGGGACACTATAATTTAAAACCAGCTGCTGGTCTGCGAGGCGGAAGGTCGTATCTCAATGCCACACGTCGTTCACTTCTGTTGTAAAACTCCTTTTTTTATGCTCTTGGCCTGTTTTTCCTCTGGGAAGTTTACCATTTATCAATTTGCAAGTACTCTTAATGGATATACTAGATATTAATTACACAAGTAATCAATATGTTAATTACATAATTATGACTAGATATTAATATAGAGGATGTAATTACTATGTTAGTCACAGAATAATTATGTGATAATATGTATTAATATGTGCATGTAGACACACAGGTACTTATGTCTGTGCGCTGTGTGTATGTACCTTTCAAGTGCTGTTTGTCACGTATTTTACAAATATTTCTCCCAATGCCGAGGTCTCACACTCCCCCATCATCAGTGAGGGGCCCTGGCGGCCAGGACTTGCTCTGAGATCATACAGGTGTCTTGTTGCTCACACCTGTGGCCCAGCTGGCCGCACGGCTTCTGCAGGGAGGTGGTGGGAGGACAGTCCCCCTCCTGCAACGCGAGAGAAGAAGCCTGGGGAGACCCCGGTGGTCCCCCGAACTCCCCCTTTCTCAGGCGTCTGACACTTTGTCATCAGGAATCACTTCCCCGTCTAGGCTGTTAGTTATGCCAAGTCCTGGTCAGGCACGTCACTGAAGGAATTCACAGGATGGCTCTGGCAGCTTCAGCATCTGACCAGGGGAGGCCTGTGAGGGCAATGGGGGTGTGGGGGCCACAGGAGGGGAGTGTGGCCCACCCTGTGGCAAGGTCAAGGAGAAACTTCTCTCTGAGAGTGGACATGTCTGGGCTAAGAGGAGGCATCACTTCCGGGGCAGGGAGAGCCTTCAGCTGCGGCTCTCAGCGGGGTGATACTCCCCAGGGTGTATCATACGGGCACGTTGGTGGTCACCAGGCTGGGGCGCTGGGGCAGGCTCTACAGTGCGCAGAGGTCAGAGGAATTAAATGCTTTGCAGGGGCAGGGGGAGGAGGGGATGGCCCCCCACAGTGAGGAATTACCCTAAACACCAATAGCACCCCCACACCCCCGTGGAGAAACACTGGGGGGTCCCTCTGACGTGCAAGCCTGACTGGCCCTGCACTGGCTCCTGAATGGCTTAGGCCCTGGCTGCAGGTCATGGTCAAGGTAGCTTCAGGGTGTGGAGCAGGCGCTGAGCTGGGTGCTTTACTCAGCCCATTGGGTTGCCTTTCACCACAATTCTGAAAGGAGCTGAAATGACCCCAATGGAGGAGAAGAAACTCCTAAGACCGGACAGGAAGTAATTCCCTGAAAGTCACAGCAGAGTGGGGTTCGAGCCTGGCTGCCCTGACTCCCAGCCCAAGGTTTGCCCCAGGCCGTGCTGCCGCCCACAAATGGACTTTATTTCTGTCCGAGCCTCTGACTGTCCCTCACCTCCATGGAGAGAGATGGGGCAGTTTCTGCTAAGCCAGCGCGGCTGGGCCATTGCCACCGGTGGGGCGGGTGCTGCCGGCAGGATCAGGTTGAAGAGACTGGGTTTGCTAATCTGCCTCCACAGGGGGCTGCCTGCTCAGTCCTGGGCCCCCCTCTGTCCCAGGACCCGTGGCCTTGCGGCCTCTTTATATCATTTCCTCAGGCCCCGAGGTCAGGCTTGTGTGCAGAGATCTTAGAAACACGACTGTGAGGTTGCACGTGTGCCACACCCAGAAAGTGCTGGCAGGGAGCCTCCAAAGTCTGGGGGTTCCCTCCCCAGGAAACCATCGAACTTAACTGGTTGTAACGCTTCGCAAAGTGAGGGGCCCATGGGGGCGGGAGCTGTGCACCATTGTTTCCAGAGCGTCCCTGTCCTCTGGGCTTTGGGGGCCTGTTTGGGTTTGGATTAAGTCGGTCAGTAGATTCTTACTTTCTCCATGAGGCTGCCCGAAATACGAAACACAAAGTACATCTTTTTTCTCTTTAATTTCATGTATTCAATTGACTGGGGTGACATTGGTCAACATGAACATAGAGGTTTCATGTGTGGATTACCACCTGAGGGGGCCTCCTTTTACAGCTGAGAACGTGGGGCTCAGGGAGGGCCCTCATTCCCATCTCCCCCCAGTGATGACCTCCAGGGGTCAGGAGGATGGGAAGTTGGTGGCATAGAGCAAGGAGCCGCTTCCTTCAAGAACGAACCTGGCCCAGGATGTTGTGGAAAATTCTAGGCCTGTACCGAAGAGGTGTTGCTAACAGAGGGATGCGTTTCCTGTAGCAACGGCCCCTGGCTCCCCTGCCGCCGTGTTCTTCTCTGTGAGATTGTCCCAGAGGAGGAAAAAGAAGGGGCCCCGAGATAGAGATCGGAGACCCCAGGGGCTGGGGTGAGGGTTCTCTGCCCCGCCCTTGGACTGCGGGGAGCTGGGAACCCTCGCTGAGGGGGCAGGTCTGCTGGTGGCTACTCCTCCCAGAGGGGTTCGGGGTAGACAGGGCTGGGGGTGGCCCAAGCCAGGGGGACTTGGCTGCAGGCACTGGGGGTGTGGCCCCCTCTCCAGCCCAGGCATGGAGGCTGGCCCTGGCTGAGGACTTGCTCACCCCAGGCTGGTCTTGGTGCTCTCGGCCAAGTGCCTTGTCTGTGTGGGTGGAGGCGAGACCTCTGGGCCTTGTACACCTGAGTGGGGGTGACGGTGGGGAGCACAGAACCAAATAAGGGTGTAAGTGAAATATTCTGCAGCCACCTGCCAGTACCAGTTGCCCGGGCTCCCCGTCCTCCTCACAGCTCTCCGAGGACTGGAGCGGAGTGTGGCACGAGGGGTCGTCACACGTCACGGTCCTTGCTCTGATATTCACCTCCGCCTCCTAGTCCCCATCCTGCCTCTTAGTCACTTCCCCTCTCTGAGCCTCAGTTTCCTTATATGTGAAGCGGGGGGCGTGACCCTCAGTTACAGAGCTTGGGCAGGGGCAAGTGCAGCGCAGGGAAGTCTGCTTTGTTAACTCTGAAATGCCTTTTGTTATCAGGAACACTAATACTTAATACTTGTTCAACGAGGCTTTAGCTTGAGGAGTGAGGCCGTCACCAGGGGCCGTGACGGTCAGCCAGGGATCGGAGTGCACAGCTGTGGGGCGCATGCCAGCTGGGAGCTCGAATTTGTGTGGGGGGGGCCCTGGGCTTTGGAGCCCCACAAAGACCTGTCGTGCTGGCTGTTGAGGCATTTAGCTCCTCTGAGCCTCAACTTCCTTCTCCAAGTAACGGGCTGGTGAGCCCTTCCTCCTGGGTGGACCACAGCCAGGCGAGCGAGCGAGGTGCCACACACAGTGCCTGGCTGTTACCTTGTGGGTGTTTGCCCATGGTCTGCTCCCGTGACCTGAAGTCACACCGTGTCAGAGCTGGTTCTGGTGGGAGTGGGTGAGGGTCGTGGTGTGACCCTGAGGGTTTGTGGGTCACTCTGGGGCAGGTTAACGGGTGGCCCTGCCACCCTGTACATCCGTACTGGCCCCTGACGCCAGATGGGAGCAAGAGCAAAGTGTGCCCGGGCATCCTGCTGCTCTCCATGGGCTCCTGTGCCCGGTGTGGCCACCCAGCCTCCACAGACCTGGGCGGAGCCATGGGTAGAGTCCTGAGGAGGGGCTCTGGGTGGCTCCTGACGGCTCCTGGACAGAAGAGCGCTGGTCACCCGGCAGGCCGAGCCAGAATTAGAATCTTGACATTTTCAGCCAGTCCTCCTGCCCCCACCTTCTCCAGAGAGGGGAGAAGGGCTGGAAATGGAGTCTCCATAAAACCCCCAAAGGGTGGGGTTTGGGGAGCTTCCAGGTCGGTGGACGCATCCACATATGAGGGTGACACACCCCAGCTCCCCAGGACAGAAGCTCCTGTGCTCCAACCGCCCCCCCCATCTCACCCATGTTCATTTGGCTGCTCATCTGTATCCTTCATCAACTCCTCTAATAAACCGGTAAATGGGAGTGCTCTCCTGAGTTCTGTGAGCTGTTCCAGGAAATATCAAATCCAAGGGGGAGGAGGTCATGGGAACCTCCGATTTGTAGTCAAGTCGGACAGAAGTTGTGGGAACCTGGGGACCTGCCACTTGCGATTGGCATTTGAAGTGGGGGGCAGTCTCCCATGGGACTGAGCCCTTAACCTGTGGATCAGATGTGGCTCCAGGTAGATGGTGTCAGAATTGAGTTACATTGTAGGGTGCCCAGCTGGTGTCACAGAATTTCTTGGTGAGGAGAGAACCCCACAGATTTGGTGACCTGAAGTGTCAGAAGTGAAGTATTCTGTCCCTGGCTGGTATGCTCAGTGGTTAAAGAGTTGCCCATGCACCAAAGAGTTATGGGGTCGTTTCTCCAGGTAAGGGCATGTACCTGGGTTGCAGGTTTTCTCCCCACCCCCATTTGGGGTGCATTTGGGAGGCAACCAGTCGATATGTCTCTCTCATGTTGATGTTTCTCTCTCTCTCTCCCCCCCGCCTCCTCCTTCCTCCCTCTTCCCCTTCTACTCTCTCTAAAAAGCAATGGAAAAAATATCCTCAGGTGAGGATATTTAAAAAAAAAAGAAATGAAGTGTCTGTGTGAGGAACAAAGGAGGGAAGACTGGAATTTTTCCTAATATAGGTAATCACTGGACTAGACTCAAGGAAGGAACCAACTTGTCAGCGTGTGCCTGAGCCTTTTAGCCACTTCCCTTTCTGACATGACATTCTGGTGGGAAATGGTGGAGATTTCCCAGTGTCTCCGCTTGCCTGCAGGGCTGGTCTATTCCATTCGTGTGGGATGTGCAGCCTTGACTTTAATTCATGTGATTAGAGTTGTTTGTCATGAACAGTGAATGCGACCACAGGTAACAATACGGAGCACCTGGCACGGGTCCTGCCGGGTTTGGAGGCGAAGAGTATGGGTCTGGAGCTGGATTGCCTGGGTTTGACTTTTGGCCGCACAGTTTATTTGCGGGGTGGCCTTGGACAAGTTAGTTAACCTCTCTGTAGTTCCATGTGTTCATCTGTTAAGAGGAGATAATTGTAGCACCTGTCTCCTGGGGTGTTGGAGGATGACATGAGTTAATGTACATCAGGCACTTGGAACATTGGCTGGCATGTAGTTTTAGATAAATGTTTGTTATTATATTATTTCCATCATCATAATATTATTACATATTCATAACATAGACCCATAATAATATATTTCTACAATTTTATTAACATGAAAATAATAATCACCAGCTCTGAGTCTTGCTGGACCAAACTCCATATGTACTGTTCTTAAAAAGCTGTAAGGATGACCTTGACCTACTTTCATTGTTCAAGATTTGCCTTTCCTGCCAAAAGGCATTTACTTACATGTTGTTGAGCATTGGTGTCTGATGCTGTATAGTTAAAAAAATATTTTTATTGATTTTTAGAGAGAGAGGAAGGGAGAGGAATAGAGAGACAGAAACATTGATGAGAGAGAAACATCATCACTCAGTTGCCTCCTGCACGCCCTGCACTGGGGTCGAGCCAGAACCCGGGCATGCGCTCTGACTGGGAATGGAACCAGTGACCTCTTGGTTCCTGGGTCGATGCCCAACCACGGAGCCACACTGGCCAGGATACAGTTGTTCTTGAGGAATCCCTGGTGGACCTGCAAATGTTCCCATCTCCCTAGCAGTTGATCATCTTTCAGGATTCAGTGTGTCCCTTGCGATGGCTTTGTGAAGTGAGTCCCTGTGTGGATGCTCAGCTCTCCTCTGCCAGGGGCTAGGGGGGAAGGAGGGTGGTGCAGGAGACCTGGGCTCCAGACCCAGTCCCTGCGGCTGCAGTCCCCATGCTGCTGGAAAGCTCATCCGTCTCCTGAGGCTCCTGCCTCATGTGTCAGTGGATACTGCTTCCTTCGTCGCTGTGTTGTTGGAGAGACGAGTAGGAGGAGGATGTAGGAACCTGGCCCACTCTGGGTGCCCATCGACTGGTAGCTGCTGGTAGTGATGATAGGGAAGCTCTGGAACCAAGGGAGCGGGCAAGGCTCCCAGACCCACAGCGGCTTCCCTGGATGGCGCTCACAGCCTGGCCCCGGCTGCCTCCCACAGCCCCCACCAGCCACTTATGTCAAGTGCTGTCTGGGCTGCCGGGCTGTCTTTGTTTTCGGGTAGGACTTCCCCCCAGGCTGCGCCTGGAGCTCCTGCCTCAGCCCGCCAGGGCTTCCAGCTGGGTCTGGGTAACACTGTCAGCTGCTCTGGGCAGAGCTAGTTGGCACTTCCTGTGCTGTTTGGCAGGCAGGCGCCGGAGGGTGGCGGGAGCTTGGCCTTGGCCTTTCCCATGAAACCCTGGGGGCGCTCGGTAGTGGGTTTTACTTGTCGGGCAGTATCTGCTGAATGGAGCGTAGACCACCAGAGACTATGCCCGTGCGCGCTGGCCCACAGATGCAGGTGGGATCCCATGGGCTTGGGAAGGGAAATAAGAAGAGGGTCAGTTACCTTGGACTTGATCACGAATAACCACTAGGATTGGGCTGGCCTTTTGGATCGATGGTCTAATTCTACCAGAAAAGCTTTCACAAGTGAGGGGCCGATGGAGCGAGGGTTTCAGAGCAGGGCTTCAGAGTTCAGGTCCCGTGTGCGCCTCTTTTCCCTTTTAATCTATTTTTCATTGGGGGATGCTCTGTTGGACCTGCCAAAATGTATATTTTATTCACCGGACATATTTTTTGTTTGTTAATCCTCACCTGAGGATATTTTCCCATTGATTTTTAGAGCTAGTGGACGGGAGGCGGAGAGACAGAGAGGAACATTGATGTGAAAGGGACACATCCATTGGTTGCCTCCCACACAATCAAGCCTGCCACCGAGGTACGTGCCCTTGACCAGTATCAAACCCGGGACCCTCGGTCTGCAGGCCGGCGCTCTATCCACTGAGCAACCTGGCTAGGGCTCCCCAGGCTTGTTGACTATCGGAGGTCATCTCAAAGAATGATTGTAGCGCGTGTGGTGGGAAGCCCAGAAGCCGAACTGCTGAGCTCTGGTGCTCACCATTCATGAGGCATCGAACTACTCTCTTGACCTTCCTGAATCTTCTTTCTGAGTCTTGTAAAGCAGGAATAACAACACCTGTGTGCGACATGACGTATGTTAAGTGCTGGGCCAGTGATGAGACTCCCATGTGCTCATAAATCTCAATTCCTCTCCCTTCCCTTCATTCCTTTCCTTGCTGCCTGCCAGACCTGGAGGTGTTTCGGCTGCCTCAGAGGTTTGCCCTGGAATCACAAAGTAGGGGGAACCTGCAGCCCTCGGAAGCTCTCTCTCTGCACAGGGCGCCCCTTTTAACACAATAGGATTTAGGCAGCGAGTGGGACAGTGGATGGATTTTTATTTTATTGATTTTTAAATATATATATTTTTTATTGATTTCAGAGAGGAAAGGAGAGGGAGAGAGAGAGAGTAACATCAACGAGGAGAGAGAACCATTGATCAGCTGCCTCTTGCAAGCCCCCTACGGGGATTGAGCCCACAACTTGGGCATGTGCCTTGACTGGGAATCGAACGGTGACCTCCTGTTTCATAGGTTGATGCTCAGCCACTGAGCCGCACCGGCCGGGCGGATTTTTATTTTTAAGTCATCTGTTTGCATTTCCAAGAAGAGGTCACTGTGTCTAGTGACTCATCGCTCTTTAGCAGTTGGAAGTTACATTAGATTTCTAATTTTGTCAAGTCATTGAGTGCTGCAGGGGAATCAGCATCTTAAAGGGGCCCTGCAGGACTCTGAGCAGAAGCAGATCCCACCCATCTGCCGGCCCGGGGAGACCCGCTCTCTAAGGAGACGCGTTTTCTTCCTCTCTCGTCACGAGGCCCACTGTTTAAGACAGGGCAACGTTGAAACGCGGCAGAATTTAGGTAAGAGTGTAAGTCTGGTCTTAGCAACTCTCTCAAGGCGGCTGCTTTCATTATGCAGCCCTTATGCAGGCTGTTCCCGACGTTGATGGTGAGAATGATAAGGCTTTACTGGTTGTGAAGCACTGGCGCTAATATCAACTCATTCGACTCTGCCACTCCCCCTGCAGGAGACCAAGAGCTCCATTTTTCAGGCCCAGCAACTGAGGCCTCAGGCGGCCAGTGACTGGTTTCAGAGCCACGACCCACGTCCAGTTTCTGCACGTGGGAAAGAGCAGGTTCCTGCACCCTGAGTCTGGGAACCATCTAGATTCTTTC
>NW_005356259.1:6194862-6212172 GCF_000412655.1 Myotis brandtii
TCATCGAGGGCTCTAGATTTCCTTCTCCAGACCCTTTCCTGTTGAGACTTTGCCCTCCATCCCGTGTGCCTCAGTTCAGACCCTCCTCCTCTCTCCCCGAGCCATCGCAGTATTTCCCAGTCGTCTTGCCTCCCCTCCGGGCTCCTCTCCCTCGGCAGCTAGAATGTTCTTTTGGACCACACACTGACCTTGCCGCCCTCCAGCTTAAAACCACACAGTAGCTTCCCACCACCAGCAGGGCCAGGCCTGCATTTCCAGACAGGGCTCTCGGGCCCGGCGTGATCTGGTCTGTGCGTTTGTCTAGGCCAGTGGTTGGCAAACTCATTAGTCAACACAGCCAAATATCAACAGTACAACGATTGAAATTTCTTTTGAGAGCCAAATTTTTTAAACTGAAACTATATAGGTAGGTACATTGTTATTAACTTCATTGGGGAACTCCTAAGCTGGCCTTTGCTAAAAACGTCCTCAATCTGATTGAGGTACGTTCGCTGAGGTCGACCCCTTCCCACTCTCCCATCCACACTCGTCTTGTATACTTGTTTCGTCTATCTCCTTTCTGAAAACCGACTTCTGCGCACGGGCCACAAAGTTTCAATCGCACTGTACGTGCGCGCCCGCACGTGGTATTTTGTGGAAGAGCCACACTCAAGGGGCCAAAGAGCCGCATGTGGCTCGCGAGCCGCGGTTTGCCGACCACTGGTCTAGGCTTATACTCTCTAGTGCCCCTGCTTGCCCACAATTGTAATCAGTCACTTAGGCTTTCTGGCCGAAGTGCCCGCCGAATGAGAGCGAGGGTGTGAGGCACTAGGGATCCAATGTGAGTGAAACTGACCAGCCCAGCAGAGCCATAGACATGAGTGCTGCGTCCTCTGACAGAGGGTGAGGGTGCTGTGTGATTCCTGGTAGTGGGATGGAACCCAGTCTGTGAGGTGGGGTTTCCCTGATGAAGGTGATAAGGGAGCATCCGGGAGGAGCGGGCAGCCTGTGCAAAGGCCCTGTGGCTGGAGGGTGGATAGAGGAGGAATATGGATCGAGAAGAGGCTGGAGAGGTGAAGGGCAGGCCAGCTGAAGGGTTTTGGTCTTTTTCTCAAGAGTGATGGAGGGCAGCGAACAGTTTTAAGCAGAAGAGACCATCAGATTTGTGTTCCCAAAAGCACACTTGTTCCACTGTGGGGACTCCGTCTGCTACTGTGCGATCACCAGCCCCTCCAGTGTGCACGGCGCTCCTCCATTGCACCCGGGCCTCTCTGGGTCGTCCTGAGTTCACTCTCTTCTTGGAACAAACCAGGCGGACGTTCAGACTGTCAGAGAGGCAGGTGGCCTGCGGGGGCTGGAGGCGCTCCTCGTTTTCCTACTTCCTGCATTTTTTAAAGAAAACGAGGAGAGGATTATTCACTTCATTCGCCTGTAAAAATGATGCAGCTCATGTTAGGGACTCGGGAAAGGAAACCTCATTTCTCAGAGACGACCTCTGTTACTATTTAGGTGACTCTGTTTCCATATTTTCTTCATCCTAGGTTCACATAATGGTCTATTGCAGTTTGATATTTAAATGGGATGGGGAGGGGAAACTTAACTGTATGTATGGGCATTTAAAGTTTCTCATTTCTCGCTCCCTCTCTCTCTCTCTCTCTCTCTCTCTGATGCCGCACAAGCCAGGGGAGACTTGCCTGAGCATTTCACAGCATGTCCTGTTTGTGGAGTGCTGTGTCACCAGTTACACACACACATTTTATACAAACTTACACCTCCATCCTCACCGACGCTTTCTCTCCCCCGCCCAACCCCCGAACCCCTCCCCCGTGCTTTAGAAATTAAAGTGGTATGTGTGAGCCTGACTCTGCCTGGGACGTCAGGGAAGGCGCCTAACACCCGGACGTGCCTCCGGTGAGAACTCAATGCACTTGTGGGTCGGCCAGCGTCTCCGCTTAGCATCCTGGGACAGGGCTCATGACCTTGTATAAAGGAGGCAACTGGAGAGAAGCTCTCAGGACCAGATGTTTCTTATAGTTTATTTCAACTGAAAGCTCCGTCGGTCACTCACCCCTCAGCCTTCTCTTCCAGACATTTGCTAGGTGCCCTTTGGCTGCCCTGCAAATCTAAGGAGACATTAGACAATGTTCTCATTCTTGGAAAGTTTGCGGGCTTGTGGGGGGACTGATGTTAAAAAATAACATCCCGGGCCTGTGTTGGGAGGATTCGTAAAGGATGTGGGTAACCCAGGGCAGAGAGGCCTCGCCGCCTGCAGCGGTCAGCAGAGGCGTGGACTCAGCCTTCCTGCCTCGCTTCTCCTCTCCTCCTCCTCCCATCTCTTCACTCGGTTTCACTGAGGTATAATTTATATACCATAACATTCCCCCCATGTAAAAGTACAGTTCACGATGTTTAGTAAGTTTTCAGAGTTGCGTATTCACCAAGTATAACCACCTCATTGTTTTATTCCCAATAGTGTCCATTCTATTGCTATAGGCATTTGCTTGTTGTCCACTCACCAGTTGGTGGACACAGGGTGTTTCCCTGTTTTGGCTACACACGTTTGCGTGCACATATGTTTTCATCCTCTTGGTTAGATTCCCAGGAGGGAAACTCTGGGTGGTATGGGGAGTTCGTGTTTAACTTGTAAGGAATTGCCAAGCCACCAGCCACTTATGAGAGTCCTTGAGCCGAGTTCTAAAGAATTAGCCAGATCAGTGGTTTTCAAGCACTTCTGGGGCAGGGCTGGCTGCGTAAGAACCAAATGGGGAGCTTCAGCAGGATTTCTGAGCCCCACGCTTCGATTCTGTCCTTACGGGATGGGGCCGAGGCAGGTGCGGTTTTAGGAAGTTCTCTAGGTAACCCCGGTGTGTGGCTTTGTTGGGGAGCAGGAACTGGATGAGGTTGAGGATGGGATGGGCAGGGGAGAGATTTCGGGAACATTCTAGGCAGAGAAAACAGCATGTGTGAGAACACCAGAACCTGTCTTGCTATGCTTGGCAGGAGGAGTGGCGGGAGACTGGTCCCATGGAGACCCGAGGAGGGACCCGTTATTCACTGACCTACCCATCCAGTTCTCTGTGGGCACCTGTTCGGGGAACGAACTTTAGTGTTTGAGGACCAGAGCTTCATATTTAATTTTCAGCAACCCTTTCCACTCATCATTATTCTCAGTGTATAGGTGAGGAACCCTCGGCTCAGGGGACGGAGGAGTAGGGCTGGGCCGGGAGCCGGGTCTGGCTGGCTCCTTCCATAGAGCAGCTTGCCTGCTCTGTGCAGAGCTCTGTGCCAACAGCATCTTGGGATTTCACGTTCGTTGTCGGAGAACGCATCACGCATCTAACATTGCATCGGTCCCCCGGCTTGCTGTGCAGTTGCTGTGATCTGCTGTCCTTTTCCATGGGGGAGAGGTGTGTGAGGTCTTCTCTGATGGAAACGACACCTTTTAAACGTCCTGGGGAGATGCAATAGCAGATCCCTTGGCGATACGCAGGGGCTTGTCTGGGACAGTGAGTCCTCAGTACTTCTTCCCTCCCGGTGGCTGTTGATGGAGGTGCATCTCCATGCTGACCCAGGTCCCTGGGGCTGTCAGTCTGAGCTCGACACAAGTGGGGGCGGGAGGGGGGAGACCCCTGTGAATGGGTCGGGCTGTTTTCGGAGTTGGATGCATGATGAGGCGAAACTTGTAGTAATTACTGAGCAGATGCCTTTAATGAGGGCTCGGCTGGGTTTCCAGCTGGCAGCTGGAGCTCCGCGTTGGGATGGGAACATTGCAGCCACTGGCTCATTATGTGACATCACATCCTCCCCTTGTTGTCATGGCAGCTGTAATCATCCCCCCTGAAGTGTCCCTCAGGGGAAGGCAAGCCACGTCTTTTCCGTTAATGGGAGTCGTGGTACTTTCATGCTAAGGAGAAGAAGAATGAGCTCCTCAATGCTTTTGAAAGGAGAAAAAGCTGAACAATTGCCAGCGTGATGTTACCGCTGTCGTCGTTATTTTAACCATTATTATGCAAGTCGTCCATGTTGATGGTGGAAAAATTTATATAGTAAAGCCTGGAAAAGAGAACACAAAGTCCTCCTTGTAATATCAACACGAGAATCACTATTGGCATTTTGATATATGTGTTTTTCTGCTTGGGTTTTAACACAGGCACATTCATTATTATTTTTTCAAATATGGGACCATTTCTGTGTTGTTGTTTAGTTCCCCTGCCTAACAAGGGGGAATCCTCGGGCCCAGTCGCGGTGCGTTAGGAACTGGGCCAATGTTGGATTCAAATGTCTGTTGTAAAATACATTTTTAACTTTTTAAAATTACTAAAGTCCAAATTTATTGCTGACATATCTTTATATATCAACTGTCTGAAATTTTAAAGGAGTCAGAGAGGTGCCCCCCCTTTAAACATTTTTTATTTTTCAGTTACAGTTGACATTCATTATTGTTTTGTTTTCATTTCAGGTGTACAGCATAACAGTTAGGCAACCATCTATTTTATAGTGTTCCCCCCGGTAGTTCAGGTACCCACCTGGCACCACACATCGTTATTACAGTTTTATTGCTTGTATTCCCTCTGCTGTACTTTACATCCCTGTGACTATTCTGTAACTTCCACTTTGTACTTCTTTTTTTTAAAAGAACATTTTTTTTATTGATTTTTAGAGAGAGGGTAAGAGAGAGGAATAGAGACATAGAAACATTGATAAGAGAGGAACATCATGGATCGGCCGCCTCCTCCCCGCCACCTACGGGGATCGAGCCCACAACCTGACCATGTGCCTTGACTGGAAGTCGAACCGGAGACCTCTTGGTTCCTGGGTTGATGCTCAACCACTGAGCCACCCTGGCGGGGCCCGATTTGTACTTCTTAATCCCTTCACCTTTTTTATCCAGCCCCTCTCCCCTCTGGCTACCATCAGTCTGTTCTCTGTATCTTTGAGTCTGTTTCTGTTTTGTTTGTTTGTTTATTCTCTCCTTTAATTTCACATAAGTGAAACCATATCGTATTTGTCTTCCTCTGCATGACTGATTTCACTCAGCATAATACCCTCTAGATCTGTCCATGCTGCCACAAATGGTAAGATTCATTCTTTCTTACAGGTGAGTAATATCCCACTGTATACATGTACCACAGCTTTTGATCCATTGCTTTTAACTAAAAAACAAAAACAAAACTATTATATGTGTTTGCTTGTTTTATAAAACATATCAATTTCTTGAACACATCAGCAGTTGTAAACATGTTAATTTATGTTGCAAGATTAGCTATTTTTCTAGTGGAACTTGGAATAAAGCTGCTTTGATTAGCTCAGTTTACTGTATTGGAAAGGTATCCTGAGTTGCAGGGTGAGCAGCAAAGCTCACCCAGATGACCCCAGCTTATAAGTTACCAGTCAGAATTTCACTTGAGCCCAGCTGGCATGGCTCAGTGGTTGAGCATCAACCTATAAGCCAGGAGGTCACGGTTCCATACCTGGTCAGGGCACATACCCAAGTTGTGGGCTTGATCCCCAGTGTGGGGCGTGCAGGAGGCAGCCAATCAATGGTTCTCTATCATCATTGATGTTTCTCTCTCTCTTCCTCCCTCTTCCTTCCTCTCTGAAATCAATAAAAATATATTTAAAAAATAGTCAACCTTACAAATAAATAATTAAAAAAAGCGTTTTACTCGATGCTGTGTAACTGATCCCCGACAGAGAAATACACTGGGGGCCAAAGCTGATAGAATGCACAACAGTCATCCTTAACCCCCAGTTTGAAGTTTCCACATCTAACAAAACAGCGAGTAATTAATCTCATTGACTCACTTTATAATAAATATATAAAAGTTTTCACTTTTAAATAAAATTATGATAATTAAATATCATTATATCCATATCGGGGTTCTGTGCGAAATTCCATTTGAGTAAGAGGTTTACTGCTAAAAATGTTTGAGACATTGTTCTAGATGTTTCTGCGTGTCCTTCTCCGCCCTCTTGAGCGGCAGCTTTACTTTCAGCCTTCTCCGGCCCTCTGGGATGTGTTCTTTCTGCACAGCCCTCCGTCCTGTCCCCCTTCTAGAACAAAAGCAGTGCTCACGTCAGCGCTGAGATCTCTAGAAGAGAGGCAGCAGCATGAGCTGACGTCTAAGCACATTCTCCTCCTCAGGAGCCCAGCAGGAATCAGTGTTCTTAGATCTGATTTCTCTGAAAGAGGCTGCCTCCACATTACTATTATTATTTTTTGTTAATGCTCACCTGAGGATATTTTTTTCCATTGATTTTAGAGAGAGTGAAAGGGAGGGAAGAGGTGAGAGATAGGTAGATAGATAGATAGATAGATATAGAGAAAGAGACAAGAGACATATTGGTTGCCTGACAGGGGGCCGGAGATCGAACTGGCAACCCAGGTACATGCCCTTGACCTTCGGTGTGTGGCCTGATGCTCTAGCCACTGAGAAACACTGGCCAGGGCACCGTTAGTTTTGTTAATGGATCGATGGGCTTCATGCTGACTGCAGACACAGCTCTCACTGCAATTCCGCCCCCCCCCCCCCCCCCCCCCAGCCTTTGAAGGCAACATTCAAACTTCACCCTCGAGTTCTCAAGGATGCCCTCTTCTCCCTGCCATCACCGTGGTCATCACTGACCTAACATGTTCGTTTCAGATACGCACCATGCGTTACTGTGTGTACCCGAATGAGTCTCCTCACAAACTGCACTGTTGCCCTTGCTTCTTGGCAAAGCCACCCCAGATTCCCAAGGGAAACGTAATTTGGAGCAAAGAACAATAGGGGACATTGTGGTGTGAAACTGGAGGAACAAAAAAGCATCTGTCTGGGCATTTGGGGAGGCCTGCTTGAAGCAGGAGGGGGAAGGGGAAAGGAAGGCATCCAGGCAGAGCTTCGGTGAGGGCTCTGTGGGTGCTTGTTTCCTAGTCCCATGATAGTACCAGGGAGTGTGGGGCGTGGAACTCTGGGGCATGAACTTCAGGACAAACAGAGGGAGAGAGGGTCAGTGTGGGCACTGAATCGGTGGATCCATTGGAATAATTCCTGGGCCTTTCTCAGCCATTGCACGTGGGCTGCACCCAACCTGGGTGGCATGGCTGTCCCTGCATGAGGTCTCCCCCGCCGGTGGGCACAGTGTGACAGGAGACCGAACAGCTCAGATCCGTTTTGCAGGGAATGAGAAACTAGCGTTGGGAGTAGTGGAGTGTAAAGGCATGGGCTTTCAAGTCAATGGACCTATGTTCAAATCTCAGGGCAGCCACTTGGTGGCTGGTTGACTCCGAGCATGTTAGCCAATCCCGCTGAGCTCAGCGTGTCAACCTGTGAAAGAATAAGCACCTACCTCGTAGCGGGGCCAGGAAGGGTCACCGAGGTAAAGTATAGAAAGGGCTTGAATGCAGTAGGTGCTTGATACATGTTGGGTTTAGTCCCTTCTTTGATAAACACGAATACTACCTTTAATGACCTGCGTAGTTTGCCCATTAAATCGTCAGCACCTGCCAGTGTTTTAGGGGTTCTCTATCTAGTGGTTCTGGATTGTTTGGAGTGTAGAGGTACCCTAGTGACCCAGGGGAGCATTTGCAACCATTGTTTTGCAAACATTATCGCAAAGTTCGGATCAGGAAAGAACCAGGGGATATTCAACCTAGGGCAGCGGTCGCCCACAGGTGGTCCGTGAGGTCCGAAAGGTTGGCGACCGCTGACCTAGGGGATGGTGGGATTTTGATGAAGGGCAGGATATTTGCATGGTCCTCAAGCATCTTGAAAGGGAAGGAATAAAACAGTAGGGATAGTGAGGAAAAATTTGACATCACCTTTGATCAGGCAATCATGATAAGACAACTTCTGAAGGACAGATGGACGTTGTGTGCCCCCACGTGTGGGACCCTGAGAAGGAAACGTCGTCTGTGCAATGTTCTGGCTGAGAATACGAAATCCCAACCGAATCCCAAGGAGACATCAGATGTCACAGAAGTATTGTCAGTGTAAATGTCCGAAGGTGATATCTATATTGTGGTTATCCCTGTTCTTGGGAAATACACCCTTAACTATTTAGGGACACTCAGGGTCATTTTAATCCATCAGTTTTTGTTTTTTTAAATTAAGTGCAATACTTTAAAATCGGTGGCATGTTAAAAAGAAAAATAAAGTAATGATATTGAGCTGATGCCCAGGGAATAAATGATTTCCAAATAGTGAGTGACTTACACCCACCAGATGTCCTTCTAGCCTTTCTGATGTCCATCGCTGAGCTTCACATTAGCAGGCACTTACGGGCAGGTTCAATGTCAAAGTCAAAGTTGACGTGATTCCTGGCATCCGAGGCCAACAGGGAACTCACGGAGCAGGACGGGAACGTTCTGGCTTCTCCCAGTCCCCGGGGGTTGAGGCAGATGAGATCTTTGCGTAGCGAGAACCCACAGAGGGCTGCCCTCTTCGGACTGCCCGCTCTGCTCGGGGAAACTAAGAATTGGCATGGGTGAAATTTGAGGGAAAAAGTGACTCATGTTTCAGTGCGACCTCCTCCGGGCCAGATGTTTTACACGCACATCATCCCCTAAGACCCCGGGCAGCCTTGAGACGTAGTGATCTGGACACATTCCCATTTTGCAAGTGGGAAAACTGAGGCTCAGAGAGGTTGCCTGACGTTTGCAAGGTCACACAGCTAATGAGGGTTGGAGTTGGCTTCCCGACCCCTCCACTTCGGACTGGCTTGTTCATTTACATTTGGTTGGACCACGTTCAGTCACTGCTCTGCCCTTCATTGCCTCCCATCCCGACCTTGACTCTGATTTTGAGGGACTTTCTGCTTTGGGTCAGGCTGGAAGCCAAAGTCCTAACCACCCTCATCAGTGAGCCCGAAGCAGGAAGATCCGCGTGGCAGCTCTCTTGGGCCCGGTGCGGTCCAGTCCTCGGGGTCTGGTGACGTCCTTTGTTTAGGTGGGACAGGATTTCTGGGCGCCCGTCCATAGCCGGACAAAGAGAGACAAGATGCGGTTTGTGCTGTGTCCAGTGAGTTGTTGAGAGGCGAGCCTGCAGAATAAACGGACTCATCCGAGGAGCCTGGCGGGCGACGGGTGGCTTCTGTTGGGAGTGGACCACCGGTTGGTGACTGCCGCTCTAGATGGCTCGGGTCCGCCTCAGCCCCCACGGTGATATCCAGGGGGACCACGGTGCTGTTTGCTCTTGGACTTTCCCCGGAGGAAGAAACCCTCCCTTCAGAGCAGTGCTTTGTGTTTCTGTTTGGTTTGCTTTTCACAGTTTCCGCCCAGTGTAGTGAGAAAGCCAGGCAGTTTAAATCAGATACAGATGTTAAGTCTCAGCGATGTGTCACCATCCCTCCGAGGACACAGAGGCTTGGGAACCGCCTGAGGTCCCCAGCTGCCGAGCGGCGGAGCCCAAATCCACCCCAGTCGCAAGCTGGGCCCCAGGCGGGGTCCCGGCCAGAGCAGGCGTCTCCTGGGGGCCCTGAGCGCCTGTGTCCCGAGCCTTCGGGGCACCGGTCCAGCCAGCTGTGCCGCCTGTGCTAGCGCAGAGGTGGGATTAACGCCGTGATGATGGCGGGAGGGGAGAAGGGGGAAAGGAGGCAGAGAGGGAAAGCCCGACTGGGTCTCGGTGCGGCCCCTCGCCAGCCTGGGCCTCTCCTCCTCTCTGTGCAGAATATGGAGCGCAGTTTATCAAACTTCTCTTCGGGAGGAGAAAATACTGGCAGCCCCTGTGGGTGTGGGGAGCTGGGAAACACCATATGAAATGCTGTAAAAGTCTTTCCAGTCGACAAGCCTTTGCTGGCTGCATACCCTGTGCACAGCTACTGCGGTCAGACCGTGGAGTGAGAAGGGGGACCTGCTGGGGGTCTCCTGCTCCCCCCCCCCCAGGGCAGGGCGCATCGCAGACATCATTTGTCTAATCATCCTGGTTTCCAAGAGGTAGACCCCGTTGTTTCCAATTCACAGATGAGAAGACTGAGGCTCCGAGAGGGGAACTGCCCCGGGTGCAGATGGCCTGTGGCAGCCAGGGCGGCCTGTGGAAGGCGCTGAGCCTGTAGGGGGTCCTGGAGGGCTTAGGAAAGATGGCCTTTGGCTTGCGTGACAAATCACAGAAGGCCGCAGGCTCGTCCAAAATAGCGCGTCAGGAAGTTGGCCGCCTGCTCCCTGGCTTTCCTGGAGCTCCCACGAGTGAGCCAGGCCCTAAATCGAGGCACTGAGGTCACTGGCTGGCTGATCCTTCTCTTTCACTGGCTGGGCTATTTTTTCCTTTCACCAGCCGGGTTATTATTATTATGTTTTACATGACGATTCCTCAGGAGCCCCAGACTCCTGAGTTCCCTCTGCTGGCACAGGGTGCGCTGGGCGCGCACAGCTTGTTAACTGAGAGTCTGCAGGGGGCGCGCCCTGGCCCTCACCCCTCTGCACACCTGCCACCTCCAGGCCATGCCCCACGCCCGGCCCAGCTCTCGGGGCGAGGAGGCAGCACATGGAAGATGGAGCCGTGAGCGTCAGGCGTTTGGGTCTGGAAGAGGCAGTTTAGCAGACGAGGCCGGTCTGAGCACCAGCTGCAGCCCCGGCTCCGTGTCACCTCGCCACCTGGGCCGCCTCCTGTGGGCTGGACCTCATGCTGGGATGAGATTTAATCCCTGGAAGTAGGTTTCCTCATTTCCAGGGGCTCGGAACTTGCCCAAGGCCCCCACCTGAGGGGAGGCTGAGCCCAAATCCGAATCCAGAGACCCTGTCCTGTCCCTTTGGGGCCTGGTCTGGCTCCTTGGCGATGACCCAGCTGCCTGAGCTGGTGGCTGGACGGGGCGTGAGGCCGACCGCGCCACCGCCTTGGCCGTGAGGCGCCCTCTGAGAGCTGGTATCCAAGTTCAGATGCTCGGGTCTCTGGGGGTTAATCCTCATGTGAATCTTGCCAGGTGCAAAGTGGGGAAACAGATCTGAGACAAGCTTGGGCAGGTCTTGTTCTTGATTTCTTTCCCTCATCCATGTCCCTAGGCAGTCACTCTCGGTCACACGGTCACCGCCTTCTGCCTCCTGAATGGCTTCCCTCCTTCTAATCGTGTCCACTGTCCACCTCCACAGCGGCCATCGGGCTCTGTCCAGGGCACAGTGTGATGGTCACTCTGCTGCTTCAGCGCCCAGTGTGTGCCCACTGCCCTCGTGAGGGGTTTCTGTCCAGCCCGCCAGGCCCTCCACGGCGCTGAGCTAGCCTCTGCCTCTCCTGTTCAGGCGCACGTGCACACACACACACACACATGCTCGGGTCTCTGGGGGTTAATCCTCATGTGAATCTTGCCAGGTGCAAAGTGGGGAAACAGATCTGAGACAAGCTTGGGCAGGTCTTGTTCTTGATTTCTTTCCCTCATCCATGTCCCTCGGCAGTCACTCTCGTCACACGGTCACCGCCTTCTGCCTCCTGAACGGCTTCCCTCCTTCTAATCGTGTCCTCCGTCCACCTCCACAGCAGCCACCGGGCTCTGTCCAGGGCACAGTGTGATGGTCACTCCGCTGCTTCAGGGCCCAGTGTGTGCCCACTGCCCTCGTGAGGGGTTTCTGTCCAGCCCGCCAGGCCCTCCACGGCGCTGAGCTAGCCTCTGCCTCTCCTGTTCAGGCGCACGTGCACACACACACACACACACACACATGCGCGCGACAGTGCTCCAGATCATACATGTGAGTCCCTCGCTTGTGTCTGGCTCCATGATTTTCTCGGGGGCAGCAGAGGGGGCCTGTTCAGCTCAGTCCCCAGCGCCTGGCATGAGCAGGGCCTCCATCTAATGAAAGTTCAGGACTGAGTGACAGTGAGGCCCGAGGCCAGCGGGGTGGTCCCCTGTCACTGCTTCTCTTTCTATCTTCTCAGGAGCAAGTAAACCTCAAGGAACCCAGAGATCTGGTCATATTTTAGTAAATGAAGGTGTGTGTGTGTGTGTGTGTGTGTGGTGCGCCCACAGTACTCTCTGAGATTTGGGCTTCAGGGCCCAGGATTCTACTTGTGTCACTGTGTTGGGGCTCCTGGCTCTCTTGATGCGACTCTAGGTTCTGTGAGCAGCCGCTGCCTCTGTGCCAGTCCTGGGAACACAGGTCCTCTCACGGACGCCCCGGCGACCCTAGGAGACGGGTGTCTCACGCTCCTTCAGAAGATGCGGACACTGGAGCCCAGGGAAGGCAGGTGACTGTGCAGAGGTCGCTGAGTGGCAAGAGGGAGCCCAGGGCTGCTCAGAAAGTGGCCCGCAGGCTGACTGCCTGGGCCTACCCTGCAAGCCTGGGCAAGCGCCAGTTCTCAGGCCCACACCAGCCTCGGTGAGTCAGACTGGGAGTCCGTGTTGTCATACTCTCTGGGCAGTTTGACGCACACCAAAGTTTGAGAAACTTGAGGGAGTCCAGCTACATTCACACTGAGGTCTGTGCACCCCCCAGGCCCGAGCTCACCTCCTGCCCCGTGTCTGCCCTCTCGGGAGGGGAGGGGAGGCGTGGGCGGGGCAGTGCTGGCACAGAAACAGATCCGGGCAGTTTATCTTGGTCTCTTTCCCCTGAGTGGCTTTGAGACCCATGAACTCGTTAATCTCTGAACGGCTTAGCCAGCTGACGTCAGCCGCCCTGCTGCAGCCGGCTCGCTCCGGCCTCTGCTGTCACTGCGGGTGACAGCTCCCGGGGGCACAGCTCTTCTGGGAAAAGGCGGGCGTGGGGGAGGGTCAGCGTCCCCGCGCTGCAGATGGCTGCTTGCAGTAAGAAGATCGGAAAGATGTGTTTGGATTTCCCCAGCTTGATTAAGGATGTGCGTTTGCCTTTCTGGGGCAGCCCTTATCCCCTGAGAGAATTCCATGGGCAGGAAGGGCCGGTGGGAAGCTAGAGCTGATGGCGGGTCTTAGACCCTCCGGAGGGCAGCCCTTCTGGGAAGTAGGCCGCTCCTAGCAGGGGTCTCTGAGGTCTTCTCTGCCTTCCACCTGCTCACCTGCACATGCATGCGCACACACTCACATATGCACACAAGTATACACACACGCACACAGGTATACACATGCACATAACACGCACACACACATGTACACGGACACACACTCACACATGGACAGCAAGTATACACACACACATGCACACAGACAGGTATACACATGCACACAACACGCACACACATGTACACGGACACACACTCACACATGGACACATGTGCACAAGGCATGAAATGTAAACACAAGCACACACATGTACACAGAAAGACACACATGTACAAGGCACACACAATCACACATGTGCACAGACACACACATGTGTACAAGGTATGCACTGTAAACACAGCACACATGTGTACACAGAAGACACACACGTACACAGGCATGCACACACACTCACACATGGACACATGTGCACAAGGCATGCAATGTAAACACAAGCACACACATGTACACAGAAAGACGCACACATACAAGGCACACACACACACAATCACACATGCACACAGATACACACACACAGGTACACACATGTACACAGACACACATGCACACGTGTGTACAGGGTATGCAATGTAAACACACAGCACACATGTGTACATAGAAGACACACACGTACACAGACATGCACACACACTCACACATGCACACAGGTACACAAGTACAAACATGCACACACACACACAACACACCTTCACCCACTCTGGATGGATTTCCCTGTCGGTGTGGTCTCTGAGGAAGAGTAGAGAAAACGTCAGGATTGTCTTCAGCCGCCAGGAACATGGCATCTATTGATGGCTTTTGGAATCTGTGACACCAGTGATGGAAGCCACGGGGCTTCACTCCATAGTGGCGGGAGGGAGAGGGGTTCCTGCTCTCTCGGGAGGTCGGGGGGAGACAGGCTGCTCTTCTCTACCTGGGACCAACACCCAGAGTCCTGCACCTTCTCACGAGCGTGCAGAGGACCTGAGTTTCCTGGCCTGTCAGGTCACCGCGCTTGCCCTCACCTGCACCACACAGGACGTCCAGCCCTCGGAGTCTCCCCGCGGAGGACTCACAGCCACTCCTCTGCTCTCTCTCCACTGCAGCAGCAGCACCGACCCACACTCCGAGGCACCCTGGCAGCCAGCCCAGTGCGGATCCTCACACGTGCTCCCTGTTGTCTCATTTCATTGTTTCCCTGGTGCACAGGGCCCTTGTGACCCCTGTCCCCGCCCTGCCTCCCCGCTTTCCCTGATTCCCACATGTTTTCTCGGTACTGAGCTCCCGTGGCATCCAAATGCATCGTGCTCATCTGGTTCCTCTCGCTAGGAGGGCCTTCTTAGGCTTAAATACTGGGGACAGTTCTTAAAAGATCCACCAGCACCCCATCCAGGAGCCCTCCCCTGACACGCCCTCTCTGGGTGCTCCTTCATGAGTCTCTGGGTTGTACCCAGTGTGCAGCATCGCCTTTTATTTTTGTGCCTCCCTCCCTGCCTCTGTGAGCTCAGTGTCCAGCTCAATGCCTGCCATGTGGCTCGTACCACAGAATGTGTGTCTGGATGACACTGAAAACACCTTATGTCAGCCCTGCAGCTGAGCCAGGCAGAGGGATTCGCTCCATTGTGTAGATGAGGAAACCCAGGCTCAGAGAGGCCCCGTGACAGGCACTGCGTCTCCAGCAGATGCCTGGTGGAGGCAGGGCCCAGCTGCCTTCTGTCTCTAGAGGCAAAGGCCTCTGATCTTGCTCCTGGCCTGCCCCCCACCCCCCGGACCCTCCCTCGCCCAGCTGCATAAACTCAATGTCTCGTAAACATTTTGGAAATTCATCAGTGTAAGGGAGGTGAGACAACAGTGCAAAGAACAGCCCATGGTCAGCAGGTTCTGTTCGCCCTCTGGGATTTCATTCATCGCAGGGATTTGCATGGAGCATGGCAGCTGTGTTCTCTGGGAGGCTGGGTAACGTGGGGGATCATCGTGGGGTTTCAGTAAAAGCCAGAGGGGCTGGGGATGGCGTGGGAAGGCTGTTTGCAGAAGCCACAGCGAGGATCCTGCTAGAAGGTCCCCGAGGGCTGTATTGAATAAGGCTTCGTAGAGCCTGGATTTACTAGGTTTTGGAAATGTGAATTCTGCTTCCGGAGATGACCTAAATCTCACTTAATATTGGATGTCAATGACCAGTCCGCAGGTTGCTGCAAACTTAAATATCATTCCTTGGAAGGTATATCGTTTCTCACCAAGATGCCTGCAGTAGCCCAGTTGACCCTTCAACCCCAAACCCATTCCCATCCAACAGCCAGGATGGCCTTTGGAAAACACGGTTCCGAGTCCACCTTACCCATCCACCTTGCTGCTCAGAGTGTGACCTGGACCGGGACCAGGTTGTGATCCGTAAGCCCCAAGCAAGGACACAAATTGAGAGCAGGCATTTAGGAACTTTTATAGGAACTGGCAAGATAAGTTTATGTCTATTAAGTCTAAGAGTAAAAGAACAACAACATGTGGACTAGTATTTTGTTTGTGTTCTAATTTTCTAGTAACCCATTTTTATTGGTTTTACAAGAGTATTGGTCTACGACACACCGGAAAGCAATGGTGTGAGCAGCACTGGCTTGCGGGGCCGAGGTGCTGGCCCTGCCGCCTCCCTAGCCTTGTTCCCGTTCCCCAGGTCCTCCTCATTCCGCAGCCAGGCTGGCTTCCTCACATGCATCCCCCTCCCACGTGGAGCTGTGCAAGCGCCGTTCCCTCTGCCTGGGGTCTGCTAGAAGGTCCCCGAGGGCTGTATTGAATAAGGCTTCGTAGAGCCTGGATTTACTAGGTTTTGGAAATGTGAATTCTGCTTCCGGAGATGACCTAAATCTCACTTAATATTGGATGTCAATGACCAGTCCGCAGGTTGCTGCAAACTTAAATATCATTCCTTGGAAGGTATATCGTTTCTCACCAAGATGCCTGCAGTAGCCCAGTTGACCCAACCCCAAACCCATTCCCATCCAACAGCCAGGATGGCCTTTGGAAAACACGGTTCCGAGTCCACCTTACCCATCCACCTTGCTGCTCAGAGTGTGACCTGGACCGGGACCAGGTTGTGATCCGTAAGCCCCAAGCAAGGACACAAATTGAGAGCAGGCATTTAGGAACTTTTATAGGAACTGGCAAGATAAGTTTATGTCTATTAAGTCTAAGAGTAAAAGAACAACAACATGTGGACTAGTATTTTGTTTGTGTTCTAATTTTCTAGTAACCCATTTTTATTGGTTTTACAAGAGTATTGGTCTACGACACACCGGAAAGCAATGGTGTGAGCAGCACTGGCTTGCGGGGCTGAGGTGCTGGCCCTGCCGCCTCCCTAGCCTTGTTCCCGTTCCCCAGGTCCTCCTCATTCCGCAGCCAGGCTGGCTTCCTCACATGCATCCCCCTCCCACGTGGAGCTGTGCAAGCGCCGTTCCCTCTGCCTGGGGTCTTCCCGCTGTCAGTCCCCATGATGGGCTGAATTCCAGCGTATTCTTCAGCGCTCAGCTCGCACATTGCTTCCTAAAGAAGTCTTCTTTTTCCTTTCCCCTTCCAGACTAGCTAGCGAGTGACATGCTCTCTTTGTCCCGGTTCTTCTTCGTAGTTTTTTACAAAACTGTCACCAAATAATTAATCGTATAATCTGTTGTGTTGAAAGCCCTTTTCCCCACGAGAATGTACCTTCTATGACCACCTACTCTGCGCCTGCTCTGTGGGTTGTGCCCTGTGATCCTGGGATCTCGCACAGTGCCCGGCACAGAGTAGGTGCTCAGTAAACAGTTAACTAATGAGTGACTGAAGAGTCCATTGAAAAATGTGCTTGGTGCATTTGCTTATGTGAGCGCTGAGGTATATTTATAAAGCAAGAGAGCCATTGCCCAAGAGTTGGTAGGTCCCACAGAGGAGGGGACATAGGTGGTCTGTAGCATACGATTAGCTCCCCACCCGGAATAATTGGCATTTGCCTAAAATATTGGTAATCCCTAAGTATCTGGTCTGTAGGGAAACGCACTGAAAGGCTTCCTGGATATGTTAGCCACCTGCTGGGTTAGCTATCAGATGGACCGCCAGAGGGGATCGCCACTGAACAGCCTTCACTTTGGCTGGAGGGTGGAGTGGGCATGAGGAAAGAGCCAATGACAGGCGTGGAGATGACTGTGACCAACCTTTACAAAGAGTCTGGACTTTATGTAATAGCCAGGGGGAGCTGCCGACGTTTCAGGGGTACGGGGTGGGGAATGGAGACAGGGCAAGAAGTTATGAATATTTTAATTAGGTTTTTATTATTCATGGTGGACGGTTTAGTGTGTGCATTACCCTCCCTGAGCCAGGCTCCTCCTCTGTGCAGGTACCTGTGAGGGCGGCCCACCTGGGAGGACCTTGTAGGAGGCTGCCACCTCATCCCATCAG
>NW_005356259.1:6212515-6217709 GCF_000412655.1 Myotis brandtii
GCGGTGGGCGGGCAGGGGTGTGCGGGCAGGGGTGAGCGGGCAGGGGTGTGCGGACAGGGGTGGGCAGGCAGTGGTGGGCAGAAGGCCCAAGAGGCTTCATCCTGGGCTGAGGCCTAGGTCTGCCTGGACTGTGGACCTGCAGCTGCAGGTGGGTGAGTGCACAGCTGTGTCCAGCTGTGAGGGGAGAGCGACTACAGAGGCCAGGGCGACAGGGCGTCTGCTGCCGGTTTAAAGAATGTAGCCTTGGCCGCATGCTTGCGCATGCACGTGTGTATGTGCGTGTGCATGTGTGTGTGCGTAGGCGTGCATGCATGTGTGTGTGCCGTCACTTTCTCTGTCTGCACCATGCTTCACCCGCTCCTGACTTAATCGGCTTGACGTGGACAAATGTCACCATCTGGCACTGGTCCTGCGCCTTTGCCATCGGAGGGAGGGGTGATGCCACTCAGAAGTGCGGGTCCCGCCCGCTTGCCCTCGTGCTGCATCAGAGCCAGAGCCGCATCCGTAGGCAGCCTTTGCGTTATTTTAAAAGTGAAACCTTATTTGGGTGAACCGTGAGGCGGGTGTCATGCAGGGAAAGGTGTCCGGTTGCAGGGGCTGTACTGCGTCCTGAATCAGGAGAACCAGCCAGGCGCTGGGCGTGTGGGGGACTCGGGCTGTCGCTCGGGAGAGGAGTGGAGGAGGATGTGGCTGCGGCGTTATCAGCCCCGTGCCAGGCACTTTATTAATAGCCCTCCAGCCGGGCGGACACGCGGTGTAGGAGGAAGCGCACTGAGCGGGTGGGGCCGGCAGCAGGGTCCTGGCCTGGCCTGGGGACCCCCCACCTCGGAATCAGCTGGGCAGTCAGCCAGGAATCTGTCAGTTGGTCCGAGATGGACCTAAGGAATGGTCCACTTTTATTAAAATCCCCACCTGAGGTTATGTTGATTGATTTTAGAGAGAAAGGAAGGGAGAGGGAGAGAGAAACATCTGACCAGTTGCCTCCTGCACGCGCCCTGAGCCCATGAGCACCTGCGATGTTTGCCTCCTGAGCCAACTGTAGAACCTCTCCCACACAAGGCGCGCCTCCACTGTGCCTAAGACACAATGATGGACTTACTTGTGTGCCTGGATTTTTTTTTTTTAATCTGAAAAACTACCGGTTGCCTCCTGCACGCGCCCTGACCGGGGATCAAACCCGAAACCTAGGGATGTGCCCTGTCCTGGAACGGAACGAGAGGACGACACTCCAACCAGGTGAGCCACCAGCCTGGGGAGAAAAGGCCCACATTTTAAAATAATATGTTTTTTAAAATTTGATTTCAGAGAGAGAAAGGGAGAGGGAGAGAGAGATAGAAGCATCAATGATGACAGAATCATTGATCCGCTGCCTCCTGCATGTCCCACACTGGGGATCAAGCCCGTAACCTGGGTGTGTGCGCTGACCGGGAATCGAACAGTGACCTCCTGGTTCATAGGTCGGCACATAACCACTGAGCCACGCTGGCCGGACACAAATGGCCCATTTTTAACACCTAATTTGAGAGCCGCTCCTACAGGCCCATGTCTCTGAGTCAGAACTCCGGCTCCAGCTCTGCTACTCACTGGGCGTGTGTGGCCAGGTTCCCGCTCCCTCTCAGCCTCACACGGGTCTTCTATGAAGTGGGGAGGGTAGCAGAGTCCGCCCCATCGATGGGTGGTTGAGAGGATACAGTAAAGGGCCCAGCACAGAGCGTGGCAGGCAGTGAGCGCCCCGTAAGTCGGAGCTATTGTGTTGTGACCCAGCTGCTGCCAGGCCCGCGGATCTGGGCAGCTCATCTGTCTTAACGCAAAGCTGTAGAGCTTAGCCCGCTCTGCCGTGGCCGGCTGCACATGCGCACTCGGCTTTTTTTTAATGAACGCTTAACTGTACACCCTCATTTTCCTCTTCATTTAAAGTCCTCTGAATGTATATTTTGCATGTATATTCTTTTAAAAAAGTTTAAAAAAGGGAAAAAGAAAATGACAAGAATGAAACTCTCATGGGAATGAATTCTGCTTTCTTCCTAAATGGACTTGGGACCAGCTTTGCACGATCAAGGAGCTTGTCCTACGGCATAGTTACCGAAATGTGAGGTATTTCAGGATTGCATATTTTTGTTGATTTCAGAGAGGAAGGGAGAGGGAGAGAGAGATAGAAACATCACTGATGAGAGAGAATCATGGATCGGCTGCCTCCTGCACGCCCCCCACTGGGGATCAAGCTTACAACCCGGGCATGTGCGCCAACCTGGAATCGAACCGTGACCTCCTGGTGCATAGGTCGATGCTCAGCCACTGAGCCCCTGCCAGGCTACAGGTATATTCCTAATTAAACATCTACCTTAGGGCATGCCTTTATCTTGGGCTCCGTGTAGGATTCTATACACCAGACCAAAGAGACCATGCCGCACAGTAGACGGAAGGGTTTTCAAAGGCAGCCCGTGAGCACCTGCGATGTTTGCCTCCTGAGCCTCTCCCACACAAGGCGCGCCTCCACTGGGCCTAAGACACGATGATACACTTGTTTGTGTGCCTGGATTTTTTTTTTTTAATCTGAAAAACTGAAGCAATCTCCTGGTCTGCGGGGTGGATCCATGCGCTGGCAGGTGTGAAAGGCACTTCGTTCTTCAGCAGAAAGAGTTCCAGCAGCCCAGGCAGCACCGATGCTGCTTGACGCTCACTCCCAGATGCGGGTCTGGGCATCCGTTCTCCTCGTCCCACAGCTGTGGGCAGCCCCTTCATTGGGCTGTAAAGGGACCTCTCTCCCTTCCCCCAACATACCTGTCGCTTACAGCGCTGGTGCCATCTCCCACAGTCTAAGGAAGGCTTGGTCTCATCACTGAACATCTACCACCTGACAGGCAGGTAAACGCCCGCTTCTGCGGACTCGAACTCACCACCCCGGGAAGGGAGAGCACCGCCCACCAGAGGGTCTCCGCCGTGCTGTGCTGCGTTCAGAAGCACTGCCTTCAGTGAACTGACCCAGATCCTGGGCCCACGAACTCTAGGACCGAGGGTCTAGGAGGACTTTCTGTGCCACATTTGAGTCTGCTCCGTGGCATCCCTGACAAGAGGTTGAGCAGGCCCACTCCCTTCTGGACACCTTTGACTACTGGAGAGGAAGGCAGGATGGGAGGGGATGCTGGTGAAAGGGGGAAGTGGAGTGGGCTGGGCTGGAACAGGGACAGAAAATGACATCCCGGCTGGTGTGGCTCAGTGGTTGATCATTGACCTATGAACCAAGAGGTTACGGTTCAATTCCCAGTCAGGGCACATGCCCGGGTTGCAGGCTCGATCCCCAGTGTGGGGTGTGCAGGAGCAGCGGATCAATGATTCTGTCTCATCATTGATGTTTCTGTCTCTCTCTCCCTCTCCCTTCCTCTCTGAAATAAAAATATATATATATATATGTTTAAAAAAGGGAAAAAGAAAATGACAAGAATGAAACTCTCATGGGAATGAATTCTGCTTTCTTCCTAAATGGACTTGGGACCAGCTTTGCACGATCAAGGAGCTTGTCATATGGCATAGTTACCGAAATGTGAGGTATTTCAGGATTGCGAAGTATCTTAGAGGTTTTGTTGTTTTGTTGAGAGGCACTTGTCCGTCCGTCTGCTTGGGCCTGCCTGGATGGCAGTGCGAGGGCCGGGCCACCACGCTGCACGGAGTTATTCTTTGCGGTGAGAGGTTGCGCTTCCAAGGGGACTAGCCCACATGCCACGCCCAGTGCATTTCCTCCCGCAGGGGCACACTTGGCAAAGGAAGGCCTCTGGGGTCCCTGGGACCTTGTCCGGGTGCCTCGCAGTCACACACCATGAGGACAAAGGTGCCCGCCTGCGGGGCCCTGCTGGGGACCCGAGAGCTGAGCCCGGGCGCTGCGGTAGCAGGGAGCTGTGCTCCGGGAGGTTCGCTCTCAGGGGGACAGTTCGCCGGGAGAGCCCCGGCCCCCAGCGGTGCGCGGTGACCGTAGCGTCTGCGTTGAACGATGTGCGCTTTTCTGGCTCCTCTGGTCCAGTGGAGCCGGGCTGTTGGATCCATGCGCTGGCAGGTGTGAAAGGCACTTCGTTCTTCAGCAGAAAGAGTTCCAGCAGCCCAGGCAGCACCGATGCTGCTTGACGCTCACTCCCAGATGCGGGTCTGGGCATCCGTTCTCCTCGTCCCACAGCTGTGGGCAGCCCCTTCATTGGGCTGTAAAGGGACCTCTCTCCCTTCCCCCAACATACCTGTCGCTTACAGCGCTGGTGCCATCTCCCACAGTCTAAGGAAGGCTTGGTCTCATCACTGAACATCTACCACCTGACAGGCAGGTAAACGCCCGCTTCTGCGGACTCGAACTCACCACCCCGGGAAGGGAGAGCACCGCCCACCAGAGGGTCTCCGCCGTGCTGTGCTGCGTTCAGAAGCACTGCCTTCAGTGAACTGACCCAGATCCTGGGCCCACGAACTCTAGGACCGAGGGTCTAGGAGGACTTTCTGTGCCACATTTGAGTCTGCTCCGTGGCATCCCTGACAAGAGGTTGAGCAGGCCCACTCCCTCCTGGACACCTTTGACTACTGGAGCGGAAGGCAGGATGGGAGGGGATGCTGGTGAAAGGGGGAAGTGGAGTGGGCTGGGCTGGAACAGGGACAGAAAATGACATCCCGGCTGGTGTGGCTCAGTGGTTGATCATTGACCTATGACAGTTCAATTCCCAGTCAGGGCACATGCCCGGGTTGCAGGCTCGATCCCCAGGGTGGGGTGTGCAGGAGCAGCGGATCCATGATTCTCTCTCATCATTGATGTTTCTATCTCTCTCCCTGTCCTTTCCTCTCTGAAATAACAAAATATATATATACACATATTTAAAAAAAGGGAAAAAGAAAATGACAAGAACGAAACTCTCATGGGAATGAATTCTGTTTTCTTCATAAATGGACTCAGGACCAGCTTTGCACGATCAAGGAGCTTATCATATGGCATAGTTACCGAAATGTGAGGTATTTCAGGATTGCGAAGTATCTTAGAGGTTTTGTTGTTTTGTTGAGAGGCACTTGTCCGTCTGTCTGCTTGGGCCTGCCTGGATGGCAGTGCGAGGGCCGGGCCACCACGCTGCACGGAGTTATTCTTTGCGGTGAGAGGTTGCGCTTCCAAGGGGACTAGCCCACATGCCGTGCCCAGTGCATTTCCTCCCGCAGGGGCACACTTGGCAAAGGA
>NW_005356259.1:6217867-6219993 GCF_000412655.1 Myotis brandtii
CTGGGGACCGGTGAGCTGAGCCCCGGCGCTGCGGCAGCAGGGAGCTGTGCTCTGGGAGGTTCGCTCTCAGGGGGACAGTTCGCCGGGAGAGCCCCGGCCCTCAGCGGTGCGCGGTGACCGTAGCGTCTGCGTTGAACGATGTGCGCTTTTCTGGCTCCCTCTGGTCCGTGGAGCCGGGCTGGGGCCGCTCGCACCCCTGGGACACCCCTGCCTCCTGGGGGAGGTCCTGGCCGCGGCCGGGACAGCTTCCAGGCAGAGCTGATGTTCCGGTCGCTGACACGGCCCGTCCTGGGCTTCCTGTTGTGTTAGTCGCCGTGAACCCGGCACCGCAGTTTCTGCTCCTGGTTTCTCCAAGTCGTGTCTTTCCCAGAAGCCCTTGTGAACTCTTAATTCATAGTTTCTGGAAATCGTGAGTTCGGTGGTTTTTGGACATAAGCATGGATCAGAATGGCGTGGGGAAGTCTGTTGACGATGCAGATTCCTGGGGGGCCCTTCCTGCCCCCAGAAGTTCTGATCCAGAAGGTCTGGGTGGGCCTGGGGACATGCATGTTAACATGCCTACTCCCACCACCACCATTTACCCAGAGCCAGACTTCATGCCACGCTGCCCAGTCCACAGTTTCACGGAAACAAGTGTTCGTTTTGGGGAACCAGGTCCCACGGCGAGGGCTTCCATAATCTCCATGTTGGTTCAAGGTCCCGGACCCTCATGGGCAACCGGAGGGAAACCTTCAAATTGCGACCGTCTTTCCAACGTCTCAGGGTCCAGGGCCAGCGAAACCGCCAGCCTCCTGCTCCTGAAGTCTGCAGCCTTGCCTGTACCTCCTTAGGGATGCTGCTGTCTTTGAAAAGTCTCTGCATCCTCTGAGCCTGTGTGTGGGTGAAAGAATGCAGTCTCCTCGCCTTTGCAAAGCCCACGTCCTTAGCTGAGGTCGGGTTAGTGGGTGACGGGCAGTGAGCCCCTCTGAGCCCCATCCTGGAGCATCCCCAGGGACACCACACCCAGGGGTGCTCATGGGTGGATGCAAGAGGGGTTCAGTCACCGTATTAGAAACACCGTTTCATCAGGTTTCTTTACAGCAGGACATGGCGAAGCTTTCCGAGGCCAGTGTGCGCGGCGCTTTTCCTGGATGGGCGGAGTCTGGGGGTTCCCGGCGGTCTGGCCAGGCCCCCTTCCTGTGGGACTGTCTTGGGTAGGGTGCTGCCTTCCACAGAATCTCATTGGAAAACAGCGCCCCGGGCCGAGGGAGCTGGTGCTCACGTGGGGATCGTAAACACCCACGAAGGACAGAGAACTGATGTGGATCCCATTTCCAGGTCAGGGCAGGGGCTCACAGACACCGCTCTCAGCATCTGCCTTGGGCAGCACTGCTGGTCGGGCGGTTGGTTCTGGAGCCCCAAGAGTGCACGGAGACCAGCTCCCCATGGGATTCTGCTGCACTGCCTTGGGGTGCACCCAAAGCGTTCAGAGCCAGCCTGGGCGCTTGCCTTGTTCCTTGTGATCTAGTGTTTACTATGGTCCCAGGCCCAGTGCCCGGGTCCCCGGCCGCCTCTGTGCTCCATCCTTGGTCCCTTGGGCCCACTTCTTCACGTCCTCCTCCTTTCCGGCCCCCGTCTCTGCATGAAGCTGAAACACAGCACTCATTCATCCCTGCACTCCACAAACCGGGTGTGGGGGTGTCGCCTTCCATCCCGCATTCAGGCTTCTCCTCCCACGTTCCCGTCACCTGTCAGGATGCAGGCAGCGCTCACTGGGAGCAGGGGCCTGGTGGCATCCTGTCTTCGTAGAGGGAGTGTGTCTCATAGTAGTTTTTGTTAAGAACCGTCTCCTTGGAAACCGGCTGACACGTACATCCTCCTCTCAAAGGCTTGTGTGAGGTGCTTCCTTCTGCAGCCAGTTCAGGAGCTCTTGGGTCGAAGTGTCCTTCCTGGTGGGAAGATGACACTGTCTTGTCCTCTGATCGTCTGCCTGTCCCGGATTTCAGTGTTTCTTTCGGGAAAGAAGGTGATAAAGGCAACTAGCACTGATTCGGCCCTCACGGCCCGGTGGCCGTGGCTCCTCACCACTGCTCTCAGTGCAGAGGAAGTAAGACCTGGGTAAATGACTCCCCAGGAAGGAGGCAGGG
>NW_005356259.1:6220037-6250735 GCF_000412655.1 Myotis brandtii
TTTTTAGAGAGGAAAGGAGAGGGAGAGAGAGAGAAACATCAATGTGAGAGGGAAACATCCATTGGCCGCCTCCTGCACGTCCCCTCCTGGGGATCGAGCCCGCAATCCGGGCCTGTGCCCTGGCTGGGAATTGAACTGGCAGCCATTCAGTGCCCGGGACGATGCCCAACCAACTGAGCCACACCGCCCAGAGCTTCAGCTGAGCTTCGAAGGACTCTTCCAGGCCCTACATCACGTGGGGATCGTAAATACCCACGAAGGACAGAGAACTGACGTGGATCCCATTTCCAGGTCAGGGCTGGGGCTCACAGACACCGCTCTCAGCATCTGCCTCCGGCAGCACTGCTGGTCGGGCGGTTGGTTCTGGAGCCCCGAGAGTGCACGGAGACCAGCTCCCCGTGGGATTCTGCTGCACTGCCTTGGGGTGCACCCAAAGCGTTCAGAGCCAGCCTGGGCGCTTGCCTTGTTCCTTGTGATCTAGTGTTTACTATGGTCCCAGGCCCAGTGCCCGGGTCCCCGGCCGCCTCTGTGCTCCATCCTTGGTCCCTTGGGCCCACTTCTTCACGTCCTCCTCCTTTCCGGCCCCCGTCTCTGCATGAAGCTGAAACACAGCACTCATTCATCCCTGCACTCCACAAACCGGGTGTGGGGGTGTCGCCTTCCATCCCGCATTCAGGCTTCTCCTCCCACGTTCCTGTCACCTGTCAGGATGCAGGCGGCGCTCGCTGGGAGCAGGGGCCTGGTGGCATCCTGTCTTCGTAGAGGGAGTGTGTCTCATAGTAGTTTTTGTTAAGAACCGTCTCCTTGGAAACCGGCTGACACGTACATCCTCCTCTCAAAGGCTTGTGTGAGGTGCTTCCTTATGCAGCCAGTTCAGGAGCTCTTGGGTCGAAGTGTCCTTCCTGGTGGGAAGATGATACTGTCTTGTCCTCTGATTGTCTGCCTGTCCCGGATTTCAGTGTTTCTTTCGGGAAAGAAGGTGATAAAGGCAACTAGCACTGATTCGGCCCTCATGGCCCGGTGGCCGTGGCTCCTCACCGCTGTTCTCAGCTGCAGAGGAAGTAAGACTCGGATAAATGACTCCCCAGGAAGGAGGCAGGGCTTGGACCCAGGTCAGCTGGCACTTACTTCCAGTTGAGCTTTTTTTTAAAAAAAATTTTTGAATTTATTTTTAGAAAGGAAAGGAGAGGGAGAGAGAGAGAAACATCAATGTGAGAGGGAAACATCCATTGGCTGCCTCCTGCTCGTCCCCTACTGGGGATCGAGCCCGCAATCCGGGCCTGTGCCCTGGCCGGGAATTGAACTGGCAGCCATTCAGTGCCCAGGACGATGCCCAACCAACCGAGCCACACCGCCCAGGGCTTCAGCTGAGCTTCGAAGGACTCTTCCAGGCCCTACTCTTACCACCTCCCACCCCAACCACAATGTTTGTCTTTACAAGAGAACAAATCCCCTTTTATTTACTCACTTTTCAGTAAATTTAAATCCTTAGGGGACAGCACTCTACAGATCCCGTGTCCACGGCCTTAGCAGGAGGTTACTTTGGAATTTAGCACGAACCACACACTGTTTCCAGTAGCACAACTCTGATTCGGTTCAGGTTGCCACCAGGAGTCACGTGCTGTCTTTGCTTTGCACATAAGCACATGTCCTGCTCAGATAGGATTCAGCTTCACTTCCAGCATCAACCGCGTCAGCTTTCAGGAGCGCTGTGCTCCCTCTGGGCCCGGAGACCCGCTGACAGCCGGCAGGGTGGCCTTGGACCTCACCTTGCAGGCAGGTTTGCCCTCACAGGTCCTGCTCCCGCAGCCTCCCAGCTCCAAGGTGGAGCAAGCGCCCAGCCCCGTGCTCTTGGACACCTGACGTTCCTCGGGTCTGTGTGGCTGGGGGGAGAGGGAGGGCGGGACTTTGCTTTGCTATTTCTGGTGTCCAGTTTGAACCATTTAAGTCCCCCCAGAGCTGGTTCCCATGGCAGGTCAAGGAAAGTGTGAATCATTGAAAACCACAGAGAATTTCCACATCCTGTCAGCTTCCTCCCGCTCGAAACCATCACTCAGGCTGCCGATCTCCAGGGGCCCAGAGCCGCAAGCTGAGCGGCCCCCTCTCTCCCTGTCGTGCAAACAGCGTGTGCGGCTCAGCCCGGGAGACGGGCCCCACCTGTGCCGGAGCCTCCTCTCACAGGGCTCACTTAGACAAGCTCCTTGCCTCAGGACCATTTGTCTAAAAGGTACACCGTGCGCATGTTCATTGCGCAAGAGTGTCCTGCTGTGTGACCCTCGCACGACTCGCTCTCCCTCCTCCTACCTGCTCCCCCTTCACACCGGCCCGGTGGCCGTGGCTCCTCACCACTGCTCTCAGTGCAGAGGAAGTAAGACCTGGGTAAATGACTCCCCAGGAAGGAGGCAGGGTTTGGACCCAGGTCAGCCACCGCTTACTTCCAGCTGAGCTTTTTTTAAAAAAAAAAAATTTTTTTTAAAATTTATTTTTAGAGAGGAAAGGAGAGGGAGAGAGAGAGAAACATCAATGTGAGAGGGAAACATCCATTGGCCGCCTCCTGCACGTCCCCTCCTGGGGATCGAGCCCGCAATCCGGGCCTGTGCCCTGGCTGGGAATTGAACTGGCAGCCATTCAGTGCCCGGGACGATGCCCAACCAACTGAGCCACACCGCCCAGAGCTTCAGCTGAGCTTCGAAGGACTCTTCCAGGCCCTACTCTTACCACCTCCCACCCCAACCACAATGTTTGTCTTTACAAGAGAACAAATCCCCTTTTATTTACTCACTTTTCAGTAAATTTAAATCCTTAGGGGACAGCACTCTACAGATCCCGTGTCCACGGCCTTAGCAGGAGGTTACTTTGGAATTTAGCACGAACCACACACTGTTTCCAGTAGCACAACTCTGATTCGGTTCAGGTTGCCACCAGGAGTCACGTGCTGTCTTTGCTTTGCACATAAGCACATGTCCTGCTCAGATAGGATTCAGCTTCACTTCCAGCATCAACCGCGTCAGCTTTCAGGAGCGCTGTGCTCCCTCTGGGCCCGGAGACCCGCTGACAGCCGGCAGGGTGGCCTTGGACCTCACCTTGCAGGCAGGTTTGCCCTCACAGGTCCTGCTCCCGCAGCCTCCCAGCTCCAAGGTGGAGCAAGCGCCCAGCCCCGTGCTCTTGGACACCTGACGTTCCTCGGGTCTGTGTGGCTGGGGGGAGAGGGAGGGCGGGACTTTGCTTTGCTATTTCTGGTGTCCAGTTTGAACCATTTAAGTCCCCCCAGAGCTGGTTCCCATGGCAGGTCAAGGAAAGTGTGAATCATTGAAAACCACAGAGAATTTCCACATCCTGTCAGCTTCCTCCCGCTCGAAACCATCACTCAGGCTGCCGATCTCCAGGGGCCCAGAGCCGCAAGCTGAGCGGCCCCCTCTCTCCCTGTCGTGCAAACAGCGTGTGCGGCTCAGCCCGGGAGACGGGCCCCACCTGTGCCGGAGCCTCCTCTCACAGGGCTCACTTAGACAAGCTCCTTGCCTCAGGACCATTTGTCTAAAAGGTACACCGTGCGCATGTTCATTGCGCAAGAGTGTCCTGCTGTGTGACCCTCGCACGACTCGCTCTCCCTCCTCCTACCTGCTCCCCCTTCACACCCCCCACCCCAGTCTGCCTAAAGTTCGTTCTCTCTCTCTCTCTCTCTTTCGCTCACTCTCTTGCTATTGCTCTTGCTGTCCACCTGCAGGAACTAATTTGGGTCAGGCACCCTAGATGCCAAGACCTCGCTTGGATCACCCATCACCATCTCCCCAACATTCATTCCTCTCTGACTCTTGTACCCACCCACCTGACTCCATGTCTCCACTCCCCTGAGCCTCCATGGGGCCCCAGGAACCTTCTTATTTCCTTGATAAAACAGAAGAGCTCAGAGGAGAATGTCCACGTGCTCCCACGGCACAGCCTCCACGTGTCCTGCAGCCACACGCACAGACTCTGCATCGTGCCCAGCACTTCCCGTGTCTCCCCAGACATGCGCTCCTGGCCGGGGAGAGACCGCAGCTGAGTTAATCCCTCCCTCGTGCAGTGGGCCCAGTATCCCCTGAACTTTTCTTACAGTCACTCCCCCTTCACTGCACCATTCTTATCAGCACGTGGACATGCTCTGATAGCTTCTATCTTAAAAAAAAAAAAGAAAGAGCCGGGCCGGCATGGCTCAGTGGTTGAGCATCGACCTATGAACCAGGAGGTCACGGTTCGATTCCTGGTCAAGGCACATGCCCGGTTGTGGGCTTGATCTCCAGAGTGGGGCATGCAGGAGGCAGCCGATCCATGATTCTCTCTCATCATTGATGTATCTATCTCCCTCCCTCTCCCCTCACCTCTGAAATCAATAAAAATATATTTAAAGAAAGAAAGGAAGAAGTCCTGTATGGACGGTCATGGAAGGCCTCACTGAGAAGGTGACAGCTGAGCACAGTAGTTAAGGATGATCTTGGCCGAGTCTCCCCCCAGCATCCCACCCAGTTCTGCTTGCTGCTGCTCAGGCCTCTGCGTGTTGAAGGCGAGGTGAGGCCAAACACCTGCCAGCAACTCCGTGTGCTCCGCCTTCTGCAGGAAGGTGCCCGGACCCTCACCCCAAGGCTTTCTTCTTCGCAGGGAGTCCCCTGACCTGGCTTTCCAGCCACCGGGCTTCACAGAGGATCTCACCCGGGGTGGGGCCCAGCGCTTGGGGCCACGCAGCCGGCAGCGGCAGGCAGATTTCCTTGAGGAAGCCGGGCTCTGCCCCACACCAGCTCGCTCACGGTGTGTTTGCCCTGGCACCCAGCACCCCAGCTGCGTTTACGCTCGCCCAGGTGCCAGGGCTTTCAAAACAAGGGTGGCCGTGTTTTGGGTGCTGGTTTTGGGTACAAAGCAGTGCGCACCTGCTCAGGCCCCACCACAGCTGGTGGGCCCGCCCTCCCCTGCCCTCCCCTGCCCTGTTGATGGCCTTGCGGGGTTGCGGCATAGCTGGGCCGTCAGAGCCGCCTCTGTGCCTGGGGTCAGGTGCCCGTTGCTTCGAGTTAACTTCCGGTCTCCCCCACCTCCCTCCCACTCATCTCCATGACAAGCCCTTATTTCAAGATTTGTTTCTGGCCATTTTTTTGCGGGGAGTTGGAGTAGGGAACATACAACACACAACACACACAGCCGGGGAAAACTTCACTTAGCACGCTCGTCTCAGATCCGAATGTAGCTTCCGAGGCATTGATTAAAACCTAGGATCCTGTCCCCACTTGCAGGGTTTCTGATTTAGTGGGTCAGAGACAGGACCAAGGATTCATCGTCACCATCACCATCACTACCATCACCATCATCACCATCATCATTATCATCACCATCACCACCACCATCAGCATCATCACCATCATCATCACCTAAGAGTCAGTCCCATAGCTGATCACACCTGAGTAAACCCCCTGAGAGGCACTGGCACCTCCCTGACTCCCTGGGTGTCGGGTGAGTGAAGCCTGTTGTGGCTGCCCTGGCAGAGTCCAGCACAGCACCGGCTCCAGGTGGCACTCGGCACACACACTGGAGGTGGAGGTGAGGGAGGCGAACCTTCTCATGAAGAACCCTTCACAGGACCCGGGACGGCCCACGAACGGACCCCGCGGTCATGTTTGCAGTCTCCACAGCTGAATTTCTCGTAGAATCATGTCTCTGTTGAGGATTTTAATGACGAAACAAGAGCAGCCTGACAAGAACTGGACAGGGTAATTATTTTGGAAGGAGCCTGAGCCTCACCTCCTCCCGGCCATTGCTTTGATGAAGATGTAGGAGGTCACCCCAGTTATTAGTGCTTCTGAGCCTTCGCTGCTCTTTGGAACCACCCGGGAGATGAACAAGTGCTGATGCCTGGGTACCATCCCTCTAATCCCCCCAGGCCCTGCTTGCTTGTTCTGGGGTGTGGCCTGGGCACCAGGACTTTTTAAGTTTTCTAGGTGATTCTGATGTGCGGCCAGGACTGCAAACTGCTGACCTATAGCGTGTGGGACGGATGGAGAGGGGCTGGGAGGTTCATTTCTTGAGTTTACAGGGTGTCCTCTTGGACTAGAGACGGAAGTCCCTGGATTCTGAGATCCAAGACACATTTTATATAAACAAACAAATAAACATATATAGTATCCAAAATTATCTATATATAAAAGCATAAATGACCGAACAACCGGTCGACCGGTTGCTGTGATGCACAATGACCACCAGGGGACAGGTGTTCAATGCACAGGATTGGGCTCCCTCCTGTCTGGATTGGGCCTGTGGTGATTGGGCCGAAACCGGCTATCTGACATCCCCCGAGGGGTCCTGGGTTGCAAGGGCATAGGTCAGGCTGAGGGACCCCACAGGTGCATGAATCCGTGCACCGAGGGGTCCCGGGTTGCGAGGGCATAGGTCAGGCTGAGGGACCCCACCGGTGCATGAATCCGTGCACTGGGCTGCCAGTATGAAAATAATAGTCAATTGTTTTCTGTTCCTTTAATAAAATGCCAGTATGTAAAATAATAGTCAATTGTTTTCTGTTCCTTTAATAAAAACATTTTTCTGATTATTAACATGGTACATGCTTATCATAAATGATTGAGTTTATGTAGAAAAGTACAGAAGAGGCTAAAAATCTCCCCAAATGGCGGCACCCAGAAGATACAGTTGTCACTGTACCTGGTGCACACCTTTCCACTCACTGCTCTGTGCCCGTGTGCACACGTGACCTAGACATGTAATTCCACATCAACAAGACCAGTAACACACCTGGGTCTGAGTGCTCGCCCAACAGTGTGACAGGGGTACTTCCCTTCAATCTGCATGACCGTGTCCATGAGCTCTTGCCCTGTTCCAGCTCTCAGTGCTGGTCAATGGGACATCGCCTCCCTGTGAAAGCTCGCTGTGTGTTTTTCAAGTAGAAGACAAGCAGCCCTGAGGCGGGCAGGCCCTCCGAGGTCCAGAAGCTGGCGAGCACACGCAGTGTGCGGGGCAGGTCTGGGCAGTCTGTGGCCGGGTCGGAAGGGCTTAGGGCGCCCGGCCACGCCCCTTTGTGTAGGTCTGGTCTCTGTTGAGTTTTCGTTTCATTCTTTTGTGTTCATTCTGCGAGAGGTCCTGCTTTCACTCACCTTCCAGACCAGGCCAAGGGCACAGAAAGCCCAGCGCAGTCAGCAAAGAGCTGCCCCCTGAACACGCAGGAGGCGGAACCACCCATAAGGGCGTGTCCCGATGCTGCCTGTGGGCGGGACCGTCCTCCAGGTGTTGAGAGAAGCCGACCCTCTGCATTTGTATTTGAAATCTCTTGGCTTTTTAAATGTAGACAACTGGTGGTTTAAAATGAAAAAACTGAGACCAAACAAAACACACGCACGTGGGCGTCTTACCGCCCCCTGGAAGCCAGCCTGAGGCCTGGATCTGCCGAGTGTCTGTGGCCGATGGTATTGACTCAGTCTCCCCCATTCAGGTCTCAGAATATTGACTGAGGGCCTTATTCTGAGGGCCACCTACTGTTCAGAAGGCTGAGATACAAAGATGAAAAGCTATGGTCCTTGGTCCTTGCCTTGCGGGGAGGAGGGGCGAGAGGTGCTGTTCTCAAACAGGGTGCCCAGACCAGTGTCCTCAGTTGGTGACTCGGTAGAAGTGCAAGTTCTCGGGCCTCACCCGACCCACCGGATCAGAATCTGCATTTAAGCGAACCCTGCGGCCTGTTTTCACCACCTCCCTGGTGGTTCCCTGGTGGTTGAGAACCGTGGTGTGGAAGGGAGTCAGACACGGGGGCAGGGGTCTGTGAGATGGGAAGGGGCGGTGGGAGTCGGGGGAGCCTTTGGGAAATCAATGGCCCACCTGGGTCTTCAGGGATGATAGGAGTTGGCCAGGCAGGAGGGCGCCCTGGGGAGGAGCATCTGGGGGAGGGGCAGCGGGAGCGCTATTAGGGACATGTGACAAGGCTGCTCTGGGAACAGCGAGCTGAAAAGAGGTGGGGCCAGGTGGCTGGGTTGAATCTTGTGGGGGTTGGACATCACTTGACTGGGCGTGTGACGTTGGGCCTGGTGTAGGAAAGTAAAGCTGGTGGCAGGGCTCATGCCTCCTGGGCAGGGACAGCCTTCCGGGCCCTCCCTGGCCTAGATCTCAGGTCCAGACTCTCCTGGCGTGACTCGGATCTGGGTCAGCAAGTGCCATCCTCGGAGGGGGCGGCGGGGAGAGGTGCGCAGCAGCCGTTGCCACGTCCGGGACAGTGACAGAGGCGTCACTGCACCTCTTTCCTCCCCAGGGACAGCGTCTCTCCGAGGTGGACGCTGCAGGGGTGGCCTGTGCAGTCCTGCTAAGCAAGTAGCCCGTTTGTTTCTGCGGCAAATATTTTGGGGAAAAAAAATCTTTTCTTTCTATCCTCTTGTAGACTTGGGGCTCCGGACCAGGGAAACACATATCTGTACCTACCTGGGCTGGTTCCTCCCACCTCCCTCTTTCTCACTGTCTGTCTGTCTTTCCCTCTTTCTGTTGGGAATGGCTGGGCTGCGAGATCATGGGAGCGGGATGCAGCGCCACCGCCCCCTGCTGGTCATTGTGTGTAACGTCTGGCTTGTACGGTACAGAGGGAGGGGGGACCTGGGGCAATGCAAATAACAGAAGCACAGATGTAGACTGAGATTGGATCCCTTAATTTAAAAAAACCGGGCACATGTAGTCAATGCAAAGATGTCTACCTCTGTGAGAGGGTGAAAGGAGTTTTTTGACTCCTTCCATCTTTGCCAAATGCTGGGATGCGTTTATGAAGGAGTCACTTCTTCCTTCCACCACTGGGACCTCATGCAGTAGCGGTCACATTACCAACCTTCTTCCTTCCACACATGTGTTTTCCAGCTGATTGCTTCGGGCGTTCACTCAGGTCGGTCACACATGTCTAGGCCTGTGCTGACTATGTAACGGAGGTATCACCTTGATGGGCATCAAAAGTGATATTTAAGGTGCGGAACATGGTGTTTCCACTTGGTAACTGACCTCCTTGTTAATCACACAGATGTGTTTATAAATTCAGGAGGCATTGATGACGACGCAGTAGACGGGATTAGTTACGGAGAGGCCTGTCCGAGGAGGGTGCGCCCCGCCCAGACGTGGGAGGGTGGGTTTCCTAGAGCAGTTCCCGGGAAGCTTCCTGGGCCGCCCGTTTTGAAGCCCCTATTTGTTAGTGTCTAAATCTAAAGGTCCTTCGAATAAAAACCAACCCTGCTTCTCCTGACATCCCCGCCTTGGCTTCGCCGCTGCTCGTCTGAGGAAGCCGGGCTCAGGGCGAGTGGCTGGGGTGCAATTGTGTGTTGAGGGACAGGACAGCCTGCTGGGAGGATGCTCGTGTGTTTTCCAGCTGATTGCTTCGGGCGTTCGCTCAGGTCGGTCGCACATGTCTAGGCCTGTGCTGACTATGTAACCGAGGTATCACCTTGATGGGCATCAAAAGTGATATTTAAGGTGCGGAACATGGTGTTTCCACTTGGTAATTGACCTCCTTGTTAATCACACAGATGTGTTTATAAATACAGGGGACGTTGATGACGACGAAATAGACCGGATTAGTTACAGAGAGGCCTGTCCGAGGAGGGTGCGCCCTGCCCAGACGCAGGAGGGTGGGTTTCCTCGAGCCATTCCTGGGAAGCTTCCTGGGCTGCCCGTTTTGAAGCCCCTGTTTGTTAGTGTCTAAATCTAAAGGTCCTTCGAATAAAACCAACCCTGCTTCTCCTGACATCCCCGCCTTGGCTTCGCCGCTGCTCGTCCGAGGAAGCCAGGCTCAGGGCGAGAGGCTGGGGTGCAATTGTGTGTTGAGGGACAGGACAGCCTGCTGGGAGGATGCTCGAGGCAGAAGGACTGATGGGCGCTGGCTCGGAGGCCGGGGCTGCCTGGCTCTTGCTAAGTGGACATGGGCCAGCTTGGTCCCCGGCACCGTGAGCTCTGTGTCCTCTGGGTCCTCCCCAGCTCCCTTCAGATGCTCTAGTCAAATCGATGCGGACATTCGACCTCCCTTAGACGGGGAGCCGCGTTGGGGACATAGGAGCGAAATGACATTGCTTCTGTTCTCTTACCAAGACTTGCAGACACATTCCGGTCAAACCCGCCGGAGTGTCCGCCGCAGGTTGGCGTGTTGTGTTCACACACGTGCCTGCTCTTAATGCAGCCTCTGTTTTCTTTGTTCCCAGTTGCCAACGAAGCTGGAGACAAGGCTGCCGGGCCACTCAACCGCTTCTCCCGCTTCTCCCGTGAGTAAACCTTCCCTCCTTTCCTTGGCTCCTTCGAGGCCTTAAAAAAATAAAATGTATATCTTGATTTCAGAGAGGGAGGGAAAGGGAGAGAGACAGGAACATCAATGATGAGAGAGAATCATCAGTCGGCTGCCTCCTGCACGCCCCCTACTGGGGATCCGAGCCCTCAACCCGGGCTTGTGCCCTGACCAGGAATCGAACCGTGACCTCCTGGTTCAGAGGTTGACACTCACCCACTGAGCCACCCGGCCGGGCTGGATGGGCTTTCATTTCCAGCACCACCACTACCATCTGTTTCACTTAAAGTAATTCCACCTACACTCCTTGGGCCTCGGTTTTCCCGCCTGACAAATGGGAAGTTCACGCACAGCTTCCCCCTTTAGAAAAAGATGCTGTCGTTTGAGGTCCTGGCAGGAGAGCCACACTGCTCCCTGCATTGTTCCCATCGGGGCAGCCACGACCCGAGTGCGGACCCTCATGGGACCCCGTGCGTGGGGTTGAAAGGATAATTTCTCTGTTTACGGGGCTCCTTTTGGGAGGCGTCAGCACTTTGGGGTCGAGTCCTAGGAATGATTTTTATGGAACTGTGATGGCAGTTGCTACCTGGAGTCATTATTTCCTCAGGGGGCGTGGCAGGCGTGCTGCAGTCCCGGTGGGCCTTCCCCTCCTGAGGAGTGAGCTGGGGGCTAACACGTGGAGAAGGAAACTTCTAATCTTAGCAAACACTCAAGGACGACCCCTGTTCATCACGCCAAGTGAAAGAAGTCAGGCAGAGAAAGGCAAAACCGTGTGATCTCACTGAAATGTGGGATCTCAAAATCAAAGCGAAAGTCATGGGGTATAAAGTAAGTGCTTCATGGTTGCTGTAGTTAGCTACACCGCGTTACATATCCGAAAGTGGCTAAGAGAAGTAGATCTTCAACGTTCTCACCACAAGAAAAAATTGTAACTGTTAATTGGACTTACTGTGATCTTATGGTGAATTATTTTGAAATGTATACAAATATCAAATCATTATGTCATTCACCTAAACTAATAGAAAGTTACATGTCAATTGTATGTCAAAAACAAACGCCCCCTCCAACCAAACCAGTATAACTTGTAGTGCTCAGACATGGCCACACGGTGGCAGCAAAGCCCAACATTTGATGTGTAGCTACTCCAGGAACCTCACTCAGGCCAATGGACTGAGCTTTTGCCAAGAGAGCCCAGGGCACTGGGAGGGACCGGGGTTGGGGTGGGGGTGGGGCATTGGACCCGAAGCTTGTGAGCAGGGCAGGTCCATTCTGGAGTTTTGATTGCTTCCCTAACTGAGAGGAGAATAATTTCTCTCCTGAGATGAGTGTGTTTGAGAAGAAAAGAATGGTGTCAAAAGCAGTAAGAAAATGGAGGCAGTTTTGGCCTCTTTTACTTTGGGAGGTAAAACTCCAGGTGGTGTTGAAAACGGTTGACCCTACTGCAGAGCTGTAGAGGAGTAACTTGGGCGGGATGAGTGACAAGGCAAAGGGGGGGGTCAACCGGTATTTCTGTTTTGTTATTTTTAATCCTCGCCTGAGGATATTTTCCCATTGATTTTTAGGGAGAGTGGAAGAGAGAGGGAAAGACAGGGAGAAATGTCGATGTGAGAGAAACACATTGATTGGTTGTCTCCTGCAGGAGCCCTGACCCGGGCCCGGGCCAGGGAGGAACCTGCAACCGAGGTACGGGCCCTTGACTGGAATCGAACCTGGGACCCTTCAGTCTGCAGGCCAACGCTCTATCCACTGAGCCAAACTGGCTAGGGCTCACCAGTATTTTTGCACTGGGTGTCTGAGGGGGTGAACGAGCACCTTCCCTGGCAGAGTGGACGGGGGCGGAGAGAGATGGGCAGTGAGGTGAACCCTTGGGTTGGGAGGGGGTGAACCAGCACCTATTGCGTGGTGACGCCCCGGGCAATGCAAGATGGTGTGACAGAGCGTGAGGCCAGCCAGAGGGCTCCCCTGGGTGGCCGGTCACAGCCGGGAGGCCCTGCTGCAGGGCCGGGAGCGTGAGTTGGGCTGGCTGGCTATGGAGCCAGGACGATGAGAACAGGAGAAGGCACAGGGGTGGCAGTCGGGGCTGAGAAATGCCACGAGCAGGGGCTGAGCCGGTGGCTGGGTATTCAATGTCCTCAGGCGCATGGACTGTGGATGCCCCAGAGCCGTACGAAGGACCCAGGAGCGCAGGGACTGGGTCTGCAGGCTTCCTGACTTGTCTTAAACAGCTCCAACGAGTCCTAAAAAGCTCCGATCCTGAGTCGCTCCCGACTTCCACCTCCACAGTATTCCAGGACCGAGCATCTTCACTCCCCACTCGTTCCAGCAGGAAGGCATCGCAACAGTGGCAGCTCAATGTGTGAAGGGTGTCGGGGCAGCATGCTAGCTCAGAGGTTCTCAAACTGGGGTCCCTGGGAACCTGTTAGAAATACAAGTTCTCGGATCCCTCACCCACTCTGCTGAATCAGAAACCCTGAGGGTGGGTCCCGGGAATCTGCCAGCGGTTCCGATGCACACCCCAGTTTGAGAACCACTGCTCTGCTGATGCTGGTGCTGGGAGCAGAGCAGCACAGTGCTTTTACTTACTTTATATAACCCAGACTAATAGAGCCAGCGGCGTTTATAGCCGTTGTACCTACACCCAGAGAAGACAGAACTAATGCTAACTGTCCTTAAAGAACGGTCCGTTATTGTTTTTATTTTATTGGAGGGGCTTGGGGGTGTGGATGGCGATCTTGGAAAGATGGTCCGAAGGCCTCCCTACCCCACTCTTGGAACTGGCCCTGTTCTGCGTCACTTCTTGAATCGAATCATTTCTCCTCCTAAGGCATCTCCTACCTAGTCCTGGCCTTTCTCCCTCCACAGCAGGTTTTATTATGAAGCTCCTTGGCCGGCCCACTAGCTTCTTACTGAACCTCCAACCCCTCCCCCAAAACATGCACCGTCATCTTCAAACTGTAGTTTTTGTTATGACACATGTTTGTGCTTCAGAAACACATAACTCCCCAACCTATGTCCACCCAGGATCTGTCCGCCTGACCACAGGGGCTCCGCTGCTTTCTCCTACGCCTTTCTCCATCCCTTTCATCAGTATAGTCGTTATCAGCCAAGCAGATAGACCAACCCATCAAGTTAGACTAGGACTAACTCGTCCTAGATGGTTTAGTCCAAAGCTCGCCACCTCGTGAAAACTCGAGTCCTCTCTATGGAATCCCTGTCAGGGGTCATGAGCTCGGGGCTGGGACCCATCCAGGGCCAAAAACTCACCTTGGCCCGGAAAAGTGGTGGTAGTAGTGGTCATAGGGAAGGACTGGAGTGTGTGTGTGTGTGAGTGTGTGTGTGTGAGTGTGTTTTCAGGGGACACACTTTACTTTTCTTTTTAAAAATTAAAAAATATATTTTTATTGATTTCAGAGAGGAAGGGAGAGGGCGAGAGAGAGAATTATCGATGATGAGAGAGAATCATTGATTGGCTTCCTCCTGCATGCCGTCTACTGGGGATCAAGCCCCAATCTGGGTACGTACCCTGACTAGGAATCGAGCTGTGACCTCCTGATTCATAGGTAGATGTTCAACCACTGAGCTACACCAGCCAGGCCACTTAACTTCTTTCCTTTTTTAATTTATATGATCGAGTTTGAGTGTGTCTGCTATGTTACTTGGTCCCCAGTATGTTAGCCACTGGTTCACCAGTGGACTGTCTGGTGATACTCTCAGTAGCGTCTATAGCTTGTGGACGATACGTAACCCAGATGTCAGCTGGAGGCTCCTGGCCCACTGGGATCTGGGAAATAGGCTCACATTGCTTCCATGTGCTTTTGGAAGGTTAGGGCAGTCCTCAGTGCTCTGTGAACGCCTGGGATGACCCAGTGTTCTTCCTGCCCTGACTTCCTACCTCCACCCACTGTTTCCCTCCGTGTGCCTCTGCCTGTCTTCACATCTGCTCTAACGTAGACTCAGATGTGGGACAAGCCCCTTCTTTTTCTCCTCTTCTGGGCAACCAAAGGCTGTTGGTCAAAGCAGAACTTGACTGAAGATTAGGGGTCCGCCCTAAGAGAGGTCCCAGTATGCGATTGCATGCAGACCATTTACATTCATGGTTCTAATAGATCCAGAGCCATAGAAGCATGGAACAGACTGCTGAGTCTCAGAGGGAAGGCGAGGGTGGATGGGAGGAGATCAACCAGAGAACTTGTATGCATAACCCATGGACACAGACAATAGGGTGGTGAAGGCCTGGGGCAGGAGATGGGCTAGAATGAGTCAGTGGGGGGGAAAAAGGGGGCTATAAGTAATATTTTCAACAATGAAGAGAAAAAAAGAGAAAAAAAATAAATTCATTGTTCTGTTCTCAACAGCCCTTCATCCATCTTCATACCAGCACGTTTTTTAAAGACCACTTTGCCCACTCGTGGCCTGCCACCCCTTGATCCTCCTCTACACCACTCCTCTATTCTTTGCCCTTTCTTGCCATTTCCCTCTTAGGAATAGCTTCCATGTGCTTTTGGAAGGTTAGAGCAGTCCTCCATGCTCTGTGAACGCCTGGGATGACCCCGTGTTCTTCCTGCCCTGACTTCCTGCCTCCGCCCACTGTTTCCCTCCTTGTGCCTCTGCCTGTCTTCACATCTGCTCTGACGTAGACTCAGATGTGGGAAAAGCCCCTTCTTTTTCTCCTCTTCTGGGCAACCAAAGGCTGTTGGTCAAAGCAGAACTTGACTGAAGATTAGGGGTCCGCCCTAAGAGAGGTCCCAGTATGCGATTGCATGCAGACCATTTACATTCATGGTTCTAATAGATCCAGAGCCATAGAAGCATGGAACAGACTGCTGAGTCTCAGAGGGAAGGCGAGGGTGGATGGGAGGAGATCAACCAGAGAACTTGTATGCATAACCCATGGACACAGACAATAGGGTGGTGAAGGCCTGGGGTAGGAGATGGGCTAGAAGGGGGAAAAAAGGGATATAAGTAATATTTTCAACAATGAAGAGAGAAAAAGAGAAAAAAAATAAATTCATTGTTCTGTTCTCAACAGCCCTTCATCCATCCCCATACCAGCACGTTTTTTAAAGACCACTTTGCCCACTCGTGGCCTGCCACCCCTTGATCCTCCTCTACACCACTCCTCTATTCTTTGCCCTTTCTTGCCATTTCCCTCTTAGGAATAAAAAGACACTCTTCCCAGTCTAGGCAAGTAGCCGAAGGTGTTGCCATGGTTCCTGCCATGTGTGCTGTGGGCCTTGGGGTGACACATATAGTTTTGTAGGCCCTCACACATGCCCCTCTAGGGGACAGCGTCTTGCAGATTAAGCTAAGAGCACCCCCTCCCCCCGACCCGGAAGTTGTGAGCCCCATGTTCACAGCTGCAGTTCTCGGAACCTATGGAAGAATCGCCTCGTTTCCAGGTTCCCTCATCACTAGGGCCCAATCACAAGGGAAGTCAAGATGTGAAGCCATTTGGGCGAGAAGCTGAAGAAAACCCATGCAGGACACAGCTGAAGCACATGGAAGGAAGAAAGGACTGATACAAAATTTATTCCGGTGTCTGATGTGGTTTCTACAGCCTCAGAAATGGGCATCTTACCCCGAAGGGCACGTTGGGCACCGGAGTATAAACCGAGTCAGTCCCAGCTCTTTCCCCGGAGGAGCCTACCACCCACAGCGGGCCCATTGTCTTGATGTTGTCACCAGCGATGGTTAGTACGGGCCACTTCAGAAAGAGTTCTTCTCCGTGATGAATATATGACCCCAAGCCTCTCTTTTTCTGGAACTCTTGATTAAAACTCCAAACCTCCAAGCAGTTGCTTTCAGACACTTTTGTTTTTGCGCACAGCACACGCACCATTACGGCATGTCCAGGATGCACGGGGCGCCTTCTTCCCCGTGCCCAGAGCTCTCCATGCACCTCTATCCCGGATCCGTTCCCACCGAGGCTTTAGAATGAGGTGGAAACTCAGCGCTGGAGCTTCCATGGGCTAGAAGGGGGAAAAAAGGGATATAAGTAATATTTTCAACAATGAAGAGAGAAAAAGAGAAAAAAAATAAATTCATTGTTCTGTTCTCAACAGCCCTTCATCCATCCCCATACCAGCACGTTTTTTAAAGACCACTTTGCCCACTCGTGGCCTGCCACCCCTTGATCCTCCTCTACACCACTCCTCTATTCTTTGCCCTTTCTTGCCATTTCCCTCTTAGGAATAAAAAGACACTCTTCCCAGTCTAGGCAAGTAGCCGAAGGTGTTGCCATGGTTCCTGCCATGTGTGCTGTGGGCCTTGGGGTGACACATATAGTTTTGTAGGCCCTCACACATGCCCCTCTAGGGGACAGCGTCTTGCAGATTAAGCTAAGAGCACCCCCTCCCCCCGACCCGGAAGTTGTGAGCCCCATGTTCACAGCTGCAGTTCTCGGAACCTATGGAAGAATCGCCTCGTTTCCAGGTTCCCTCATCACTAGGGCCCAATCACAAGGGAAGTCAAGATGTGAAGCCATTTGGGCGAGAAGCTGAAGAAAACCCATGCAGGACACAGCTGAAGCACATGGAAGGAAGAAAGGACTGATACAAAATTTATTCCGGTGTCTGATGTGGTTTCTACAGCCTCAGAAATGGGCATCTTACCCCGAAGGGCACGTTGGGCACCGGAGTATAAACCGAGTCAGTCCCAGCTCTTTCCCCGGAGGAGCCTACCACCCACAGCGGGCCCATTGTCTTGATGTTGTCACCAGCGATGGTTAGTACGGGCCACTTCAGAAAGAGTTCTTCTCCGTGATGAATATATGACCCCAAGCCTCTCTTTTTCTGGAACTCTTGATTAAAACTCCAAACCTCCAAGCAGTTGCTTTCAGACACTTTTGTTTTTGCGCACAGCACACGCACCATTACGGCATGTCCAGGATGCACGGGGCGGCGCCTTCTTCCCCGCGCCCAGAGCTCTCCATGCACCTCTATCCCTGATCCGTTCCCACCGAGGCTTTAGAATGAGGTGGAAACTCAGCGCTGGAGCTTCCCAAAGGATACCAGGCAGATTTGCAAACGAATCGTGTGGCAGATGGTGGGACTTGGAGTTTTGCATGCTTTGCAGATATTAGCATCGAAAAACTTCCACTTATGTATAGGGCGGTGTCTGAATTAGTGAAAGTCTAAATTACGGAAAACTTAAAAGAAATGCTATCTTCGAACTCTCCAGTACCTAAGTCACACCGGCCACCGACAGTGTTTGCCAGGCAGAGTTCACTCGCACTAGGCGGGCGTCTTTGTTCATTAGTCACCAAATGAGCGTTGTCAGAGTTCTCGGAAGCAGTCCCCCTTTAATCTTGTCTGCACCACTCCTCCGCTGAACAGCCTTCTTTTGATGTGTGACAAAGAGTAATGGAGACTTTTCCCCTTGGAACGGGTGGCCTTGTGCATCGTGGGCCACGGCGCCAGGTGAGTCTCTAAATAGACTTTAAAAGTTAAGTCGGAGCCGTGCCATCCATCGGGGACACAGATGCAAGGCTTCACTTGGAAGCAGGGTGGGCACCTTTCCTCCTGCTCCCGTGGGAGGCTTGGGCTACGCATGGCTTATTGTAATAGCTGGCTGTTTGGGCACAAATGCAGTCTCCATCTTGGTTCTCTCTACTAAATTGATCTGGCAGCCCAAGTCAACAGCGAGTGAAACCTACAGTGATCCACACTCCTTGCCTTTGGAAAAACATGCTCTGTATGGATTTGTTTTTGTTTTCATTACAGGGTGGTTAAACGAGGGTTAAATCCGAAATAAAGCCCTAAGCCCTGGCCAGGTAGCTCAATTAGCTGAATTGATCTGGCAGCCCAAGTCAACAGCGAGTGGAACCTACAGTGATCCACACTCCTTGCCTTTGGAAAATCATGCTCCGTATGGATTTTTTTTTTTTATTACAGGGTGGTTAAACGAGGGTTAAATCTGAAATAAAGCCCTAAGCCCTGGCCAGGTAGCTCAATTACTTACAGTGTTGTTCTGATATGCCAAGTTTTCGGTTCCATCTCCAGTCAGGGCACATACAAGAATCACCCAATGAATGCATAAATAAGTAGAAAAACAAATTGGTATTTCTCTCTCTCTCAAATCAATAAAAAGTGGCCTTGTGCATCGTGGGCCACGGCGCCAGGTGAGTCTCTAAATAGACTTTGAAAGTTAAGTCGGAGCCGTGCCATCCATCGGGGACACAGATGCAAGGCTTCACTCGGAAGCAGGGTGGGCACCTTTCCTCCTGCTCCTGTGGGAGGCTTGGGCTACGCATGGCTTATTGTGATAGCTGCCTGTTTGGGCACAAATGCAGTCTCCATCTTGGTTCTCTCTGCTGAATTGATCTGGCAGCCCAAGTCAACAGCGAGTGGAACCTACAGTGATCCACACTCCTTGCCTTTGGAAAATCATGCTCCGTATGGATTTTTTTTTTTTATTACAGGGTGGTTAAACGAGGGTTAAATCTGAAATAAAGCCCTAAGCCCTGGCCAGGTAGCTCAATTACTTACAGTGTTGTTCTGATATGCCAAGTTTTCGGTTCCATCTCCAGTCAGGGCACATACAAGAATCACCCAATGAATGCATAAATAAGTAGAAAAACAAATTGGTATTTCTCTCTCTCTCAAATCAATAAAAAACATTAAAATTAAAAAAGTAAGACTCCAAACAAAATATGGCAGATGGCAGAACCCCAACACCAACTCTCTTCAGCTCCAAGGGGGTTTGCTGGGAGGATCTGTGGTCATTCACAGACCCACAGGAGCCGTCTTTCTGGGGACCTGAGGGATCAGAGCCAGGGGCAGGTCACTCCCAGGACTCCTTGTTTTTCCTGCTCTCCTTGGGGTGCTAGCTCCATTTGCTCAGGCTCCTTCGTGGAGTGGGATGTGGTTCCCAGCACCAGCAGTCTAATAGGAAAGAAAGGGCGCTTCCTTTTGGTTTCAGTAGGAAAAATACCAGGGAAGAATGGTGATTATCCAAGCTGGGGTCGTATACCTACTCCTCGACTTTATCCCCGAGGACAGGGCCATCGGGTAGCATAGCTGAAAGCCATCTGGCTCACGTGGAAAGAGTAACAGGGGAGGAGTTGTTCTCAGAATAAAGTGAGAGGGCTAAGTATGGAGGAAATGATGTTTGGGTTAATAAATGCAACAGATGTTTCATTACAGAAGGGGCCAGTCTTATACCTGGATGAGAGCATGATATGTTGCTAAGGTGAAAATTCTTCTGGTAAAGAAATTAAACAATTAATCATCCTTTTGTTAAAGACCATCTCGATATAAATCCAAAACGGAGATTTCTCTTTAGAAATTGACGAAGTGATTTTAACTAAACTTTCCTTAGAGACGTAAGCAAGTAAGAACAGTCAAGATGAGAAGGGAGGAGGCCTGTCCGATGTTAATGGATGTTTGGTTTCAGTAGGAAAAATACCAGGGAAGAATGGTGATTATCCAAGCTGGGGTCGTATACCTACTCCTCGACTTTATCCCCGAGGACAGGGCCATCGGGTAGTATAGCTGAAAGCCATCTGGCTCATGTGGAAAGAGTAACAGGGGAGGAGTTGCTCTCAGAATAAAGTGAGAGGGCTAAGTACGGAGGAAATGGTGTTTGGGTTAATAAATAAATGCAACAGATGTTTCATACAGAAGGGACCAGTCATATACCTGGATGAGAGCATGATACGTTGCTAAGGTGAAAATTCTTCTGGTAAAGAAATTAAACAATTAATCATCCTTTTGTTAAAGACCATCTCAATATAAATCCAAAAAGGAGATTTCTCTTTAGAAATTGACGAAGTGATTTTAACTAAACTTTCCTTAGAGACGTAAGCAAGTAAGAACAGTCAAGATGAGAAGGGAGGAGGCCTGTCCGATGTTAATGGATGTTATTGAGTTATAGGTAGAATAATGGGAGCCAGTTATGTAGAAAAGCAACAGGTTGCGCTAACACATCGGTTCTCAACCTGTGGGTCGCGACCCCTTTGGGGGTCGAACGACCCTTTCACAGAGGTCGCCTAAGACCATCGGAAAACACATATATAATTACATATTGTTTTTGTGATTAATCACTATGCTTTAATTATGTTCAATTTGTAACAATGAAATTGGGGGTCACCAGAACATGAGGAACTGTATTAAAGGGTCCCGGCATTAGGAAGGTTGAGAACCACTACTCTAACAGGATAGCTCAGAAAAACCCCACACCCTAATGTAATTGAGAATTTAAAATATGTCATCACAAAGCAAGCTGAATTCTTACGTTCCATAGGGAGACTCCCCCTCCCCCAACCTTGGTGTGTCTTTCTGAAATGGGGTTAAATTGCCAAATCTTTTTGAAATTGGAGGAGACAGAATTTCTGAAAAGTTTCTAAAACCAAGAATTAGTATAGTAAAAAGAATGGGACAGGGCTATGCGACTGATTTAAAAATATTCAAAACCTTATTGGTACTTCATTTTCTTTACTGTCATTATTGTGTTATTTTAGTGGCATAAGCTCTTCATCCGGGTTTTATTAGGTTCCCTCCTGACCTCTGTGTCCTGGCCCAGTTTTCTTCCCTGCTGGGCATTTTAGGGGCCTCGCCCTCCTAAAAGGAGGGGATACCCTACAAACCTTTGTTACAAATATTTTGAGAACCATTGAAAGTTCCCGAGAATTTAGTTTTTAATCTTTTAGGAGAATGAGGTCTCTTCTTTCCTCCTGGCTTTGCAGGACTCCACCTTCTCAGCCTTCAGCCGGCATAATCTTCATGTATTTCATTTTTTTAAAAACCAGGAACCTCATTGATGGAGCACTTGTCAGATTTAAATGGGATTCCCATCTCACCTTGGGCTCCTCCTGCGGCAGTTTATCAGGCTCCCCCTGTCAGACACACACACTTCACAGTGAATCTATAGTTATTTTGGAATCAGATTTTTCTCATCTCCTTTTCTTGCTCTCTTGTCTTTTCTCAACCCATCAAGCTCACGTCGTGTTATCCATCTCCTTCTGCAGCCTGAGCTGCAAGCTGCTGTCATGCAAAAGGACTACGCAAAGTCAAGGTTCTCCCTAGTAGCAAATAAGCTGTATCTTATGACTTATGAAAAAGGATGTCTGTTTTGTAAAAAAATGCAGAACATGCCCTGGCTGGTTTGCTCAGTGGTTAGAGCGTCAGCCCACAGACTGAAGGGTCACAGGTTTGCAGGTTCGATTCCCGGTCAAGGGCACGTACCTCAGTTGCAGGTTCCCCAACCCCAGTCGGGGCATGTGTGGGAGGCAACCTAATCAATGTGTCTCTCTCATTGATGTTGCTCTCTCTCTCTCTCCCCCTCCATCTCTCTCTCTCCCCTCCCTTCCTCTCTTTAGAAATCAATGGCAAAAATATCCTCCGGTGAGGATTTAAAAAAAAAACCCCACAGTAGAACATTCTGCTTGATCTACACTATGTGTATGTTTATTTGCTCATAAATGAAGTACAGTGTGATGTACCACCCCGAGCCCTGGGTCAGGAGGGTGAGGATCTCAGGACAAAAGTGATCTATTCTCTAACTCTATGGTCTCGGTTATTGATCTCCCGGAGCCATGGTCCCAGTGCTCAGTGATGTTTCCATGACACTTCCTTCCGATTGTTGACTTAGGGTGAACCAAGGTGACAGGTGAGGGCCGCTGACCACGCCGGCACCCAGCCATGTTCGCTGCATCTGCGGCTGGCACTGGTTCTCTCGATGCGCTCAGTGGTGTGGGTGCTGCTGCCGGAGTTTATGGTTCTGGAAGCTCTAGAATCACCCTGGAGGCTCATGGGGTCCACGAAAAGTTGTCTTTGTGAAGAGCGGGGAGAGGATTGATGGCAGAAACAGAGGGAGGTAGCGGGAAAGGAGACCGTCCTAGGCATTGAGTGGGAGTCAGGAACAGGTCAAAGCAGAGAGGAAAATGGGGTGGGCAAGGGGGCGGCTGAACTGAGCTGCTCACCTCTGAGCAGCGGTAGTGTGCCCCCCCGCCCCCCCAGGCGTGGTCTATGGCTTCCCTCTCGGGCTTCAGGTATTATTGAGAGAGACCCATGTGACTATCTGTTTCCATATTTTTGCTTCTGTTTAGTCAGAGGAATCTCATGCTTTCACAATCAGCTTAAATAAATCAGAGCAGGGGAATGTCCTTTTTCACTTTGTCGGAGCAGATCACACCAGTGTCCCTGGAGCACTTGCTGCCCACGCCTGGGAGGACTGCAGCCAGAGGAGCGTGAGCTGGGCTGCACCCAGGGCCGCTGGGACCCTCCTGCAAGAATGAGGGGCAGACGGAGACTGGCTGTATTTTCTAGGACAGAAACACGGGGAGCTCTATACACTGGGTACCTATTGAGCCCAGCCTCCCATCCTCGTGGCCCATTTTTAAGCTCTAGCTATACTGTCTTCTCTTGATTTCTGTCCTAGGGTTTCTCCGCTGAGGTGGTAATTGTCCCACAGTCATTCGTAGTAGACCCGGCAGGGCTCGGGAATTAACATCCTGTGGGGTTACCCTTGTCTGAGGGATCAGAGTCTGCAGATAAATGCTCCCTCTTCCTTCCTCCCGAGCATCATTCTGAGCATCACCCACAGGTCCTCTGAGACCTCTGACAGCAGTGACACAGGGATGGCAGTCACACTCCCTGTGAAGTGTACAGTGCTACTTGAAAGCGGCCTTGGATTAGCTGTAAGTGTATACTGTGAACTCTAGGGAAAACACTAAAAAAAATTATAACCAGTATGCTAAGAAAAAGATCAAATGGAATCATTTAGGATGGTTCATTAACACCACAAAAGGCAAAATCAACAGCAACCGTGGGATGCAAAAATAGGAACAAAAAATATGGGCAACAAATAGAAAACAGTAATGAATATGGTAGAAATTAATCCAATTATATCAGTAGTTATGAATGTTAATGGTCTCAATGCACAAATTAAAAGACACAGATTGTGAGAGTGGATCAGAAAACCAATTGTGAAGAGCGGGGAGAGGATTGATGGCAGAAACAGAGGGAGGTAGCGGGAAAGGAGACCGTCCTAGGCATTGAGTGGGAGTCAGGAACAGGTCAAAGCAGAGAGGAAAGTGGGGTGGGCGAGGGGGCGGCTGAACCGAGCTGCTCACCTCCGAGCCACGGTAGTGTGCCCCCCCCCCCACCCCAGGCGTGGTCTATGGCTTCCCTCTCGGGCTTCAGGTATTATTGAGAGAGACCCATGTGACTATCTGTTTCCATATTTTTGCTTCTGTTTAGTCAGAGGAATCTCATGCTTTCACAATCAGCTTAAATAAATCAGAGCAGGGGAATGTCCTTTTTCACTTTGTCGGAGCAGATCACACCAGTGTCCCTGGAGCACTTGCTGCCCACGCCTGGGAGGACTGCAGCCAGAGGAGCGTGAGCTGGGCTGCACCCAGGGCCGCTGGGACCCTCCTGCAAGAATGAGGGGCAGACGGAGACTGGCTGTATTTTCTAGGACAGAAACACGGGGAGCTCTATACACTGGGTACCTATTGAGCCCAGCCTCCCATCCTCGTGGCCCATTTTTAAGCTCTAGCTATACTGTCTTCTCTTGATTTCTGTCCTAGGGTTTCTCCGCTGAGGTGGTAATTGTCCCACAGTCATTCGTAGTAGATCTGGCAGGGCTCAGGAATAAACATCCTGTGGGGTTACCCTTGTCTGAGGGATTAGAGTCTGCAGATAAATGCTCCCTCTTCCTTCCTCCCGAGCATCATTCTGAGCATCACCCACAGGTCCTCTGAGACCTCTGACAGCAGTGACACAGGGATGGCAGTCACACTCCCTGTGAAGTGTACAGTGCTACTTGAAAGCGGCCTTGGATTAGCTGTAAGTGTATACTGTGAACTCTAGGGAAAACACTAAAAAAAATTATAACCAGTATGCTAAGAAAAAGATCAAATGGAATCATTTAGGATGGTTCATTAACACCACAAAAGGCAAAAACAACAGCAACCGTGGGATGCAAAAATAGGAACAAAAAATATGGGCAACAAATAGAAAACAGTAATGAATATGGTAGAAATTAATCCAATTATATCAGTAGTTATGAATGTTAATAGTCTCAATGCACAAATTAAAAGACACAGATTGTGAGAGTGGATCAGAAAACCAAATCCACCTGTGATTATCCTCAAGAAACTTTAAAGATAAAGACTCATATGGGTTAAAAGTAAATTGCTGGAGAGAAATATCCCATGCTAACACTTCTTAAAAGAAAGCAGGAGTAGCTATATTAATTTCAAACAGAGCTGACCTGAAAGCAAGAAAAAATATCAGGGATAAAGAAGGGCATTGTACAATGCCACTAGGTTAGGCTAATTCTAGGGGAATTTCTCATGGGGATGTAGCAGATGTTGGTCATGGGCAAGATGAGGACTTTGATATTGCTAAAGAATAATTAAAAAATCATACACATACAAAGTGAACATGTATCAAAGACCTTAATGAACCCATGAATTGATGAAGAAACCAGTAAGACCCTACAGCTGGTTTGAAGGAGAACCCAATGAGCAGGCAAATGAACAAGCCCATCAGGAACGTGGCAGTGAATTTGCTTTGTGGCTGCAAACTGGCCACACTCATCAGTATCAACAGGGCAATAATGAACTGCTTCCCATGGGACAGCCTACATCGCTAGAAACAAGAGTCATTTGCATTTCTGTCAGCTTTCTCTGATGCACAGAACCATAGAATAGCCCCAAGATAATGAAAAAAGTGGAGATAAACAAGACAAGCGACTAGACAGGATACCCACCAGACTTTTTAGCCCATTTTTTCTTGACAATGGAGGGGACGGGAATGGGAAGTAGGGGAAAACGGGCTGTTTCTCCCAAGTCTGGCTGTAGTCTGAACTAGCCAGTGGCTGTCTTGCTTTTTCTGTCTTTCCAAAGCTTCTTGAGAGAGGGACGACATGGGAAAGGTTTCCATATTTGGCACTGAGCTCTGAAGTGCTCAACACTTGCTGTGCGAGAGTACCAGGGGCACAGAACTCGTCCATTCTGTGGATGGTTGGCAAGTGTCAGTGAACTCACCCCCAAGGCATAGCCAATATTCTTAAGTCTTTTCCATGTTGTGCGGTGTTATTCACCTAAAGCAGACTGTTGCCAATCATTTACCATCTGAAAGAGATTAAAACAAATCAGTAAAATTCTCCCAGTGCCCCATGTCATACCAGCCTCCTGGGTCTCTCCGGGGTTTGTGCCTGAGGGCCAGGTTATAGGTGGGACTACACTATAAACTATTATAATGAGACCCTGTGGCTGGAGCCCAAGTTCTACTTAATTACAGCTTTTATCAAGTCAGTTAACTGGCTGAAACACTCCAGGCCAGGGCTGCGGCTTTGGTAGCCCTTCTTTCAGATATTTATTATTAGGGAAAAATACCGAGGAAAAATAGACAGAGACTCAGATACCTGTGGGATAACACGAACCATCCCATATGAGCCAAGACCCTTCTCAATGCTCAGGAGAAGCTGGCGCTCTCCCTGTCTGTATTACGGAAACCTACCAGTGATTTCTAGATATCTTCTACCGAAAGTCCTTCATCATTGTCTGTTCTTTTTTGAACTTAAAAAAATAACGTATTAAAACATTTATTATTATTTTAGTTCTCTTACTATCATTTGAATTTGGCGAGGACGGCCATTTTTCCAGTTTATCATGCTGTGAAAACTTATCTTAGTCACGATAGAGGTGCTTGCTGACATATAGTTTTCTCGTTTGAATCACGTCTGCATCATCTGCCTGCTTCCTCTTCATGAATATGGAGAGGACCTTTGTCTGTGTTTTCTATCTTGAAATGCAACTTTTCAGAACATGGTTCAACTGTGGGCCCACAGGCAGCTCTGCCCCAGCAGTTTCTCATGGCATCACAGTCTACCCGGCTGCCCCACGCAACCTTAACCCCTCTTGACACTTCTCCCTTCTTTATCCTCGGCACCCAATCCGTTACCAAGTCTGATGGATTCTACTTGCTTATCTCCTAACACCACCCTTGTCTCTGTGTCTTCATCATCATCATCAGACTTTACCAGACCCCGTGTTTTCTCCTGGCTGACTTGCCGTCTAGCTGATCACTCCAGTGCTAGGCTCATGCACATCTCCCAGGTGGAACATGAGTAACTGTATTGCTGGTTCCCAACATTTTCTTGAGCGAAGACCCCCAACCCCCCTTAAAGTTTAAAAACAAAATGAAACAAAACAAAAAACAAACCACGGACCATCCCATGAGAGTAATTGTTCTTTGGGCTCTCAAAGGTCAAGAGAAACATAGGCTATTTCCATTTTTTTGAGTTTCCCAGAATATTACAAAAAAAGCAAAGAAACGCCAAAATAGCTTATAAAAATTGTGATGTGTTTTAACTGTTCACATTTAACAAATTAATCATTTTTACACGAGAGAAGTATGCAATGTATTTATGCCTCTCACAAGATAATTGGAAGATTTATTAAAATATCAATTCCTAGTGCTTTATAGATGGTACCACTCGTATATGGGGAACACCTTTATATTATGCGATAAGCATGCATGTAACATTTTGGAATGTATTTGGCTACAAACAAAGACCTAAGGTTGTAATAAATAGATATATGTCTGACATCAAGAAATATGGAAATCAGGGAATCTGTTCAACTATGCTGCCAGGTTTTTCCCACCTCTTCACTTTTCCAGATGCAAGATGTAGGCTTTTGTTGTAATGCTTGCCACCTCATGGTCACAGGATGGCTGCTGGAGCTCTAACACCGAGTCTTCCTTCCAGTAGGAAGAAGAAAGAAGGGCAAAGGGGAAAAATAGGAAGGCAAAGTTTAAAGGGACTAAAATGGTTTTTTTTCTTGTTGAGACCTAACTTTTTATTCAGCAAGAGACACTAGCCCCAGGAATTTTCACCTGCATTTCATTGGCCAAGATTATAACATGTGGCTAGCCATAGCAGTAAGGGAGGCTGGAAAATTGAGTATGTTGTTTTCTAGCCTCTTTAAAAGAGGAATACAAGGGAAATGGAAGTTGGGAATGAATGGTGAGCGAATCTTATTTATGGCTTCTACCACAATCTCCTTTTAAACTTGCCAGGGTATCTTTGTAGCTGTTGGTACAACTTTTGAAGGGGTTATCACATGTCCATTTGGGAGCCCTAATAAAGAGTTAGCTTAGGTCACATGACCATTCTGATTCACTGACTGAGAAAACGGTAAAAAAGCTATTAGGTGCTTCTACATGAATTTGTAGCTTATTTTTTACATGTATGTGAGACTTCATTATCTTATCTACAGATAACATGGGTCTATGGGCTCCTTCATATATCCCTGCCATTCCTCAGGGTTTGCTTCTCCACAGATTGCCAGCTTCCTTTCTGAAACCCAGAGGTGGTCACGCCACCACGGCCTTGCTTAGAAATCTTTAGTCCTTTTGTGCCTACAGAAGAAATTCTAAAGCAGCGGTTCTCAACCTGTGGGTCGCGACCCCTTTGGGGATCGAACAACCCTTTCACAGGGGTTGCCTAAGACCATATCAGATATTTGCATTACATTTCATAACAGTAGCAAAATTACAGTTATGAAGTAGCAACGAAAATAATTTTATGTTTGGGGGTCACCACAAGGTGAGGAACTGTATTAAAGGGTCGCGGCATTAGGAAGGTTGAGAACCACTGTTCTAAAGTAATCAGCATTTTATTCAAGGCACCTGACAGGTGGCCTGCCCAGCCTTTGGCCCTATCTCTGGTCACTGCCCCTCTCACTTTGCTCTGGCCCTGATTGTCAAGCTGCTTTGTTAGGCCTCTGAGCCTTGCACGTGGTGTTTGCACTGCATGCTCTTTTCTCTCCCCTGTCTGCTGCAGGTCTGTCCCTGCTTTCGACCCATTTCGGACATCCTGGGCCTGTGTGGCTTTTCCCAGGGCCCTGGGGTGGAGTCTGGGAGACCAGCTGTGTCCTGTACAGCACTGTGTTTGCTCCCCAGTTATGGTGCATTGCCCGTTAGTTGCGATTGCATATGAGCTGACTAGTTCCCAAGGGAAACATTCCCATCTATCTTTCTATTTCTAGAGCCCAGAATGGAACTGGCATATGAGAGAATTAATATGTGTATGTTGGATGAATAAGTGAAAGAAAGAAGGGAAATGGGCAGGGAGCTTACTATAAGGCCTTAGTAGCACCAGACCTTTGTTCATGGTACTAGATTTCATTAAGATAGATGTGTAGGACTTTTAAAAAGCTGTCTTGCATTTCAGGAGTTGGAGGGGTCTGAGGTTGGGGGTGGGGAGCTCTGGACAAGAGTCTTTACTGTGGTTTTTGCAGGAAGGATCGGACAAGGCGGGGTGAGCAGGCTTGGCATCGGCTAGTTGAATAATTTCGTGGCTCTGAAGCATAGGGGCTGCCCCTAGTTGTCTGGTACCTGCCCTGGGTGATTGGAGCTGGTGGACAGTGGCCTGGAAGGTGGAAGCTCAGTAAGGGAGGTGTTGGGGCTGTGGACTCTGGTTTGGTTGGTTTGTGCTTGAAAAGCATGGCCCTGTGAGGTGGACTCTTCCTGAAGAATTGCGGGGACGGAGAAGGTGAGAGGTGAGGGAGGCAAGGGGACTCAGGTGTTATTGGGTTGTCCAGACAAGGCATGTCTGGGATGTGCATGTATGGCAGACGTTAAAGCATCACGTTCACAGATGCTAGAAACGTGCCTAATACACGGGGGTTCTGTGTTTTGGGAAGGGAAACCGCTGAGGTAAAGTGACATTTCCTTCATATCAGCTCAAAGGTGCATGATGTCAGTGTAACATCACTGTTGATATCGACCTTGATTGCCTGGCAGATGGAGCCCTGTTTTGTGGCATCATGTCCATTTCATGTCTGCCTCTCACCTTCACCTAAATGTCGGAGGTGTCTGCAGGGTGGGCTGGCAGCAAACACTCAGTGTCATTGTCCTGGGTCCTGATCTTCCAGAAGAACAAACCTGCCTGTGTTGAGTTCTAGTTCTTAGAGGTGGGGCCCTCTTCAGCCGGGAGTAGGGAGGAGGTGTTTCCATGGAAGGGAATCCTGAAACCCAGGCCTTGGGCAAGCTAAGTGCATAGGGGAGTCCTGTGTCTGAACATCCCTACTGTTCTCTGAAATAGTAGTCTTTTGTCGACTTGGATAAATATATTCAAACACACCCACAGCTCTGTCAGGAGTTGGAGTTGATCACCCCTGAAATAAGACAGAATATATAATATCCATTATACTAGCTATGAGTCAAACTATTCAGACTGTTGGCCTGTTTTCTGCATAGAAATGAAAAAATTAACTTTTTACTCCAGAAGTTGCCTGACCGGTCTCCTTGAGAGCCCTCTGAGGTTGGTAGTGATTGTGAAAAATATGTAAGTGTCCCTGCTCTGCTTTTGAACTCCTGCGTTGGGCAAGGCAGGGCATGGAATTGGTTGGTCCTTCACCTGCACCCCTTTGTCCCCTCATGCTTCAGGGTCCAAGTCGCAGAACTGTCTGTGGAACTCCATCATCGACGGGCTCACAGGGAATGTCAAGGAGAAGCCACGGCCAACGATTGTCCACGACCCCCGACCCCCGGAGCAGATCCTCGCCGATGAGCTGCCTCAGCTCGATAGCCCGGAAGCCTTGGTGAAGACGTCCTTCAGGTTTGGCGGACTGCCCCCCAGTTGGTTCTTTGTTATTTGCTTGTGGAGTTATTTCAACCCAGTTGGGTGCATCGTCAGCGTGGCCAGCAAATTGCCTCCTGTGTTCCCACTGAGTAAATTAGCATTGAGGAGGGAGCGTTGGAATGCATGCGGGCTGGACTTCTGGCTGGGTTTCCTGAATGTGGTGAAGAGCATATCAGTAGTTAAGTTGCTGTTGGCATTTAATTGGTATTGGCATTTGAATGCTGAGGCAAAGGACTTACTGAAGTTGGCAATTTGAATTGGATTAATGAGTCTTTTGCTTCAAAGGAGGATGACGCACGGAGATAAGTGTGCGGAGAAAAAGCACGCAGTGGAAATGAATTCAGCCCTGGGCCCTTAGAGCCTGTTGCTGGGGGAGGTTTCTGGTTGTAAGAGATGTGCGAGGTGCTGCCTCCTGGAAGGAAGGGAGGATCTCGCGTGGTTTCCAAGCGGCTGTTTGCTCTGTTCTTGCTCTTCCTTCAGTCTTGCGTCTTCCTGCAAAGGCCTCCTGGATTTTCTTTCTGGTTTGAACTCCACTTTCATCACAACACTGTCCCTTATCTTCTCACCATATTAAATGAGAACCGGTCTGGGTATGGATGAAGCGTATAAAACGATTTCTTTTTTCCAAATGGGTCTTTCAAATTCACATTTGAAATGCACAGAAGTACTGGTATCAGAAGTTATGATTTAATGATTTTGCTGGCCTGCCTTCCTCCCATCCTTTCTCTCTGTTACCCTAATTTTACTTCTTTCATTAGGCAATGCTTTCATATTCTCCACATGCCTAGTAGAACATAGAAAGCTCATAGAATGCTCACACCCTCCCCCTCCAGCC